>NC_058132.1:641775020-641804639 GCF_016433145.1 Gracilinanus agilis | reverse complement strand
AGAAAGAAAGAAAGAAAGAAAGAAAGAAAGAAAGAAAGAAAGAAAGAAAGAAAGAAAGAAAGAAAGAAAGAAAAAAGGAAGAAAGAAAGGAAGGAAGGAAGGAAGGAAGGAAGGAAGGAAGGAAGGAAGGAAGGAAGGAAGGAAGGAAGGAATTGAAAGAAGAAGCCTTTGGTGGGCCGCCATCCTAGCCTGGGAGTTTTGCCCGGGTGCAATCACCTAAACATGAGGCTCCCCCACTCCCAGACTTCTGTGTAGTCGCTGAGAAGAATGCTTTGATGTAAGCTAGACCTAACCCAGCACCCAGCTTGATTCTAGTGGCCTCGGGGTCATCGGCGGGGCCACATTCCAGCTGTAACTACAGACCTCTCCATTTGGGTCCTAAGCAGTTGGCGGTGGGGGGAGCAGTTGACAGACAAGGCTGTCGGGCCACCCCCCAGGGAGAGGGCGGCTGCGGTCCTCATTCCAAGGGGTCCCAACGAGAAATGCCCCCTCGGGACTCTTGGCTTGACAGCCCTGCTGCAGAGAAGCTGCGGCCACTGGGGAGGAAGTCCCCCACCCCCAGGTGGCGGCATCCTGGAACAAAAGCCTGTCCCCCTCGGCTAGTGGCTGCTCCAGGTCACGGTGACCTTCCTCGGTACACAGGACAAGGTTGTTATGGCCCGGGACCTCCTCAGCAGCGCACACAATGCCTGGCGCAGGGACAGCTCCCAGCAATCAGCTCTTTCTGTCCGTGTGAGTGTACGTATTTATTGAAGGAAGGAGGAGAGGAATGAAGCGCGGGGGTTCAGCCCCGCCCCCTCAGGGGTGAGGCTGCTGGAACATCCGCATGAGTTGAGATGGAGAAGAAGAAACAGATTCATCCCTTGACTCTGTGGTGGATCTTTTCCACGAAGGTCAGGGAGGAGAGAAGAGTCTAACCAGGGACTGAAAGATGTTCTGGGCGGGTCCTTTCTGGCTTTCCGCTTCCAGAGATCTCAGCCTCCTCCCGGAGCCTGGAGAGCAGCCAAGAGAGCAGCCTTTAACTAGCTGAGTGACCTCGGGCAAGTCTCCTCCCACTGTGGCCCTCAGTTTCCTCAGCCGGAAAATGATGTGGTTCCGCCAGATGCCCTCCCTCTGAGGTCCTCCTTGCTGGCCATTGACAGCCTGAACTAGAGAGAAGAGAGCCGAAGTCACCCAGGGAGGCCATCAGGCATGGCGAGTGCAGCCGGGCTCCATGACTGTGTGTGTGTGCACGCACACGTGCACTCCTGTCCACGGGAGCTCCGGCTTGCCCGTTTCTGGGGAATATTTACCTCCGGGTCAAAGCGGTCTGATTCAGGGAGGCCGAGCCGGAGGGGCCAGAAGGCTCCCTTTTTCATACTGAAATGAGCTCGCTGGAACAATTCCTCTACTGTATCTGGAACAAAAAGTCGATTCTTTGACTTCAATTGGCATATGCAAATCTCTTATTGGGGACCACACGCTAGGAAAAAATGTCGTGGACTCTCCCTCCTATTTCTCTCTCCTCCCTCCACCCCCTTCCCTCCCCTCCTTTCTTTAAGAAATAGTTTTTTAAGCCCTTCCTTTGTATCTTAAAATCAATACTAAGTATTAGGTAGAAGACCAGTAAAGGCCAGGCAATCAGGGTTACGTGACTTGTCCAGGGTCACACGACGAGGACGTATCTGAGCATCTGAACCCAGATCCTCCCATCTCTAGGCCTGATGCTTTATCCCCTGCCCTACCTAGCCGCCCTGCCTTCCCTCCTTTTCCTTCCCATCCCCTACCCTCCTCTCTTCCTATCCTCTCCCTTCCTCTCTCCTCCCTTGACTTCCCTTCAAGCCTCTTTTCTCTTCCCTTCCCTTCTTCCTTCCCCTTTCCTCATCTTCCCTCCCCAATATCTGCCCCTGATCAGAGGTCTGGGCTGCACTGCCCAAGGCCCATCCCCCTCTCCCTCCTCTGGTGGGGCTGCCCTCTCCGAAGGCATTAAAACCAAGAGCTGGCTGACCCTTGGTTCGGGGATGGAGGGGGGACCCACTCTGAGAGCCTGCCCGTCTGACTCTGGGACTCCCAGTTCAACTCAGAAACAGGGGGTGGAGGAGGGGACAGAAGCCGGAATCTCCAGACCCTGCAGTCAGCATCCCTCATTCGCCGTCTTTCCTGGTGGGAGCGCCATGTGTTTGTGTGGGAATATGCATGTGTGTGTCCGTGTGCCCGTGTGGTTGCATGTCACTTACTGTGGGTCTCTGAACGGATCCTTCCCCCGAGTCGGCAAAGCCTGGACCACTCTTGTTCAAAGGAAGGAACAACTCCCTGGGATGCATTCCTAAGGAGCCAAAGGAAGCTGCTAGCCAAGTGCACTCCAGGGAGAAGGAAGCCCCCCAGTGCAGACTGAGAGCTGACCTGAGGGACAGCTCAGCGCAGAGGATCCCAAAGCCCTTAAAGAACCCCAACAAAGTAAGGAGGAGCCTCTCAGAGGCACGCCGAGGTCTGATTCTAGCCAGCCATGAACCAGCTAACAACAATGAACCAGGCACTTTGCTGTGCCCTAGAAGTAGAAAGACAAAAGATAAAGGGCTTCTGCCCTCACGGAGCTTACATTCTATCCACTGACCGCACAGAGAGACAGAGAGACAGAGAGACAGAGACAGACAGAGAGACAGAGACAGAGAGAGAGACAGAGACAGAGGGAGACAGAGAGACAGAGAGAAATGGATGGATGGATGATTAGATGGGCAGATGGGTGGACAGATAGATGGATTGATTGATAGATGGAGACAGACAGACAGACCAAGAGACAGACAGACAGATGGATAGACAGACAGATAGATAGATGATAGGCAGGCAGACGTGGATGGCCACACAGATCTCAATAAGAAGCCACGGCAGACATATTTGATAGACGTACACGTAGATATCTCACACGTATGAAATAGCTCCAAGTTCCTGTTTGGGGGAAGGTGGATGAACTTGCAGCTGGAGGGGATCAGGAAATGCTTCCTGTAGACGGTGACATGAGTTGGATCCTGAAGGAAACTAGGAATTCCGAGATGCAGAGGTGAGGCAGGAAGCCACTGGGAAGGGCCCAGGATGGGGCTGGAGTTCTGACTCAAGAAGAGGAGGAAGGCCTGTCTGGCTCGAGCCCAGAGGTGGAAAAGGGAGGGATGCTCCCTAAGGATGTGAGAAGAGAGGTGGGGCCCAGGTTGTGAAGGGCTTTAAATGCCAACTGTGGCATTTCTAGGGGATCCCAGGGGCCCCTTTGGGGTTCCCTGCCTAGCCCCAGGGGGAGAGCCTCTTTCCCAAGTGGGGCCACTCCAGGGCCCCTGAGTACTGCCGCCTTTGTTTACATTCTGTCTGCCTGCCTCTCGGAATCCCGAGGTTCTGGCTGTGCATTTCTCCTTTCTTCTGTACATTCCCCAGCTCAATAAATGTTAATCACAGTCATTACTGTGGTCAGATCAGCCCCTTGCAGAGCCCGGAGGCCTCCCCTGTCTGGTGTCGGCCTTAGAAACTATGGCGGGAAAAATCCAAACATTTACAAATAGTCGCAGATTTTCGTCACACAAACGGGAAGGAGCCGGGGGAGACCTGGGTTCCCGGGGCAACACTCTTCAGTCCCAAATGACAATCTGGGGGGTTGTTTTCCCATCCCTCCCCCCATCTTGAGATCAGCCTTCCTCTTGGTGCTAAGGGGAGAGATAAACAGAGGACAGACCGATGGACGGAGGAGGAGAGATAGAGATGGGGTGGGGGTGGACAGAGACAGCCAGACAGCCAGACAGCCAGAAAGGCTTTTCAGTTGGTTGGCTCCCCTTGCACTCTACCCGCCTCCTATTGATGGGTATGTGGGGCATCTGCCTAATGAGCCTTCATTCAGAAAACGTCCCAGGCAGAAACACAACTGTAAACAAACTAGGTAGACATATTGGGAGTAAAGAGGCAGCCTGGGGTGAGTCCGTGTTCAATCTCCTTAGCCCACACTGGAGGAAGAAGAGGAGGAAGGGGAAGAGCAGAAGAGGAGAAGGAGGAGGAGGGGAGGGAGGAGGAGAAGGAGAGCCAAAAAGTCCAGATGGGACCATTTATGGTTGGCTTGCAAACTGCTGGGCCCTTTTCAACTTTGTGTATCCGGTCAAGGGCCTGAACCAGGCCAGGGTGGAGCCTCCCTCGTCAGCTCCCAGATATTCCCATCTAAGCTGAAAGTCCTGGATGTTCCAAGAATTCCTTAATCCCCAGATATTCCGGTTTGGACCACAACTCGTGGTCGGCCCGAGGCCCTTCTGAAAGAAACGAATCAATAAACCAAAGTCACCCCTGTGGAAATCAAGGGGGAGTCCACCCAGCGTGGAAGGCCAGCCAGGCCTTGAGGTGCTGATGAATGAATTGCAGCCTGTGTTCTGACGTGACCAGCCCAACCTCCCAACTCCGAGCAGTGGGGGCTCTGGGAGCTGAGTCCCAGGGTGGCCACCTAGGAGAGGCTGGGGATTGGCTCAGGGCGGCATTTAGCTGGTCCGTCTCAAATCTGAGAAAGGACGATGTACCAAGACAGGTCAGCGGCCCCTGGAGCCCGTGAGACACTGAGGGCACGCAGAGGCCGGGGGGAGAGTGGGCTCGAGCCAAGCCGGGTGGCAAAGGGCTGACCCACAGCTCCTGGTAGCAAAGTGTCCCCCTACCCCCACCCCCACTCCATGGGATGCTCACTCTGGTGAGCTTGTTAGACAGCTGTGAATCTGAAAGTAGTCTGCCGCTGCCTCCAGATGCCGACATGGCCTCTGGTCCCTGCTCTGGGGAGCTGAGGGAAGGCTGGGGGGTGATGCTAGAACCCCCGCCCAAAGGCAAGAAGTCCAACATTTTCTGCAGCCTCCCTTCGGGGCTCTGGCCAACGTTCTATAGCTAAAGCTGCCCAGGTGGAGCCTGGCTAGAATGTCACCCTCATTCCAGGCCCTGGAATAATCCCATCTGGGATATGGAGATGACCTGTGGGCTGACCAGAGCACCACTTCGGTGCCCATCACTCCAATTGCAAGAACTCTTCAGCCTTGGTCCAACGCCTGGGCTGACTGAAATTCCTGGAGTCTCGATGGCTGCTGGGCATCAGGGCATCCTCTCCCCCGCACTAGTGGGGCAGGGTAGCCCCAGCCTTAGAGAAGTCCTCCCAGCATTCCATGGGAACCACCTCCTAAAGCTTCCTTAAATCCTGTAAGTCTCTCCACCCTGGAAGGCTATTTTTGTCTTATCTCTAGTTACTTTGGTTTAGTCATTGTCCTTGCCAGAGTTCCATTTAAGGGGAGGGAGGTGGAACCCGGGATTTCTTCCAGCTCTCTATTCTATATGACTTGCACTTCCCGGTACCACTGAGTCAGTATCTGCCGTGTGTCAAGCCCTGTCCTCGGCCCCAGGACCGAGGTGGCTATTTGTTGCTTCTGTTGGCTATTTGTCTGGTGTCAAAAATAGACCCCCCGCTTTGGGCTCAGCTCTTAGTGGGCCCATTGTTCAGATGAATATATTTTGCTTTTCCATCCTTTTAATTTCTGCATATTCCCCTTCCTCTCCCTCCCCAGCCAGGCATCCATTGAACAAAAGACAAAGAAAAAGAAAGAAAAAGCAAAACTGACCAACTGAGGCCAGACCCTCCAGCTCTGGAAAGAAGAAAGGGAGGGAGCGCCAACTCTTCCCCCACCTTCGGAGTAAGAATAACGGCCATGATGACGACGGACCCAGAGGAGGACAGCATTTACTCAGTGCTTTGCATGTATCTCATTTGAGATAAGAAATGCTCCCATTATCCCCATTTTAGATGAGGAAATTGAGGCAAACCGAAGTTAAATGACTTGGCTGGCCAGTAAAGTGTCTACCGCTGAATTAGAACTCCAGGCTTGCTGATTTCAGACCCACTAAAGCTAGTAGAACCCAACAGTTTACTGAGAAGGGGCTCCACACCAGTAGTAGTGCTACAAGAGCTACCACATTAGAAACCACCAATGAGCATTGCCTGCCCATGCAAGCGAGATTTTGGAGTGAGCCCAGGAGCAGAAAGCAGTTTGTGCAGTTTAAGGGATGTATTGATATCAGCTCTTGTCATTCTTTCTCGTCCTTTTCTTTCTTTTTTTTAACCCGAACAACCCCCCCCCCCAATATTCTGCATTGGTTCCAAGGCAGAAGAATGATAAGGGCTAGGCAAAAGGGATTAGTGGGGGTTAAACCTAGGGCTACAGCCAGTTACACAGCTGGGAAGAATCTGAGGTCAAATTTGAACCCAAGACCTCCGGTCTCTGGGCCTCTCTCAATCCACTGAGTCACCAAACTGGCCCCCTTTTCCTCCTTTTCAATGGGATTTAGACAGACAAGTCACCGGCCTGCTATTGTTCTTTTACAGGTAATGTTTGGCCCGCAGCTGCACAAGTGCTTAAAATGACCACTCCTAGAGCTGAACAAACACAGTGAGCCTGAGGCACATCCACAGCTGACTGGTGTCCAGGTGACTCTAGCAGCAGACCAGAGAATGGGGATGAGAGAAGCCTCATCCTGTGGCCGGCCAGCTCCGTCTGTTTGTCATTCTGTGCAGCCCAGAGCCTGGGAGCCGGTGGGATGGCCGTATCCCCACAAAGCTTTGTGCTGCCCTTTTGTGAAGCCAGCTTCTTTCCAGGTGATGGTGGGCAGCCGGGCAGGCTGTGGCCATGGCACGGCTCCCATTTCTTTGGTTGGTCCAACTTTCCAGGATGTTTGGCAGTTCTTGTTACTCTTGTTATCAGGCAGGGATGCTGTCTGGCGGGGGCTGTGCCACCCAAACGAGGGGGGCGACACTCACCCAAAGGGCAGGAGTGGAGCGCTGGGGCCACAGCACAGCACCAAGCAGCAGAGGGGACGTCAGTCCGGGAGTTGCTACTGAAGTGCTCCTTAGGTGCCAGGCTCAGGCCTAAGGCTGGGAGACCGGTAGATGGGCTACTAAGGGGAGTGAAGAGCGCGGAAGCAGAGGACAGAAAGAAGAAAGAAGAGGAGGAAACTGGGGGAGGCCCTGGGTGGGGGACGAGGAAGCCAACAATGCCACGGGCGGCGGGGACAGCGGAGCAGGGAGGTGGAGACGCTGTCCACGTGGATCAGCCCCAGGAGCCCGGGGAGCCCACCTGAGGCCACCACCGGCGCGGAAGGGGAGCAACTGGGGGCAGAGCAGGCGGCTGGCTGCCGTTCCGAGGCCCGGGCGGACTAAGTCTTCCAGAAGCCGCCGCCCTTCCCCCTTCTCCCATCCTCCAGCCTCCCCACCCCCACGCCGCCTTCCCAGCAGGCACCCCCGGAGGCCGGTGCCGCACACCAGTGCTCGGAGGAGCGTGGGCTGGGAGCCGGGCCCTTGGCACATGAACTCTCCGGGCCGCTGGCAATAAAGGGATTTTACATCTGTAGGAAGCAGGATGTGCGAAGGCCCGAGTCTGATCTCGTTTCGGAGATCAAACAGAGCAGCATTGTGCCGGCTGCGGAGCTGATGTAACTGTCTAGGAGGCTGCGTCCGAGCGCCCCGCTTACACAGCTGGACCGGAAGGAGGCAAGTCTGCGGCGGCTCTCATTAACTTTTACAACCAACTGAACTGTTCTGCCTTTTGGGGAGGGGGGAGGGGCCTGCCCAAAGCGCGCCAGCCGCGGATTCCGGACCCCGGGCAGCCCCGGGGGGCAGAGGCGGGGCCTGGCTCCCTGGGGGTCCCGGGCAGCCCGCCTCGGACATCAGTCTTTCCATTCTAGGCTTCGCTTCTGGGGGCTTTAGAGCTGCCCTAGGAAAGCGCCCTCCAGGCGGGAGTTTGGGCAGGCAGGGAGAGAAGAGCGTCTGGGCGGAAGACTCTGGGAGTGCGTGTGCGCGCGCGTGTGTGTGTGCGAGTGTGTGTGTGTGTGTGTGTGTGCGCGCGCGCGCTCTAATTTGATTCAGCTGGTTTTCACTTCTCTGCACAAAGACGCCGCCTTGACAGCTCCAAGCCGAGGCCTGGAATCCATGCGCGGGGCGCGGGCCGCCCGCGGAATGTGGAGCCCATTAGAAAGAGGTTAAAAATAAGGGCGCCGTTCGCACACTCGGCCTGAGGACCGCAAAGGGCATTCTCGGCGCCCCGGAGAGTCCTCTCTCCTGGGGGCGGGGGTGTCTGCGCCGCGGAATTAGGCCCGGAGCGGCCGCCGTGCAGAAGCCCTTCCGCCGTGCGGATGCCTCTTGTCTTTCCCTTCCCGGCATCCTCTAGACGAGAGCCCGGAGAAGTCAGCCATTCGCCCACGGCACGCAGTCAGGAACTGCCGGGACACCCCGCTGACCGGGCCTTCCTCACCCCCGGGCTCCCTCCGCTGCCCCGCAATCTTCCCCGGATAAACCTTGAGCTCCGACCCCTTCTGGCAGGCGTCTGTCCAGCCACCAAAACCACGGGAGCCCCAGGCTGCGGCCTTTTAGAATGAGGCTAATCCTTTGGCTCGGACTGTGACAAGAGACTGCCCGGGGGTCAGTATCGCCTCTGCTTCGGTGCCGGGTTCGCCCCCCCCCCCCCCCAGCGCTTCCTTGGAGACAGCCGCCGCCCTCCATCTCCTTCCCATGCGGGGAACAGACTCCCCAACCAGCAGCCTTTGAAATGGGGCCAGTCTCTGCCCCTCCTTCACTGCCTTAGCTCAGGCTGCAGAGATGCTGGGCGCCCGGAGAACCGCCCTGGCAGCCAGCCCTCCGCTAGAGCTCCGCTTGGCCTTTGTCACCATTCCCTCCTTCCTAGAGCGGAGCTTCCTGAGGGCAGAGCTGTAGGCTCATCTCAGAGCTAATGATCTCTGCTAGCTTGCACCCAGCACCCAGCACCCAGCACCCAGCGCCCAGCACCCAGCACCCAGCACCCAGCGCCCAGCACCCAGCGCCCAGCACCCAGCACCCAGCGCCCAGCGGGGACCACAGTACATGGCCAGTCAGTGCTGAACAAATGGCGATTTTTGGATGAGTGGATGGATGGACGGATGGATGGAAGGATGGATGAATGGATCGATGGAAGGATGGATGGATAGATAGATGGAAGGATGAATGGATGGATGGAAGGATGGATGGATGGATGGATGGATGGATGGATGGATGGATGGAAGGATGGACAGAAGGATGGATGAATGGATCGATGGAAGGATGGATGGATAGATAGATGGAAGGATGAATGGATGGATGGAAGGATGGATGGATGGATGGAAGGATGGACAGAAGGATGGATGAATGGATCGATGGATGGATGGATGGATGGATGGATCGATGGATGGATGGATGGAAGGATGGATGGATGGATGGATGGATGGATGGATGGATGGAAGGATGGATGGATGGATGGATAGATGAATAATTAAATGAGCCCACACAAGAAGAGAAAAACATCCCCCAATTCCTGAACCTGCTCCTTCTCAGAACTTCCTTGTTTCTGTCCAGAGCCAGGCCATCTTTTCAGTCTCCCAGATTCTTGACTTCCTCATTATGGCCATTGGTGCCCTCCGTCTCTTCCTCACCCCCATCCCAGATCCAATCAGTTGCCATGTCTTATTGTCTCTACTTCCCCTTACTTGTCCCCAAAGCCTTCTCTCCACTGACACTGTGACTATCACTTCTCACCTAGAATATTGCAATAGCCTTCAAGCTAAATGGCAAAGAGCATAGAGCATCAGGCCTGGAGTCAGGAAGACTCTTCTTTCTGAATTCAAATCTGTCCTCAGACACTTACTAGCCATGCGGCTCTGGGCAAGTCACTCAACCTTGTTTGCCTCAGTTTCCTCATCTGTAAAATGAGCTGGAGAAAGAGATGGCAAACAATGCCAATGTTTCTGCCAAGAAAACCCCAAATGAGTTTTCTCATGAAAAGTGAGACAGAACTGAACAACTTCTAAATTGCTCTCTTGGCTTTTAAACACTCCTCCCCCCCCCCCAATCCAGTCTCCCTGAAGCTGCCAAAGTCATCTTCCTAAGGCACAGATCTAAGGTCACTCTCCTCAAAAGGCTTCAGGAATGGGGGCAGCTGGGTAGCTCTATGGATTGAGAGCCAGGCCCGGAGATGGGAGGTTCTGGGTTCAAATCTGACCTCAGAACATCCTAGCTGTGTGACTGGGCAAATCACTTCACCCCCATTGCCCAGTCTTTACTGCTCTTCTGCCATGGGACCAATACACAATAGCGCCTCCAAGATGGAAGGTGAGAGTTTTAAGAAAGCCTGCAGACTCCCTACATATTTCTCAACTTGACATTCAAGGCTGTCCACAACCCAACTCAGCAATCTGTCCTCCAGAGTTCCTTCTCCCCACTGGAGAATTCCTCCTGCAACCTCGGTTTTGAGAAGGGCCCAGCCCAGCCCAGCCCAGTCCGGCCAGCCTTCTTCCACCTCCTTGCAGGGCTTGGCACACAGTTAGTGCTCGTTCAACCTTCTTTCCTCTCAGGCCTCTGCTCTAGGCTCTCCATGGAATATGGAGGGGTGGCTGGATAGATCAATAGCTAGAGACCAATCAGTGCAGATGCACGTGCGGGTAGCCAGATATAAGTATGCAGACACACATGCACAGCCCCCCTCTAGACCTCAATACACACATGATGTGAATTTTCCAGCTCCCCACTTTGATCTCTTCTCCTCCCCACATCCCTCTTCCCAAGCAAACTGGCTGCTTGAAGATATTGAGGACATTCTGTCCGCCCTCCCCCGCCCAGGCCGCCCCTCAGCTGGGGAGCGCCTTTCCTCGGCCTCGCAGTCATCACCTTCTTCAAGCAGCCAAACTGTGGCCATACAGGTGCTCCTCCCACTTTTTAAATCATGAAGGGTTTTTTTTAAACCCTTAACTTCTGTGTATTGGCTCCTAGGTGGAAGAGTGGGAAGGGTGGGCCATGGGGGCCAAGTGACTTGCCCAGGGTCACACAGCTGGGAAGTGTCTGAGGCCGGATTTGAACCCAGGACCTCCCATCTCTAGGCCTGACTCTCCATCCGCTGAGCTACCCAGCTGCCCTAAAATCATGAAATTAAAAAAACCAATGTCAAACTCTTTTTGTCCTAGTAACAACTCTAAGGCAGAAGGCCAAGGGCTAGGCAAATGGGGCTAAGCGACTTGTCCACAGTCACATAGCTAGGAAGTGTCTGAAGCCAGATTTGCATCCAGGACTTCAGACGCCAGACCCGGATCTCTATCCGCTGAGCCACCCAGCCGCCTTGATACTCAAACATCTTAAGGGCGCTATCAGTCCAGCTCCTCCCCTGGACTCCTCCAATGGTCTTTCAGCCAGGCTTCTCCTTTCTCTAATCCATCTTCCAGAGCAGCCCATTCAATACTCCGCCGACACCCCTCTCTGCTCCCGGATTTCCAGTGGCTCCTGACTGCCAACAACAATAATAAACATTTAGATAACGTTCTAAAGATGACAAAGTGATCTTCAAACAGCCCTATGATGTGGGCACGATTGTCACCTTCATTTTACAGATTAGGAAACTGAGGCTGCAGGAGTCCAGTGACTCGCCCAGGGTCATACTACTAGTCTGGACAAAATTGAAATTCCTCGTGTGTATAGCTTTAAATCCTCAGAGCCTGACTCCGATCACAGTTCTCTGGAGATGTATTCATTTACGATTCTTTATTAGTAAGAGTTGGAGAGGGAGAGGATGGCGTAACCAGCAGCCACAGCTAACTGCCTCGCTTGAGCCAAGCCTGTGCCAGGAGAAGTCTCCAGCTGTGGAGCCCCAAAGCCCCCCGAAGCCCCCCGAAGCCCTCGTCGCTTCTACGGCCACTGACGTCGCTCCTCGGTCCAGGTGAGAGGCCGGGAGTCCGGCGGCACAAGGGGCCGGCCTCTTCCGAAGGCCGGGGAGCCACGAGGACTCCGGCGGCCTCCCATAGTACACCTGGGCGCCCAGTCAAAGGGTGGAGCTGATCCCGACCCGAGCGGGTTTTCAGAAGGAATAAGAGGTACAATTTATATCACTCCATTACGTCCAGGCCTGGGCAGCCTTCCGAGAAGTCTTGGCTCCCTCCAAGGCTCGCCTTCCAGCCCACCTTTGGCAGGACCGTCCCCCTCCCTGCAGAGCCTGGCACTCGCCCCCCAGCCCCCCGTTATTCAGAATGGCTATTTGGGGTTACTTCACTGTGCGCCTGGGGATGCCTCAGCAAGACGCAGGCTCTCAGGGAAGAGTCTGCTTTGCCTTTGCCGGATCTCCAGCTTGTCTCCCCCATTCCATGGCGAGCTCCCTGAGAGCAGGGCCTGGGACTCGGTCCTCCTTTGGGCCCGGCGCCCAGGACGGTGCCCGGCGGCCAGGGCGGTGCCACGGCTGACACCCGCCCGGGGCTTCCGCGTTTGTGTGCCTGGAGGATCCCAGGAGAGTCTCCCAGCGCCCCCCGGGCAGAGACCCTGCGTAGGGATCCCCATTTCCCAGAGGAGAAAGCTGAGATTCCAAACATCAAGCGGCTTCCCACCCACTTAGTCAGAGCCGGAGGCAGGACCTCAGGCCGGGGCTCCTTCCCTAGTCCGGGGCTCGCGTTCCCCGGCGGCTCTCCCTGTCGGTGATGGGCCATCCCGAGGGCTGCCATTCGCAGGCTGCCTTTGCAAATCCTGTCCTCAAAGCGGCTCCTCTTTCCTAATGGCGTAATGGGCGCCGTAATGCCGTTAATGAGGCACCCTTGAGCACGGCTCAATTAAGGAGGCTGTTAGGAATGATTTACATCCCTTTCCTTCGAGGAACCCCTGACCCACCGTCCCGTGAGTCATCTCGAGGCGTAATTAGCTCCAGCGCGAGCATCCATTCAGCTTGCCAGCCAGGCTTTCTGGCTAATTGATGCCTCGGCCCTCCTCATCCTTCCATGCAGATGGCTGCCTTACGGCCGGGCAAAAAGGAAACCCTTTAGGTGCCAGAGAAGGAGAGGGAGGCCCCGGCCTGGAGGGTGCCATACGAAAGGGATCTCGTGAGATCTTCACAACAGCCCTGTGAGGTAGGTGTAATATTTTTATGCCCATTTTGTAGTTGAGGAAACTGAGGCAAGAGGACCAGAGCTCCCACAGAACTCTGGGAAGGGGCAGCCAGTGGACTGTCAGTATGGCTGGCTGGCTGGCTGGCTGCACCACCATTGGACTAGGCTCAGAGATCATCTGTTGTCACTCTTTTCTCTTTGGGCTTTTCCTTCCTAACCTGCCCCACCCTCGCCCTTGCAGGATTCTCACACCTTTCTCCTCTCCACACGAGGCCGGACACTGGCCTCCTTGTTCTTCCTCCTAGCACGTAGTAGGTGGTCAATAAATGCTTGTTGTTTTGATGACTTTGAGCCAGATCGCCCTGCTTCTGTGTCATGCCTGGGACGGGGAGGCGAGGGGTGGGAAGGGGAGCACCACGGGCCTCACGTGAAGGCGAGGGCCCCTGACACTGGCCTAGTCCATTCCATTCTTTGGCTGGTCACATTCCTTAGGAGTTGGGTTCTCCAGCCTTTCACTGGAATGCCCAGCATGGAAACAAGGGACTGAGTCATCTTTAGTGGCTGCTGGGGTGGGAAGGAGCCTGTCGGTGCCTGTTTCCCCTCAGCTTGAGTCCCGGGGAAGAGGCTGAAGTCCAAAGCTGTTACAGGAACTGAGACACAGTGGGCCGGGAGACAGCCCACAGCTGAGTTAAGTTAGAGCCAGCCCAGCTACGGGAAGGATCTTTTCTCCTGCCTCACCCTGGGCAGGAACATGGGGGCACGGGTGAAAGACTAGGGCCGGAGGGGACGCCAGACACCGTCAAATCCAGCCCTCTCCTTTTACAGATGAAGAATTCAAAGCCCAGGAGAAGTGACTTACTCACGATCAAATCAGCAGTAAATAACCAAGGTGGGATTTGAACCCAGGTCTTTCTGACTCAAGCTCGGGGATTCCTCTTGCTTGTACTAGGCCGCCATGGTGGCCAATAGTTTGCAGTGATGTGCCTTTAGATCAGAGAGTGGGAGAAGGGCACAACCCAGTGAGCGGCCCTTCTGTATCTCAGACCAGGTGGCACCTTTCCACGGAGCCAAAGGAGATGCTTCATCTTCCCCTTGTTCACAGGACAGATTATCCCTCATCCAGGATGTTACGTGGCCCGGGGACCTGAGCAGTGATTGGATGAGATTTGTTCTGACCCTCCAGAAACACAGAGAGCCTGGCAAGCAGGAAGAACCTCCGAGGTCATCTGCTCCAACCCCCAACAGATCCAGAATCTCTTCCGTCATCCCCCTCGAGAGCCCATAAGCTCCAACCCTTTGCGGCAGCCCACTGCGCCATGGAACACTTCTGAGGCTTAGGGAGTGTTTCCTGGCATTAAAACCTAATTAACCATTCTGCAACTTCCGACCAAGGCTGCTGGTTCTGTCTTTGGGGTCACACGGAACCACCTGAAGCCTTCTTTCAGAAGATAATCTTTCGAGCACATAAACACAGTTCTCTTTCCACCCCTAATCCAAAAGCCATGTCCAGAGCTGAACCCACCATTCCAGCCCAGGGAAGGGTAGCAGGACCATCAACTCCTGGTTCCTGGAAGGTGGGCCTGAGCCCTGCCCAGCCCAGGCAGGCAGAGACCATCTGAGGTTTTTTGATGGTCCTTGTGCTTGTGTACAGCCGCGTCTCCAGCATCTTGGCGTTAAGACTTGGCTTTCAGCCCTCTCACTCTCTTGATCCTCAGACTCAGGGTGGTGTTCCAAGTAGTCTGACCTTCCTTCTGGGAGTCCTGCCTCGGCCACCCAGTGGGGGCCCCAGAGGAGTGTTGAAGCCCTCTACGAGGGGGCTACGCTAAGGGATGCTTCAGGTTCCTTCTATTTCAACACTGTTGACGAATCGCCTACAAAGGCTACTACATTCATTAAGAATAATAAAACATGAACTTCTTTTCATTTATTTGGAAAATATTAGCCATTTGTGTTTAGTGACTTCAGGGAACAGTGACAGCTCCCGTGTCCTCCTTTGTTTAACTCTCGTCTTCCTCCCTCAAATCCAGACTGTGGAGAAGAACAGTAAGGAGTGGCCAACGAGGGATCACTCACCCCGCCAGGAAGTGTTTGAGGCCAGATTAGAACCCAGGATCTCCCGTCTCTAGGCCTGGCTCTCCGTCCACTGAGTCACCCAGCTGCTCCCTACCTTGTTATTCTTGCCCGTCTGTCATCAACAGAACCCCTGAGCCAATACCGTCCAGGAGAAGCCTGCGTGAGGAGGGCGAGGGGGAGGAAGGAGCGCCCCAGAGAAGGGAGAGAGCTTTTCACGGACAGTCACTAAAAAGCCCTGTGAAGTCTCGATCTTTAAAATGAGAGGACGGGGGCAGCTGGGTAGCTCAGTGGATGGAGAGCCAGGCCTAGAGACGGGAGGTCCTAGGTTCAAATCTGACCTCAGACACTTCCCAGCTGGGTGACCCTGGGCAAGTCACTTGACCCCCATGGCCCACCCTTACCACTCTTCCACCAGGGAGCCAATACACAGAAGTTAAGAGTTTAAAAAAAATTTTTTTAATTAAAAAAAAAGAGAGGATGAGGGCAGCTGGGTGGCTCCATGCACTGAGAGCCAGGCCCAGAGGCAGGAGGTTTGGGTTCGAATCTGGCCTGAGACACCGACTGGCTCTGCTACCCATGTCGAATGCCGTCATCTCTCTGCCAGTTTCCCCCTTAGCTAGCGATAAGAACTCAATTCACAGACTTGTTATCAAAATCCAGGGAGATCATCGTGTCTGTCTAGTCAGGCCTCGGCTTCCCTGTCCTGGAGCAGAGTCGGCTACGTCTTCCCCGCAGGATGGAGAGGCCACCGAGGGGGGGGCTCTTTTCTGACACTGCCCAATGCCAGTGGTGTTCCTCTCCCCGTTAGTCACCGGGACTCAATGCCATTTAACCGGCTACATAAATTAGGGGCTTTACTTGGAGGATATAATAAAAACAGGAGAAGCAGCTCTTTTCTCCCCACCCCGGAGACCCATTTTCCTCTCAAACCCACGAATCCTTGGGGCGAAGCCACTCGGGCTTAGCATCCTTTCCAACCTGTCCGTGGCCAAATCTGCCGCCGTGGCTGGGTGAGGCCTCGCCTCAGCCTCCTGGCCTCCATCTCCTTTCACCTGGGCTTCCCAACTGGACTGACCAGCCTTAAAGCCGGGGGCGGACTCGAGCCCGAACACCCCGGGGGGCCGCAGGCTCCGTCCCCCAAAACACGTCCGTGGGGTGCTTCTCTGGCCAGGACACTGTCAGGCAGCAGAGGAGAAGCCTGGAGGGAAGGGAGGGGCCTGCTCGACACCAGGCAGGGCCTGCCGAATACAGCCCAGGTCTGGGCGCCTGGCACAGGCACCCCCGAAGTGGGCAGACCAGAGCCAACTCGGGAGCGTTAGCGCGAGCTCCCACGGCCAGCGGGAGATTGTGTCAACTGGGCGGTGTGTAGATCGCCCCAACCTCTGAAAGGGACACATACACACGTGCTCACACACGCACACTCACAAACTCATTCACACACAGACACACACACGTACAAACATTCACACAGCCACACAGGCTCACACAGGCACACACATGTGTGCACATACACGTGCATAGACTCAGATACACACAGCTACACACTCACATGTGGACACACACATACACATACAAATATTCACATAGTCACACATGCTCACACATGTGCACACTCATAGACTCACACTCACACACAGATACACACTCACGCAAGCACACTCACACATGTGGACACACACATACACATTCACACTGACACACACATACAAATATTCACATAATCACACATGCTCAAACAGGCACATACATGTGCACACACTCAGACTCACACTCACACAGAAATACACAGTCACACATGTGGACACACACATACACAGTCACACTCACAGACATGCTCACACACTCACACATATTAAGAAGAAAATCAGCTTGCAGGAAAGCCGAGGCCCGCCATCATCTCAGCACGTGGGATTAGCGCCTGGGGTTCATGAAGTCGCCTCACACCTTCAGAGGACAGCCCGGGGTCCTGTTCCGTGAGGGTCTGCACTGTACGTGGCTCTCCACCTGGAGGCTGGAAACATTTTCTAAGGAGTCTTTGATTTCTACCGAGAGTCCCCCAAACTCCCTCTGAGGCATCTCTGTCCCATTGGCCACCCCTTGCAGATCGAAGCACGTCTCCTCGGGGACACCCCGGCCCCCCCAAGTCTCTGATCCTGCAAGGGCTACCCTAATGGAACTCCCAGGTCCCCCCAGAGCAGGACGGATCTGCTCAGAGAAGAAATGGCAAACGGGGTCCAAGAAGCCCGGATCCCAATGAAGGCTCTGGGGGAAAACAAGTCAAATCCAAGAGGCTGACTACGGGAGGGTTCCAGGGGAGCCTCAGAGGCCCGGAATCTCCCCAGAAGGCAGGATCAAAGGGTGGCTTTGAATGAACAAAGCAAGCCTGGCCACCTCTGCCGCTGCCCACGGTGACGCCACCCTGGTAAGAGTCTCAGAAGCGATGCTCATACAGGAGGCAGCGATACAGCGAGTATTTCTTAGCATGAATGAATGAATGAATGAATAAAGGCATTAATTAAACATTCTCCAAAAGGACGGACACATAGGAAAGCCGGGAAACTCGTCTGGAAAGGAAAGGCTGCCTGGTGAGGGGGATGCTGGCCCGCAGGGAGAGCCTGAAGCTTCTCCCTAAGTGAGGAAGGCCCAATTCTCTCCAGCCTAGGCACCGCCAGCAGCAAACCTCTTCACAGAAAGACCACGGCGCCTCCCCCCTCGGATTCTAGGCTTGAGCCCCCATTTCAAGTGTCTTCACTCAGCCATGAATCACTGCTAGCTGATGCTCCAGGTTTCCAGGAACACCGAACGAGCACCGATTAGCCTTGACAAAGGGTGTCGCCTCCAAAGACCCGACAAGCACAGAAGCGAAGCGCCCCCCTTTCTCCTCTCCCTGACTCCGGGAGGCAGGCACGCTCACCCTGGACCTCAGGCCCCGAGGAGAGGAGGCTGCGGCTCGATGGCGCACCATCGAAATCCTGGCCATAATCGTCATTTCAGAGAGTTGCCTTCATCAGAGCCAGGATCTGGGTCTGTTCCTGGAGCTCACAGCGTCCCGAGGCGGACAAAAGGTCCCCACCCTGAGCTGGGCCAGGAGGAGACTTCAGCTTCTCTCGTGTGGAATTGGCCGTCCTTCTCTACGAGGGAGGTCAGGATGAGTCTGCTGGAGCCACCGGCCCTCTCCAGTAGCCCAAGCCTGTGCCCAAGGCGAGCCAGGGGGCCTTTTCCTCTCCATTGGGCAGAAGATAAAGAGGGCCCACATCTTCCAGTCTTCTCTGACTCTTGGCCTCTTCTCAGGTTCCCCAACCCTTTTCATTTGAAACAAAATCTGGGTTTCTCAACGTCTTCATCTTCCTCCGCCATCATGGTGACCTCCAGATGGATCCAGGCTCTCCCCTCCCAGGGCATCCTCTGAAAGAAGAAAGTTAGCCCAACCGAGCAAGCCACTGAAAAGAGGCAAAAACATCTGTAACCCCTGTGGACGTCCCAGCTGCACCAAAGGGGAGGTGGAGAGGGTCTTCCCATCGCTCTGCATCCGAATCCTGCGCAACCTCTATCACTTTGCCCCGTTCGTCGCTGATTCTCAGGTGTGTGTCATTGCTCTTCTCATCCACCTTGTTGTGTTCCTGGTTCTGCTGACTTCCCCGCCCAATGGTTCAGAAAGACCTTTCCCTGCTTCTTGGACTCATCCCACACATCATTCCTTCCAGCACAGTCAGATTCGTCACATTCCTGGGCCACCATTTGCTTAGCCATTGGCTATTGATGAGCATCCACGTGCTGGGCTTCCAAAGCTCGGCTCCCACAAAAAGGCCCGCTACAAATACCTTGGCATAAATCAGAGGAAAACAAGAGTAGGGACTTGCTTCTCCTCCATGGTTTCTTTGAAGTATAAGCCAAGTAATGGCATCTCCACTTCCAAGATGGACGCTTTGGTCACCTTATTTGCTTAATACCTGTAATAGTTAAACGGTTGCCAAATTGTAATAATTAAAATTAAATTATGAGGCTGTTAGTAGCTTTATTACATCAAAGTAGTAATAGTAAAGAGGGAAATGTAGGAGAGAGGTAGAGAGCTGATTAGCTAAATACTCTAATTGCTCTTCTAATGGAATGACGCTCATCACCGACAAAGGCTCCTTCAGGTCCAATCTCCAGTCAGAAGGCCACAAGAGTCTCTTCAGCAAGAGTCACTCGTGCAGGAATGAGTGTTCAGACCTCTGGTCGTGCCTTTTTAAGCCATTTTCTCCAAGCACTAGCTTCCCACATCACATCTCAGGAACCAATCATAGTTCCTTAATTTTTCTGGCGTCACCGGGTGGGCAGGGCTTGTGGGATCAATTTCCTGTCTCTGAGGGTGTGTCGGTATTTGCACATTAATGATAAAGCATCTTCAAGTTCCTGACTGACTACATCAAAGAAAACAAAGGAAGGATAATTTCCCTTTCATATACCAAATTGCTTTCCAAAATTATTTGACTATTTCACAGTTCCCCTGACAATGTGTTAGTTTGTCTCTCACTCTCCAAGCCCTCCAGTGTTGACTGTTGCCATTTTTTGTTATCTTTGCTGATTTGCAGCAATCATCATGATTATTTGAGGGGTAGCTAGGTAGCTCAATGGCTTGAAAGCCAGGTCTAAAGAGAGGAAGTCCTGGGTTCAAATCTGGATTCGGACACTTCCCATCTATGTGACCCTGAGTAAGTCACTTAACCCCAACTGCCTATCCCTGACTGCTCTCTGCCTTGAAGCCAATACACAGTATTGCTTCTAAGATGGTTAATCTAAGATAAGGTTGTTTTGATCTACATTTCTCTTATTAGTAGTATTTGGAACATTTTTAATGGGTTCTTTTTATTTTTATTTTTAAAACCCTTCCCTTCCATCTTAGAATCAACACTAGGAAGTGGCTGAGGTCAGATGTGAACCTAGGACCTCCCATCTCTAGCCCTGGCTTTCTATCCACTGAGCCACCCACTGCCCCCCAGTTCTTATTTATTTCTATTCTTTGACATGTGTGTTGGAGAAACTATATATCTAGGATACCAAACCCTTATCAGAGAAATCTGATGCACAGATTCCCCCACCCCCATTTAACCTCGTCCCTTCTTATCCTAGATGCATTAATATTGTCTCTACAAAAGCTTTGGGGGTTTTATGGAATCAAAATTATCTATTTTATCCTTTTCTGATTGTTTCTCTCTTGCTTCTGCCCTTTTCTATGAAAGAGATCTATCCATCTCCATCTCCTTCTATGAAAGGGTATGATGGTTCTCTTCTAATTGTTTTTAGCACATTATCTAAAGGGCATCTATCTTCTTAGAACCTATTGTGGAATGTGGTGTAAGGTGTTGGTCTAAGCCTAATTTCTGCCAGACTGATTTCCAATTTTCCCAAAAGTTTCTATCAAACAGGAAATTTTCCTTCATAATTTATGTTTTCCACCTTCTCAAACACTGGATCACTGAGTTCCAATGTTTTGAATTCTCCCTTATCTAGTCTGCTGCATTCATCTATTTCTCTGTTTCTGAACCAATAATTCAGTGATAGGCAAACTTTTTAAAGGGGGGGCCAAAGGAAAGGAAATGCTCATCTATCAGTCTGTTTCTAAAGCAACTCTTTCCAAATTTTATTGTATTTTATCCTACTCATTTTATTTGTTAGATTAGGAATAATGTCACAGGCCGAATAGAACATTTCAGGCCCCCCCATCTGGCCCCGGGGGGCATAGTTTGCCCATCACTGAAATAATTGATGGTTTTGGGGACTGCTTTATAGTACAGTTTGAAGTCTGGAAGTCCTTCACTTTTTTTTATTCCAGATCTGTGACTCTTGGCAGGAAAGTTCATGTGATTTATTCATGATCCTCCCTGCCACCACCCATCACTCTAACCTCACCCCCCCCCTTCTCTCCCCATTGCTCCTAATCCCAGAAATACTGAAAATGTCTCAGAAAGATTCTTATCGGACCTTGGGCCATATTCCTATCCCTGAAAATTAGCCTGAAAGTAGCACAAACATAGCCCTGCTTATTCAACTTGGTACCTTGTGGCCCAAAACATCTCCTTGTTTCCCTTAGCCCGATTGATTTCCTTCAGAAGTCTTTTGGAATTCTATTTTCTTTCTTGTTTTTTTTTTTAATTGTATTTAATTAATTAATTTTGAACATTTTTTCATGGTTACAGGATTTATGTTCTTTCCCTCCCCTCCTCCCACCCCCTCCCATAGCCAACAAGCAATTCCACTGTTGTTTTTTTTTTTTTTTCTTAAATCCTTACCTTCTGTGTATTCCTTGGTGGAAGAGTGGTAAGGGTGGGCAATGGGGGTCAAGTGACTTGCCCAGGGTCACACAGCTAGGAAGTGTCTGAGGCTGGATTTGAACCTAGGACCTCCTGTCTCTGGGCCTGGCTCTCAATCCACTGAGCTACCCAGCTGCCCCCTCCACTGGGTTTTATATGCATCATTGATCAAGACACATGTAAAACCCAGTGGAATTGCTCGTTGATTCAAGACCTATTTCCATATTACTAATATTTGCATTAGAATGATTGCTTAGAGTCATTATTCCTAGTCATATCCCCATCAACCCATAGGATCAAGCAGTTGTTTTTCTTCTGTGTTTCTGCTCCCACAGTTCTTTCTCTGGATGTGGATAGAGTTCTTTCTTCTAAGTCCCTCAGAAATGTCTTGGATAATTGCATTGCTGCTAATAGAGAAGTCAGTTACATTGATTGTGCTACAATGTATCCATCTCTGTGTACAGTGTTCTCCTGGTTCTGCTCCTTTCACTCTGCATCATTTCCTGGAGGTCATTCCAGTTCACATGGAATTCCTCCAGTTCTTTATTCCTTTGAGCACAATAGTATTCCATCACCAACAGATACCACAATGTGTTCAGCCATTCCCCAATCGAAGGACATCAACTCATTTTCCAATTATTTACCACCACAAAGAGCTCGGCTATAAATATTTTTGTGCAAGTCTTTTTCCATATTATCTCTTTGGGGTACAAACCCAGCAGTGCTATGGCTGGACCAAAAGGCAGATATTCTTTTAAAGCCTTTTGAGCATAGTTCCAAATTGCCATCCAGAATGGTTGGATCAGTTCACAACAAACTGGGAAAAAATCTTTTCAAACAAAAAACGCGGACAAAGATCTAATTACTCAAATATACAAGGAGCTGAATCAATCGTGATTTCCCATGGGACTCCTGATGTTTGTTCTAGGCAGGAGCGTTTGCATGGCATCTCATTTTTTCCATTTCACAAAGAAGTCACTTGAGGAAAGATGTTCTACTAGAGATCTCGAGAAAGGAATTGGTCATGAAGAGAAATGAGTCACTCTCCTTCCTTCCATGACTGTGAAGTCCTGATGGGCATTCAGAAGTCTTTGACTTTTTTCAATATAATTTTCATTTTGATCGTCCCCTAATTTCTCACCAGTTGCCACCCGTCCTATAGCTCTTGGTTTTCAAGGCTGGCTGTGCCACGGTTTAAGGGGCCCATTGGAACCCCTTGTCTCTGGCCCTCCCACCCCACGTGACACCAATCACAGCCACACTGGGTTGCTGGGCTTTTTCTTCCCACCAAGGTATAAGTGTTTCCCGTTGCCTCGTGGCTGACTCATACTTGGGACAGGCAAGGGGACAAATATAGCATCTCCTCGCCATCACTAGATGTCACCTCAGCCGTCGGGATCCAGGCTCACGGAGTCGGTACGAGCTTGTGCTATGGCTGCATCGTCTCCATTCTGTTCCATGAGTCCTTCTCCTGCCAGGCAAGGCTGAAACATGTTCCCAGGAGAGTTAGAGTGAGAGCCAAGCCAGACACGATGCATCCCATATGGTTCCCACTCCCTCTGCATGCCTGCACTCTGGCTGGCCGCCACGCCTGGAACGCCCTCTTCTACCTCCCGGAGAATCCTAAGCACGGCGCGGCCCCGCCTCCTTCTCCAGAAAATCCTGCCTGCTTTCCATCCAGTTGCTTGTGTGGTCTCCCTGCCCAGCCTCACTGGATCTCTTTGGATCTAGTCTGTGTTATTTATATACAAAATGGCAGCTATTTTATATTAACATTCTCTATCCTTTTCGATACATTCTCTTGAGAACTAACCTGGCACACGGCAAGTGAAAATGCAAGAAGATGTGGGTTCAAATTCCCCATTCCAGCTGTGTGACCCTGGGACATTCACTTCTGTCTCAGCTTCCTCACCCGTGGAGTGAAGGGGCTCTGAGATCTCCTGCATGTCTACAGTTACTTGCCTGGGGGCTGATGGGCATCTCCATGAGGGCAGGGGCCACCTGATTTTTGTTTTGCTTGTCTCTCCCCTAGAGGTCCGCCCGGCCTCCTCATCCTGGAAGGTCCCTGAAGCCCTCCCAGCCTCTCTTTGTTGGGAGAGGCCTATCAGAGCCTGAGGCGGAGTGTCCTCGGGGCTCCTCCTCTCATTAGACACCTTTGGGCTTCCTTCCTGGGCGTTGGCCTTCATCCTCCCTGGAGGTGGCACGTGGTACTGGTGCTCCTGTTCCAGGGCCTCCCTCAGAGTTGCTGCTTAATAGCTGCTCACTGATGGGCGGCATCGGCGGACTGGCCGAGCCCCTGGCCTGGGAGTTCTCCGGGAGCCGAGGCTGCTTTTTCGCTTCCCCCTTTCTCATCCTACACCCTTGGGCTGGAACCCAGGCACGCAGCCGCTTGGCTCACGGATGGATTCTTTCACGGACTCGCCCTTCCGGCCTTGAAGAGATCCCGCAGGTGCCCCTGGAGCCCTCCTATTCGGGAGGGACCGAGCGGTGCTCCTTCAGCCCCTGAGCCCGGGGAGACCATCTGGAAGACAAGCCCCATCCCTGGGCAGGCAGACCGGGGACAGCGTGGTCTGACCTCGGCCGGGCGAAGCTCGGACAGCTGCATCTTCCCATCGTGGGGTCTTCGTGCCCAGCCTTTTTTTAAATTTTGTTTTCAAACCCTCATATCTTTTATATATATCCTTCTATATTAATTTTGTCACAGGGCTAGGCAATGGGGGTTAAGTGACTTGCCCAGGGTCACACAGCCAACCTTTTTTTCAAGATAGGCTGTGGGAGTTTAACCTTAAAGAACCTGCCGAGGGGGCAAGTAGGGGCTCAGCAGATGGAGAGCCAGGCCTGGTGACGGGAGGTCCTGGGTTCCAATCTGGCCTCAGACGCTTCCTCGTTGCGTGACCCTGGGAGAGTCACTTGTCCCCCTTTGCCCAGCCTTTTGCCTTGGAACTGATCCTTAGGGCCAATTCTAAGACAGACGGGAAGGGTTTAAAAAGTGGCCTGGCAGGCACGGGCGCCCCGGCACCAGGAGGAATCACGGCCAGCCTCTCTGGCACCGAATCAGGTCTCTGCTGCGCCACGTCCAGCAAGAAGCCAGTCTAGGCAGGCTGGGAAACCGGAACGGACCGATGCCCATCCCAAGGCTGACACGGGTCCCTCACGCACACGCAGACACACAAACACGCACACCACCCACACATACATGCACACAACACACACAAACACACGTAGAGGTACCCATGTGCCCCGAGGCACTGCATGCAGACACACATGCACATGCAGACACGCATACACACGAGCACGCCACACACTGGCCCTCAGACTGGCAGCTACACATCTGGTTCTTCAGGGACCTCCAGGGGCTCCAGACGCTCCTCTCCCAGCAGGCCCTATTGGAGGTCCAGGAGCCCCCCAGGAAGTCCGGTCTGAGAAGGGAGGCCTCACCCTTGGCAGGACCCCTCAGAGCCGGAGCCGGCGCTCTCCTCTGGGCCCCCGACCCGGCCCAGGACCAGCTGGGGGTTGGCTGCTGCGCCCGCCCGGCCTCTCCTCCTGCGAGTGTCCGCTGCCGGCTCTGTCTGCACGAGCTCGTCCCCGGGACCCCTCCAAGGAGAGCCGCTCCCCGCCGCCGAGACTTCTCCCAGCGGCACCCCGAAGGCTGGCCGGGCACAGAAGTGCGGGAGGAGGAGGAAGCCCAGGCAGAGGCGGCACACGTGGCGAAGCAGCCCAAGCAGCAGCCATTCCTCCTCCTCCTCTGCCAACAGGCAAAGTGAGCGCCGGCCGGCCAGTGGCCCCGGGGCCCCCAGAGCACCTTTGGACTGCAGCTGCTGGCTTGTAGACACCCATGTTTGAACACACACACACATTTACACTTTCAAAACTCACACTCAAACACACTCACGCCCATCCCTCCATCCTCCTGTCCTCTCACTCACACACACACTCACACACACACACTCACACACACTCACACCCATCCCCCCACTGCTCTCCCCACACTCTCACACATACACACTCACACACATACTCACACAATCCCTCCATCCTCCTGTCCCCCACTGCTCTCTCTGCACTCTCACACACACACACTCACACACACCCCCACTGCTCTCCGCACACTCTCTCACACACACAGGATCTGCAGCTCTGCCTCCTCCCATCTCTTTAGGATCAGGGCAGCCTCGAGCCAACACCTCCTCCTCCAGGCCCCCCTGACTGCTCCCCGAGCCCCTCTCTGTGGTTGGGAAAGGGCAGGAAGTTTGTATGGAAACAGTGTCACCGGCTGGCCTCCCGGCGTGCCTCGAACCCACGTTCCCACGAGCCGCGGCTCCCAATCCGGGATGGCTCTGGGAAGCGGAGGCCGGGCAGATGGGCTTTTTGTGTGCCCGAGAAGGACGCGGGGCCAGAGCTGAGCCTTTAGCTCGGGCTGGCCGTGGCTGTACAAATATTCCCCCCATTCAAGCCTGGTGACAGCCCCGAGAGGTGGGCAGGTGCGAGATCGCACTGCTGGTAAGCGAGGCTGGATCTGAACTCAGGGCTTCCTGCACGCTGTCCACTGAGCCGCCCGCTGTCTCTGAGTGGGACAGGTTGGGCCCTTTGCTCCTCGGGGCCCGCTCGGGCTCAGCCGCTCAGCTTTCCCCACGCGTGGGGGCCTCCGTTTGGGATGGGGCCAGAATGGGGAGGAGGCTCTCCATCCCCCCAGGAGAAGCACTGAAGGGAAATGTCTGGCAGCCACTGTGTGTGTGTGTGTGTGTGTGTGAGGGGGGGAGTCGTGCCCCCCAGCGTCCCCCCATCACTCTGGGTTCCTCCATCTGCATCCTGTCCCGGGCGCCCCCCAGGGTCTCCCCAGGGTCTGGATGGGGGGCTCCCCTTTCCCCGTAGCCTCCGGGCGGGGAAGCCGTCTGTCCGTAATGCCGCTGCTTCTGGCCGGGCACTCGGCCCTCTTCTCCGCCCCGTCCCGAGGCCGGCCTGGGTCCAGCTCGGCCTTCCGGGGGGGCATCCCCAAGAGGAAAGCCGGGGCCGGACCCCCCTCTGCAGGGCTGCCTGAGCCAGGCGGGAGGGGAGACAACGGGCCCTTTCTCTGCCCGGGACACGCTCCTCCCGGCCCGAACACAAAGTGTCCTTCTTTCCCGGCTCCGTTTGGGACGGGCAGGGAGGGCTGCTGGTCCTGGGAGGGGGGGCCGCAGGCCGGCTCCATAAATCCTCCCAGCTGTGGAAAGTTTGATGCTGCTCGAGCACCCAGACAGAAAATTAAAAAAGTAATAAAGCGCTCGGTGTGGGGGCCCTGGCATGCGGACAGCTCGCCCCCAGACACCTCATAAAGAGACATTCCGGGACACTAGCTCATAAGGGAAAGCCGCGGGGGTCAGCGGCAACGCCGGGAACTAACCATGGTAACGCGGCAGCCAAAAGCCACCGTTTCCCCCTTTTTTTGTCCTTCTTCACATTGGAAGAGCTGCAGGCCCTCGGAGGGCGGCGGGCCGGGCCCCAAGGAGAGGCAGAGCGCCGGCCATTCCCGCCGCCCCCCAAACTGGCGACACACAGAGCTTTTCATAGCATGGGCATTCGAGGCTCCTGGGCCACAGGTGATGGGAGCCGGGGGCGTGGGGGAGGTCGGGAGCAGGTAAGCAGGGCCAGAGGGGGAGAGAGCAGGAGTCAGCTTCTCTGCCTCTGTCCAGGTCTCCCCTGGAGCCGAGAGGAGCCGAGAGAGCCCAGCAGGAGAGGGGGAGGCAGGCTTTGGTCGGGGGGCGCCCCATGTGGGGGTCCTTCTGGTTCGGATCCTGGCTCTGCCTTCCCTAGGCGACGCCAAACAAGGGGCCAGCTTGGTCCGTCCAGCCACATGTCCCAAGTCCAGTCAACTCTTTGGGGGAAAAAAACAATCAGAACCAGAACCTGGAAGGTGGCTATAGAGAGACATGAAGCTAAGCCAGCCAGCCAAAGAGGGGGCTTGAAGGAATTCAAACCTGCCCCCCCAACAAAGGAATATCCGGTCTTTGCCTGAATGTTTCCAAGTGAGAGGAGCCCCAGGGCCCCTGCCAGCCCTTCTCCCCTCAGAGAAAGGTTTTCCTGACCCCCAGCCTAAACCTGCCCCTCGGGAGCCCCCTGCACCCCCCGCACCCCTCGCACCCTTTCCATTTAGGCTGGCTCCATCCTCTGGACCAAGGAGACCCAGCCTGATCCTTCCCTGCTCGAACCCCTGAGGGCCGACACCCCACGGAATGAAATGGGGACCCCGAGGAGGAGGAGGAGGAGGGGGAGGAAAAGGAGGAAGAGGAGGAGGAGGAGGAGGAGGAGGAGGAGGAGGAGGAGGAGGAGGAGGCGGCAGCAGTGGCTCTATTGCAAAGTCCAAAGACTTAAGTGGGGTTCAGGATTTTAGAAAGGTCGGGACTCTCACTTCATCCCAGAGAGAGTCCTATGGGAAAGGCTCCCCCTCGGACCCTGGGCTCAGATCCTCGGCCATGCTTCACAAGCCATTAGCTCTGTCCTTCCCGGCTGCCCCTGACACCCAACCAGAGCCACCACAAGACCTGAAAATGCTCTATGGGAGAATCCCAGCATCTCTGGACAGGGAGGCACCTGGCACGCATCCACCCTGGTGTGTCTCTGACCCCTGGCCACCCTTCCCTTTCTTCGTCCTCCCCCCAGACACCTGCCTGTTCCCAATGAGAGCCCCAACTGTTGGGAACTCCCCCTCCATGTTAGGCAGCCGCAGCCGGGGAGGGGAGAGAGGCCACAAGGGGAGCCCAAAGGGAGAGAGAACAGTGTCTGGACCTTGTCACCAGCCCTTCCCAACAGGGAGTCACCAAGCCGTAAGGAGACCTCGGGCCAGAAGGAGGTCGGAGCTTAAACAAACAAACATTGAAGTAGTTTCTTGGATCTTGTTGGAATCTTGAGAGAGGGAGAGGCCCCTGGAGCTGCAGACCAATCCAAGTCAGCAAGTGGCTGTCAAATACCTCTTGGGTATAGACAAATCATCAAAGGAACAAATAAATCTCAAAAGAAGAACTCCACGTGGAAAAAAAGTGTTCCAAATCACTAATAACAGAGAAATGAAAATAATGAATAGAGAGATGCCGAATCACCCCAAGGTTTTACCTCAGCCCCTGCAAATTAGCACCACAAAAAAAAGACCAAAGATGACAAAAGCCAGTGTTGGAAGGGTTATGGAAAGACGGGCACACAAATACATTTTTGGTGGAGCTGAAAAGTAGTTTAGACATTTTGGACAGCACTATGGAATTGTATAAACAAAGTGACTAAGTGTGCTTACCCTTTGAACCAGAGACTCCATCACTGGGCTTATACCACAAGGAAGTCATCAAAAAGAAAAAAAAACAGACTCCAAAATATTTATAAGAGCACTTTTTGTGATAACGAAGAATTGGAAACAAAGTAGATACCCATCCATTGGGAAATGGCTAAACAATTTTAAGTTCAAGAATGCAGTCCTGTACTGTAAGAAATGATGTGTGGTGGATAGAGATAAAGGGAAAGATCTCTGTGAACTGATGCAGAGGAGGGGAGTCATCAGAGCAAAGAAAACAATGTACACAATAACAGCAGCAATGTAAATGGAACGAACCACCATACACCCACAAAATGAAAAAGATGAAGCAGGGCTTGAGGGAAGACCTGGGAGAAGATGCCCCCAACCTAGCCCTGGGGGCAGTGGGGAGGCCTGCAGGGATCACACCTATTGTCAGACTCTCTGGATATATAGCTCAGTTGTAGGGACTTTGTTTTCTCTCTCAGAATTATTCCATGGCCTATGAGATGGTTCTTGGGGAGAAGCAGCGGGAAGGATGCATGGGATTCTCTGATGATGTAAGAAACAAAAAATATCAATAAAACCCTTTTCAAAAACTCCCTGTTGGGTACAAGGTATTGTGCTGCATGGGGGCACCAAGAGAAAGGCTGGAGAGCACTTGTGCCTACAGGGAGTTTGCCTTTTGCCAAGGGATCAGAATGTGGCCGAGGACTAATATGATGCAAGTTGAGCCTTAGAGAAAAGCAAGCCTCCAGGGCAGACAGGGGGATTCCAGGGCTTGGGCCAATCAGAGATGGAGATGGTGTGTGTTTGGGGAAGGTTAGGGCCATGGGACAGCCTCTTCAGGCTGCTCAGACAGACCCCCAAGCGCCATTAGCAGCCAAACAGCCTCAGAAGTAGGGCTTAGAAGGATGTGAGAGAGATAGGCATCATCTGGTCCAAACCCTCCTGGGTAGGATGAGGGCACCGAGGCCCCAAGAGGGGAAGGACTTTGAGGTCCCCCAGGAGTAAAAGCCAATGCCAGCTCCAGTGGCAGCCTAGGGCTCCTCTCTTTCCCTGCCTCCTGGGCCCCTGCTTTGACCCAGACAGAGGAGGGTTTGGTTTGAAGGCACC
>NC_058132.1:641732698-641762356 GCF_016433145.1 Gracilinanus agilis | reverse complement strand
GAGGAAGAAGAAGGAGGAGGAGGAAGAGGAGGAGGAGGAGGAAGAAGAAGAAGGAGGAGGAGGAGGAAGAGAAGGAGGAGGAGGAGGAGAAAGAAGGAGAAGGAGGAGGAGGAGGAGGAGGAGGAAGAGAAGGAGGAAGCTGATGTTGAGGGGTTGTCCAGGGGTGGGGTGGAGCCATGACTGTTCTCTGCTCATATTGAAAGGCTAGCTCATAAAAAGGCTTATTCTGGTTGGGCCCCAAACTTGAAGCAATGGGTAGAGGTTAAATGTAGCTATGAGAGTTGTTCCAGAGTAGAATGAGATGCCACATAAGGTAGTGAGCTCCCTGTCCCTGGAGGTCTTCAAGCAAAGTAAGCTCTCTTCCTGACAGCCAAGGTCTGTGTAAATGTGGGGGGTTGGGGAGGGAGGGAAGGTTAGCTTGATCTCCTCTCTGCTTGCGTGTATGTGTGCTGCCTCCTCTGAGGGAATGGGAGCCCCCTGGGGTCAGGGACTATCTTGGGTTTGACTCAGAATCTCCAGTGGGTAGCCAGTGCCAGGCTGCCATTCATGGGCACTCATTGACTGAGGTGAGCTCCCATGCCTACCTTCATGGACAAATCTCTGGGAACTCAATGCAGGAGGAGGGCCCTAGAGAGGAGCCGAGCATGGTGCCAGGTGAGGAAGGCCCGGGGTGGAAGGGTGGGAGTCCCAGGAAGAGCCTCCACCAGCCTAGCAGGCGCAGCTCCTCCCTGGGCTCTGGCATCAAGATGGCGGGTTTGGGCTCTGGAGAACAGAGGGTGCGGGGGAAGACGGGCTTCTTCCTGGCTCCTCCCAGTCCCCGGCACCGTCTCCAGGGCCCCAGGCCTAGGCTCTCCTTTCCCAGGACTTTGCCCCCAACCCCGGTGGGGCGGCCGCCTCCCCAAAGGGCACCACCTCTTCCTCCGGTCACAATTACAGCTTTAAGATCAGAGACGGCTTCCCGTTGGCAGTAGAACCAGGACTCTGACTGAGGAGCAGAAATTCCGAAGGGGGGAAGGGAAGGAGGAGCCTCCAGAGAACACCCAGGCAAGTCTGGGGCGAGGGAGCTCAGGGCAAGCTGCTCTGGATTATAGGGTGTATGGAAGAGTGAGTGGAGAGGATGTGAAGAAGAGAAGTTGGCGCCAGCTTGTGAAAAGCCTTGAATGCCGGGCAAGGCAATATGGCCATTATTTGGTAAGTGGCGAGGAACTCTGAAAGACTTTCTGAGCAGAGTCATACTCAGAGAGGCAACCACAGTGCACAGTGCACAGAGCTGGGCCTGGAGACAGGAAGATCTGAGTTCAAATCTGACCTCAGGCATTTACTAGTAGTTTGACTCTGGATAAGTCCCTTCACCCTGTTTGCCTCAGTTTCCTCATCTGTAAAATGAGCTGGAGAAGGAAATGGCCAACCCCTCCAGTATCCTTGCCAGGAAAAGCCTGAATGGGGTCACAGAGTCAGTCGTGACTGAATGACAACGAGAGCCCAGGGGGTGCAGACAACTTCCCGAGAAAGTTAATAGTGAAGAGGAACCGAGCAGGACGGGAGGCGCCTGGGCTAGAAGAGCCGGGAGGAGAATTAGGACTGCGTGCAGATGGGAAGGCCGAGGGGCAAGAGAAGTCTGTCTGCCTGCCGGAGCAAAGTCTGGTGGAGGAGGAAGGAAAGAGCAGGTGGCTGGGGTTCTGGGAAGAGAGGAAGGGCCACTGGAGTTCCCGGCAGAGGCCTCAGTCTTCTCTGCAGAGTGGGAGGAGGGGGAGGGAATAAGGAGAAGTGGGGGCCAGAAAGGGAGGGAAAGGGCTGGGGAGAGTCTCTGTGGGTCATGAGCTAAGAGGTGCTAACGACCCCCTTGAAGGCTTGCCCAACAGCAGGGAGAGCCCAGTTGGGGGTTCTCCCATACGGTGGTGGATGGTGGGTCTCACCCCTGTAGGCACTCTCCCTCCAGTGGTCCCGGCCCCCTGGCATTCCGGCTCCTCAATCCTAGGTGACCCTTCACGGGCTGAGGAGAACCCAACATGCTGGAGGATTCCTCCACTTCCCCTGCCTTAATGAGGATACCAGAAAAGGCCTGGGCTGCCCATTGGTTAGCTCTGGCTCTCCTCCCGTGACCAGAGGAAGGCTGTCGAGAAATAGGGAGGGCCCAGCTGGAGCTCTGGACCCCGAGGAGCACTGAGTGGAAACCAGCTGGATTTCGCCATTGGCTCCAAGGGCACTCCATGGCCCTCGGGTAGGAATAGAGGGATCGGCTTCTCTGGGAGGAAAGTTCCCAGGTTTGGGATCCCAGAAGGTTGGGCAGAGGCCGGGAATTCTAGGTCAGCAGCTCTTGAAACATGAACAGGAGGCCAGGGAATTGCCAGAGCAGATAAGATATGCCGGGAGAATGGAGACAGGTTGAAGAGTGGAAGGTCGTGATAAGGATGATGAATCGTGGGAGTGAACGAAGGAGAAAGCTAGAAGCAGGGGTCATGGTAGCGAGCCAGGGAATGGCAACAGTCTGGATCTCGAAGACTGCTGGAGACGACTTGGACAGTGTGTGTGTGTGTGTGTGTGTGTGTGTGTGTGTGTGTGTGTGTGAGTGTGTGTGTGATACGGCTGCTACAGGAGGTCATTGGCATCGAAGAGGCATTCTGGGACCAAGATCACCAATTCAGATGCTGACGGTGGCTCGGACACCTGAAGGCTATCTTCCCCCTTTGTTGCTTAAACTTCCTCTCTGGCTGTGTGACTGTGGGCAGGGATTATTACATTAGGTGGCACTTAGGGTGGCTTTATGGCTTTCCAATCTCATCTCATGGAGTCCCTGGGAACCTCAGTTTGTTCATCTGTAGAATGAGGGGCTCCAGTGGGATCCTCCCCAAACCCTGGCAAGTTTTGTTTTTTTTTTTAAACCCTTACCTTCCATCTTGGAGTCAATACTGTGTATTGGCTCCTTGGTGGAAGAGTGGTAAGGGTGGGCAATGGGGGTCAAGTGACTTGCCCAGGGTCACCCAGCTGGGAAGTGTATGAGGCCAGATTTGAACCCAGGACCTCCCATCTCTAGGCCTGGCTCTCCATCCACTGAGCCACCCAGCTGCCCTTCTGCCAAGTTTTAATACGTTGTGATGCTGGCAAATGATCCCATGAGTCCCATTCGGATGGCGAGAGTTGTGGGGAGCATTGTAAATGGCAGCTTCTGCGGTGTCAAACCTGGGGTCAGGCTCTTGGTCTTTTAAATCACCTTTCCTGGGAGGGCTTGGAGGGTTGGGGTCAGCCCCCCAGCTTCTGCCATGCAGTCTCCAGTGGGGGTAGAACAGCACCCCACGGCCGCTAGAGGTATGCTGCACAGCGGGCCTTCACCTCCCAGAGGGAAGGAGATTCCCTCAGAGAGAAGACACTCCTAGCATGAAGGGAAACGGGAAAAAGAGGCTTGCAGAAGGGGCGGTATCTAATGGGACTGGAGGGAAGGTGGGGGGAGAATTCCAGGTGTAGGAGGGCAGAGCTGGGACATGGAGGGTGTCGCCTGAGGAACAGCCAGGGGGCTGGGATCACTGAATGCCAGAGCACAAGGAGGGCAGTAAGGTGTAAGGAGACCAGAGGAGGAGGACGGGCCGGGAGATGACGGGCTCTAAAACCCAGAGGATTGTATCTTGGATCCTGGAAGCAACAGGGAGCTATTGGAGTTGTCGACTTGGAACCACACAGACACAGAACCAACCGCTAAAGTAGTCATAAAACCCAGTGTTGAATCAGGAAAGAGACAAGCCCTGAATAGCCGGCCACCACGCAGAGCCAACGCTCTGGGGCTCTGGGCCAGTGTCTCTGGGAGAAGCACCGCCAAAGAGGATTCTCCACAGAGTAATAGAACTTGGGGACTTCTATACCTTTGGGGGAATTCAGTACAGCAAACATACCCTGCCTGGGAAAGAGGCTGGAGCCAGAGGCTGGGCTATCAGGGAGTGCCGGCTCCAACGGATCCTAAAGGATGGTCCCTGCACAGGCGTTGGTCTTCTTGAGAAAGATCTCTGATCCAGTGGGGGAAACTTCTAGGACAAAAAGGGTCGTTGAGGATGTGAGCATTTCTGGACACTTACTAGATGCTCGGTGGTCCCTCGTTCAGTCTACAACCAAGGCAGTTTGGGACTCCCCTAAAGGCAGGTTCCCAGGGACAAAGGCAAACTTGGGGTTGCCAGAATTCAAGTTTGTCGAGATCTCTTTATCATCTCTTATAAGGACAGTTTAGTTGATAAGGAAATAAGGACAGGACACGGGAGTTGTCTTTTACCTCCTGCTTCCAGCTCTGGCTCCAGTAGCATGGAGTTTATTATATATATTTCAAGATTCATTTCACACAAAAGAACCCCCCTGAAACTTTGCACATGCGCAGAAGTTACAAATGATGTCACATCAAAACACAAAACATTGGCTTCAGAATAGACCAAGTCCAAGGCTGAATTTTGACTGGCTTCTTATCAGGAAGCCAAGTTGGGGAGTGTCCCTCTCAGGGTCGAATTGCTCCCGCTGATTTTGGCCTTGGCTATACCAGGCAGCAGCATTCCTTGCTGTGTTAACAGTGTTAACCCTTTAAACTCAGGCTTGATAGGAACCTAAAGCTCTTCAATAAGGCCACAATACTTTTCAAGAAGAAATCACCAGGATCACAAAAGGGGTCAAAAGAGGAGTCTCAGATTTTTATCTCCTCTCTTATTGGCTTCCCACACAAGTTGACAAAGTTTATTACATGAAAGACTAACATAGTATAGGCTGAGCTTTAGGAAGGCTGAATGGAGGATGGACTGGCGGGGGGTGGGGGGGAGAGCCCTGAGGGAAGCAGAGCCCTCAGCAGCTACTGCAGTAGTTCCACTGTGAGTTGATGAGGGTCTGCACACAGGGGTCGAGAGCAGTGTCAGAGGAGAAAAGGCCTTGGCATGGGGTGAAGAGGAGTTGAGGGAGACGCCCAGGCTGTGGGAAGGAGGTTGGTGTGGTCCTTGGAAGTAATACAGAAGTTAAGAAAAGGGGAAAGTTTGGGGGAAGAGCACAAAGAATTCTCTTTTCAAAATATGCTAAGCTTGCAATTTCCACAGGACATTCAATTGAACAACCTCTACAGGCAACGGGAGGTGTAAGATTGGAGGTGAGCAGAGGGGTTGAGCCTAGAAAAGGAAATCTGAGAATCGGCTGCATAGAAATGATCGCTGAGTTGGTGGGAATTGATCATATCACCAAGCAGAAGAGAAAGATGCCAGGGCAGAGCCTTGGGGGACATTCCCAGTTAGCAGGCATGATGTGGGCAAAGATCTAGCAAAAGAGACTAAGCAGGAGCAGTCAGAGAGGTAGAAGGGAACCAGGAAAGAGCGTTGTGAAGAGAATCTAGAGAAGAGAGCATCAAAGAGAAGTAGATGGTTGACAGTGTCCAAAGCCCCAGAGAGATGAGATGGGTGACAGCGAAAAAGGTCATTCTGTCTGGCAGTTAAGAAGTCACTGATGACTTTGGGAAGAACACTTCCAGCCCAATGAGGAGGTCAGAAGACAGGCTGGAAGGAGTGAATGGAGAGAACCTGGAGGCACTGGTTGTAAAGGGCTTTCCCAAGAAGTTTACCCATAAGAGGGAAAAGAGATACGGGATTAGTTTGCAGAGGCAGAGACTGTTTGAGAACGGGGAGGTGTGCCTGTGTTTGTAGGTAATAGAAAAATAATCAGCAAAAAAGGGAGAAACTGAAAATTCGTGAGAGTGTGGTAGTAGTAGCGATGATGGGGATAATTTGCTGGAGAAGATGAGTTGGAACAGGATCCCTTGTACAGGTAGAAGAACTTGTGAGCCAGACGCTGAACAGGAGGTAGGAAGGAGAGTGTCCTGATGGATTACGTCTACCAGAATCTTGACTGGCAATGAATAAGGACCGAATGAACCTGGAATGAGAAGTTACTAGTCATGTATAGCATGAGAGCCTGGAAGGGAATGACGGACTATTCGAATTCTCCACTCTCAACCAGTGAGGTGGGGCCGAGGGCATGAAGGAAAGTGCAACCAGCCCTGGAGAGGGGAGCCAAGGAAGCTGTGTCACCAGGAGGGAGTCGAGTTCCTGTGATGAGGAGAAGGTGGAGGCAAGAAGAGGGGCAAGAAAGGAGCAAGCTCCTTCCATGGCACTGGCATTCTGGAGAGAACGTCTGAAAGGAGGAGTAGCTTTGGGGTGAGACGTGGAGGAAGGAGGAAGCTGACGATGAGAGGCACGGATGACGGCAGAGTTTCACAATCGCTGTCAAGCACAGGGTAGGACAGGGCTGGGGTGTGTTCAGCACTGAGGAACGCGCTCAAGTGAGTGATGATGGATCCCAATGGCCAGGCAGCCGGTGCGGAGGTGTGGCGGGCCAGTGGAGGACAGTGAGTGCGGAGGCTGGGCCTCTCAGGATAGAGAGAGTCACTGATCCATCCTCGGATTCCACAGGACAAATGAGGCAAACGTTTGTACCTGGAAGCTGGAGGGCACCCATGGGTGGGGGGGGCAAGGCGGTCCCACTGTGAAAGCCTGGAGAGGGCGTCACCACCTAAAGGATGGCGAGATGCTAAAGGTTGAGGGGAATCCAGGACTTCAGTCTTACAAGTGGGTGGCGGGGGTGGTGGCAGAACGTGGCTAGCTCCAGAACCATATGCTCACATTCTCCTGGAGTTAAATGTGATGAGAAGAATCCTCCCCCGACACACCGTGTGGGCAGCCTCGATGCGGGTATAGGAAGGAGGCAGGCCGGCAGGCCCAACTTATATCATTCCACACCTTCACCATCATCACGAAACGGGAGAAGTCAAGAATTAAAGATCCTGCTGGGCTTGGCGCTTATCAGTTGTGTTTTACAAAGTGCTGGATTCGACAGAGCAAATGACCCCTTTAAGGATGTCCTCCAACCCGGGGTCTCTCGTGAATCTGCCAGAATATGACATGATATTCTTGAAAGCTATAATGGAGGGAGCACTAGAGAGAGCATCAGGCTTGGAGGCGGGAGGTCCTGAGCTCAGTCTGATCTCAGACACTTCTAGCTGTATGACCCTGGCTGAGTCCCTCGCCTAATTGCCTAGGCCTTGCCCCTTTTCTGCCTTAGAATCGGTGCTTAGTGTGGATCCTACGGCAGAGGGTGCGGGAGAAAAAAGAGATGATGGAGATCCCTCGGTCAATGGAGCCGGAGCCGTGCCTCCGACGCAGATATCCAGCATCTGTTGGTGGCTAATACCAGGCTCGCTCCACCGAGCCGCAGACCACTGGCCTGGCCGGGCGATGGAGAGGGACGCGCTGCAGCCCTGGCCATTCAGAGTCTGCTTCGAGGATGAAGCCGAAGGAGCTCGGGTGGTCACCTAACAAGGGCAGGGGATGCCTAGCGGGCGGCCCAAGGCCCGGCGTGCTGAGCAGATCCCCAGACTTCCGCCACGGAAGGAGCTGCCCGAAAGTGGTCCAAGGTGGACGCGCATCAAGCGGCCGCGCTATTTCTCCCCGCAAAGGTGGCATCACCGACCCGCTGGAACATGGGTGGAAAGTCTTAGCCTTGGGCCTAAAGCGAGACCACCACGAAGGCAGCCCCCTGTCGGCGGTGGCCCGTCCGCAGAAGATCTGAGAGAGCTTCAGATGCAACGAGGCAGCCGTGGAAAGAGGCAGCTGAAAAGGCTGCCCTCGGCTGGGCTAAGAGGCCGAGGCTGCAGAGCTGGTCCGTCTGCCCCTGGAGTGCTGGGACTCACCGGGGGTGCCCCCTAGGAGGGGCACCTGGGGACAGGCGACCAGGAGAGGCAGCGGCGTAAGCCCGTGTCGCACGAGGACAGCTGGAAGAAACCAGGGGCCACGGCTTCCCGGCAAGGAGCCTGGGGAGGGCCTGGTGGTGGATCCGCTGCCTTCCTGAGGGGACGAAGGGAGGCTGCGGAGAGAAGAAGCCTCTGAAGGGGGTGTGAACTTCCCCTCGGGCTGGATGGTGCCCACCCGTCAAAGGGCACCAGTCTGGGTTGGCCTGGACGGCCACTGAGGTTTCTGCCAACTCTGGGAGTCTCCGTCACGTATGTGCAAGAAATGGCCCTGGCGCCTCGGGGGGAGAATGCCCTCCCCTTCCGGGCACCACCGTCTGCCCACACCGGCTCGAAAGGAAGTGTCAGAGCCTGGAATCTGCCGATTCTACTTGTGGGCGCAGCTGCCCTCCTGCCCTTCCTGTTCGTGGGCTGCTGGCAGCAGGTTGTGCCCACAACGAGCCCCTTTTCTTCTAGCTGCCTACACGGTCTGGGCGGCTTCTCTGCTCTCACCTCCGGAAAGCTCCGGGATCCGCTTTCACGCCGTCGTGGCCTCTGCGACCATCTCTCGAGGCTCAGCCCAGGTTCTGCGAGGCAGCATTTGCCCTTCACCCGGGAGGGCCCAGTGAGGAAACACGGAGGTTCCTGGCGGCCGGGGCAGTCGGCTGAGGGAGCTCGGCCGGGGAGCCGCCGGCCAAGTTCATGGAGGCCCCCCCGCCGATTTCCACATAGGAAGCAGAATGACGTGCGTCAGAGCGGCCATTCGCTCCTGGTGCCCAGTTCCAGGTCTGGGTCCCACCACTTCGGGCCGGACACCCCAACAGCTCGCTGCCCGCTGAACGGCCTGGAGGGAAGAATGTCTCGGGTTTCCCGACACCCAGCCCGTGATCTAAAGAGAGCACATGTCATCGGGCCCACTTTCCTCATGGGAAAGCCGAGTCTCCCAAAGGTCCAGGACTCCCGGAGACCGGCATCGTATTCCTGCCTTCTCGGTGGGCGAGCCAGAACTCGGAACCCAATGCTTGTCGGAAACGACGCAGATGAAAGGAAATACTAGATCGGGGGAAACACATTTTAGAAAAGGAGAACCAGCAGAGCGCCTAGACTTGGTGCAGAAAGGGAGAAGCTCAGAAAAGGCGACGGGATTCGGCCAGGTTGCCCAGGGAGTGCCAGAGACAGAAGCCCCCCGGCATCCCCTCGCTCCATGCCTTTCCTACCCTCTCGGGGTGCCTCGGTCTTCCCCATACGGTGCTGTGATTGGAGTAGAAGAGCCTAAAGGCTTGGCGGCCGGACCCCCCGGATGCCAGGGACCCCTTGGGAGAATCCGGCCTCTGAGTCCCTGTAGAGGGGGATTGCCTGGACACAGAAGCTGGGTGGCTGCCTCTGGAGTTGTTTTTCGAGTAAGTCCAGCCTTCCGGCCAGCTCCCTGTTGTCGGGCCACCGTGGGAGAAGGAAGCACCGGTCAAGGCCTGCTCCGACGGATGGGAATCCGGGCCCTTTGGGAGCTGTTCTACCAGCCACCAAGTTTAGCCGAATGAGCGGCGCGGATGGAGAGCCAGGAATCCAAGGGCAGGCCCTGTGCCGGGGGCTGGCGCAGCAGGCCTGCCTTCAGGGAGCTTCCATTCTGGAGGAAGGTCGGAAGCCTCTGCAGGTGGCCTTTAGGGGGAAAGGGAGGGACGGAGCCACGTCCAGACTGTCCACACTGGCCAGACCAGGGCAGAAACCTTCCCAGAGCTGCCCTGTGAGGCGGCTCCCACGTGGCGGCTCCCCGCCCCCGGCAGGGACGCTGCACATTCCACGTGTGAAGGAATCGCTGGGGCCGACGGTGGCGGCCGCTGCGCTGGACGGAGGGGCCGAGGCAACGCCAGCTTATCTTGGTCAGGAGGAAACAACAGGACCATCACTCGATGAAAACTGGCTGGCCATTCTGGGGGCTCGACTTCCTTGTTAGGAGAGCCCAGAAGTGCTCGCAGGGGGCCCACTTCCAAAGGACAACGGGGGGATCCATTAGAAACTCCTTCATATTACCAGACAAGGCCCCCAGCGGGGGTACAAGGGGTAGGAATATTCCCGAGAAAAACTGGCACAGGAGGATGGAGAGAGGAAGGGGCCGGGAGCCCACCTAACGCAGGAGAGGAGCTGGACACACGAGGTCCCACACAAACGTGGAAAGGCAGGCCCAGAATTCGAATCCGAGGCACACGACTCCCAAGCCAGCCTTTGGCGGCGTTCTGGAAAGTCGAGCCTGTACGTCGTGTCTCTGAAATCTCAGAATTGCACCTTGTGTTTGCTGACGGTGCTCCTGGGCAGCTCCTCCTTCCTCCCCACCACCTTGGTTTCCCCAGGAAGCCTTTGAATAGGGAGTGGAGCTGGATATCTTCATCAGCTTGCCTTGGCAGAAGCTGCAATGGGGAGTGTAGGGTTCCCACTTTCAAATGAAGCACTTATTAAGCACCTACTGTATGGCAGGCACTTGCTAGGTGCCAGAGATACAAAACTAAGCAGAGGGAAGTCCCTGCCCTCGAGGCGCTTACAATCTACATGGGAAGAAGACATGCAAAAAAAAAAATGCAGAGTAAGTTGTATTAAGGATAAATGGGAAATAATTAAAAGAGGGGAAGCATCAGAATTCAGTGGGGTTGGAGAAGGAATCTTGTGGGATTTTAGTTGGGACTTAAAGGAAGCTGGGGGGGGGGGAGGTCAGCATCAGAGTGAAAGAAGGAGAGGGTTCCCCAGGTATGGAGGAGAGCCAGAGAGAACATCCCGAGCCAAGAGATGGGATTGTTTCTCACGTGACTCCTTATCCTCTGGGTGTCCTTTTTGATGGCTTTAAGGGACAAAGAAAGTAAATTGTAGTCAACTTTTCTCATGAATGAATGAATGAATGAATGAATGAATGAATTTTTCTAAAGCATTTATTCACACTCTGGACCAAGCAAAGTGCTAACTCCTGGAGATTCAAGAAGAGGAAAGCCATTATTCCAATGCTGTTGCTGTTCAATCGTGTCTGACTCTTCAAGATCCCATTTGGGTTTCTTTGGGGCAAAGATACTAGAGAAGGAAATGGCCAACTACTACTGCTAGTAATTGGCCATTTCCTTCTCCAGTTTATTTCACAGATGGGGAAATTGAGGCAAATAGGGTTAAGTGACTAACCCACAGTCACACAGCTAGGAAGTGTCTGAGGCCAGATTTGAACTCAGAAAGATGAATCTTGCTGACTCAAGGCCTCCAACATAACAGACAATGGGAGAGGTAACGAGGGAAGCGTGTTTCCATCTGGAACAACAAGCCTGTCCATTTATACATTCTTTCCAGAGGTCTGTATGGACACTGATTTAACCATTGTGCTTAGAGACCCGGGGAGGCTGGGAGACAGGGGCCTGGCTACATGGTGGGACTGATAATAGCCAGGGGGGAGAGGGTTGAGCTTTCATGGGGCAGATAAGAGCTTTCCATTTGAGTCTAGCTTGGAGATGCTCCTTCTCTAAGATATAGATTGAAGGTGTTGGTGCTTTTAAGAAGCCCAAACTACCCAAAGGGGGCGAGGTCCTCTAAGCCAAAGTGACGCCACAACTGATGGACCGCCTAGACCCTGTCACGGGGTTTATTGGTCCTGCAAGCCGTGATGTTGGACAGACCTTCAAGAAGCTTCCCAGGCACCAGTCCTGAAAGAAGGTTGTCCCGGGACCTCAAGGTTCTAGAATGCAAACCAGCCGGATCAGAAGAGAACTAAGATGTCTATTTTTTCTTTAAAATGTTTTTCCCTTATTAGTTTTTTATTCTAATAACAAATTTCCACATAAGTTTCCAAAGTCATGTGATCCACGTTGTCTCTCTTGCTTCCTCCTCGCCCCCTTTCAGACCTGGCAACAATTCAATCCAGGTTCTACATGTATTATCAGACAAAAACCTATTTCCATATTATTCATTTTTGTAAGTGAATCGTCTTATACAACCCAACCCCCCAAACACATGCCTAAATATAAACAAGTGATAAAGCTTGTTTTCATCTGCATTCGGACTCCAGCAGAAGGACTCAGATTTCTAGAGCACCGGACGGCTCCGTGACTTGTCCCCCACCAGTCCCGCTTCCTGTGCAAGGCAGGATTCTCACTTGGGTCTTTACACTTTTGATACTTAGTGAAAAGGGGAAACATGAACTAGGGCAAAGTGGGAGTTCACACTCCCTCACACTCACACTCACACACACACACTCACACACACATACACATAGACACACACACAGACACACTTATACATATATTCTTTCACACACACATACAGACACATATAGACACACACACTCAGACACACACACAGACACACTTATACACATATTCTTTCACACACACATACAGACACATATAGGCACCACTCACACATACACACACACACTCAGACACACACACAGACACACTTATACACATATTCTTTCACACACACATACAGACACATATAGACACACACATACACACAGACATACTCAGACACACATAGATACACTTATACATATATTCTTTCACACACATACAGATACATATAGACACACTCACACAGACACACTCAGACACACTCAGACACAGACACACTTATACACATATTCTTTCACACACACAGACAGACACATATAGACACACTCACACAGACACACTCAGACACACACAGATACACTTATACATACATTCTTTCACACACATACAGATACATATAAACACACTCACACATACACACAGACACACTCAGACACACACACAGATACAGTTATACATATATTCTTTCACACACATACAGATACATATAGACACACTCACACAGACACACTCAGACACAGACACACTTATACACATATTCTTTCACACACACAGACAGACACATATAGACACACTCACACATACACACAGACACACTCAGACACACACAGATACACTTATACATATATTCTTTCACACACATACAGATACATATAAACACACTCACACATACACACAGACACACTCAGACACACACACAGACACACTTATACACATATTCTTTCACACACATACAGACACATATAGACACACTCAGACACTCAGACCCACACACAGACACACTTATACACATATTCTTTCACACACACACACACAGATACACACAGGCACACTACAGTCTCACACACACATATTTCATTCCTCCTACTTAAGATTTTTCACCATTTTTGCTTTTCTTTGCTTGCCCGGTGCCTGGCAAGGTGCCAGTTTAATGTCTCTGAATTCCTGGTCCAAGCACAGCCCCAACACTGGCCGGTAGATCTCTGGCCCTGAGTCTTACCCCTGCCAGGAGGACCAGGCTTGACCAGCCTCTGACCGAGCGGGTCCCACAAGATCCTCAGCCGGGGAGGGGGCCCGTGGTTTTGCCCGCAGTGCGTGGCTCCAGAGAGGGCCTGGAGGAGATGCTCGCCCGGGAATTGGACATCTGGTACCACTTTAGCAAAGAAAAGAGTCAAACGGAGGTATTGGCCTCTGGGACTCAGGGGTCAGTGCCGGCCCTGTGAGCGGCAGCGGGAGTTCACTGCATTTTACTAAATTGCTTCCTGATCCCTCACACTTTGGGAAACTGGCAGCTGAAGCCTCCCTGGGAGGCGCCTGACTCCCGGCCGCTGCCTGCCGGCCTGCCTGCGGGAAGGGGCCTCCCTGGCCATCGTGCCCCACCTCCCTGCTTTATGAAGGAGGAAACTGAGGCCAGGACGAGGGCGGCGATGTGTCCGAGGTCACCGCTGGTCGGAAGCAGAGCTGGGGTTCTGGCTCCAAACCCTGACAGCAGGACCGTGGCAGCGGCTGCCCCCTTCGGTCTCCGTGAAGGCTCCCCGTGTGCCAACGTGCCCCAGAGCTGCTGTGGGACACCAGCTTTCTGGTGCCGGGGCTGCCTGGGACCATGGTCGGGGCCAGTCAAACCAAAGGCACAGGGTGAGAAGGGTGAACGTGGCATCACCACCCTGAAGCTGGGCACAGGGGCATGGGAGGGCTCCCTAGAGCGGAGAAGAAGGCGGTGAGCTCGGGGAGTTGCATCGCTCACTCTGGCCATCCCCCCCCCAACCCCCAGGGAAGAGGAGCCGTGGGTCAGAGTGTCGGAGCAAAGATGAGACTTTCACCCCCTCACAGCCTGATGCGTCGCCACTGACTCCCTAGAGGTGCCCAGAGCGGACGGCCGGTTGTCTCACTCCCGGCTATCCGTCCCTTTGCCCAGGCTCCCTCGTCGCCGAGCTCCCGGATGTCCCTGCCAGACTAGAGGCCCCAAAGGGCTTCCCTGAGCCTTGCAGGCGACAGGGCTCTCCCCACTGGGCCAACAGAAGAAGGACGACTCAGTGCTAGGGGCAGGAGGGAGGCTCTGCCTGAACCAAAAGGGATACCCAGAAAACCAGACCCCCGGGGTCACCGTCCCCTGTCTAGGAGTCTCTCTAGGGCTGCCCGCCCACTCGGCCTCTCTGTTTTCATTCCTGCACGTCTGTGCCCAGGGCGGAGCAGGGCCAGGGGGGCCGGGACCCCTCCACATGCCAGAGGGCAAGGCCTCCCCTGACATTCCCCCTCCCGGCCCTCAGCTGTCCCCTCCTGCCTTCCCCGCTCCAGCCTGGGCGCCAAACGGGTGATGATGAGAGGGTGAGGCTGGCCAGTGGGGAAGGGGCTCTCCAGGGTGGGGAGATGGGCAGGGAAAGGCTCTGGGGGAAGAGGAGAGGAGAGGGCCATGCCCACATGCCAACGCCCCTGCCTGCCCGCCTTTGGTTCCCAGGGGCTGTGCCCTCTCTGCTCGGGCTCTTCCTTGACCCCTAGGCCCGGCCTCCTGTGAGACACAGAGGGCTGGACGGATGGCCCCTGCTGGCCCTCCCCCTCCAGCTGCTTCGTTTTTGAGATGTTTCTGGCCAGTGTGCAGGGCGGGCTCCCCCAGAATAGAGCTCAGGCATTCCAGATGGAACCGTGTCTGAGGTCAAGGCCGGCCGCTTGTAGGGCAGGGCAGAGGGTTCACGTGCCAGAAAGTCCACACGTTAAATTTAGCCCCCACTTGGCCAGAGGCAGCCCAGGCAGTGGGCAGGGCACCGGCCTTGGCGTCCCCAGGACTCGGACTCCAATCCCACCCATGACGCTTGGCTGGCGGGTGACCTCGGAAAAGCCATTTTGTCCAGCTGCAAAATCAGAAATTGGCCTCCCGGGCCCGAGAGTCTCTCCTGCTCTAAAGCTCTGCTACCCCCTGGCACAGGGAGCCCAGCCAAAGGAGGCTTTAGGGGGCGTGTCTGGAGAAATTCCCCGGGGGTGGGGGCAGGGGGGAGCTCCAGCTTCGGGGTACAGTCCCAGGCTTCAAATCTCCATTTTGTTCCTGTGGCAGGCCTTTCCTTCTCTGGGCTCAGTTCTCTCCCTTTAAAAGGAGGCATCATCGCTGTTGGGGCCCCCCGTGGCCCTGGAATGGGCACCTGAACTGGGCCCAAAGTCCTCTGGTCAGAAGAAGCCCAAGGCCAAGGCCCATGAGGCCCCCCAGGAGCAGCACTGGAGGGATAGCGGTGGTGGTAGTGATAGGAGTACTAGTACTAGTACTAGGAGGAGGTATTGGTAGTAGTAGTGGTATTGGTGTGGGTGGTGGTGATGGTGGTGGTAGGAGTCACAGCACTAGTTAGTGGTAAACAGGGGTGGCAGTGACAGTAGTGATGGTGGTGCAGGTGGCAGGAGTAACAGCAGTAACCACACTCATCAGTAGTGGCTCACAATTGGCAATAATAAAAATAAAACATAACCCAATGGACCCTTCCTGGCCTCGGTTTCTTCATCTGTCAAACGCAATGGGAGCTCGATGAAGCGAGGACCTAACCCTCCCCACAGCTCTGTCACTTCCATGACATTCCCCTTCCCTCACCCTCCATGATGAGCACAGCTACCTCCAGATCCTCCTCACTAGCCAAGCTCCAGGTTAGTCCTTAAAGGATGGGGCAGGTCTTGGAGGTCGGTGACCAGACCATGATTCTGTGCCTCACTCCCACCACAATGGGCACCCCAACCTTGCCCTCATACTTGGGGACCTCAACCTCCATTGATATCTCTTCCACCATCTCCCTCAACCTCCTCAGTCCCATTCGCTCCATCATCACTCCACTTCAGTTTCAGATGGTCACTGAATGAATGAATGAATGAATGAATGAATGAATGCAAAAGCATTTCTTCCTCTCTTCTTGTGTTCCAGGTCCTGTGCCAAGTGGTGAGGATACAAAGAGAATAGTCAGAACCTGCTCCCAAATAGCTCGCCTTCCAATGGGGAAGGACCCATTTTGGCTCCCAGTTAGATAGGTTTCACAGTCCCCAGGGTGTTGTTAAGCGGGTAAGAACGCACCTTCTTTGGTTGTCATTTCCACCGGTAAAACCAAGTCCATTTCTGAGATTTGGCCATTGGCCAGGGTCAGGGGCTTGGGGTAGAGAGACGTCTCCTATCGACTCCCTTGTCTAAAGCAATCCTGAGTGGCCCCTACCATCCACTCCTACTCATGTGTCCAGACACATAACTCTACCAACTGGTCTACTATAGATTCGTGTGACCTAACCTCCACTGGGCTCTCACCACTAACACAGCCATCCTTCAACCTTCCCTGGTTGCTTGACTATGGTGCTTTCCACAACAGCTCTCTTCTAATCTCTTGTCTCCTTGGCTTCCCTGTCCTACCTTCTTTTCCTACCCTGGCTGCCCCTAGCAGCAATCTCTCACCCATCTCCCTCTAATAGGAAAGTCATCCCCTTTGGCATTTAAGTGATGCTCAGAGCAGACAGAAGTCTTTGTGCTTTGGGATCCTTGATTCTTGGATTGCTCCATCTGTAGGTTTCTGCTTCTCTTTCCTAAGGAGCCCTATCGGCTTTTGCCAGGGCCTCCCATTTTCCTTTCTTGATGCAATCCCTCTCCCGTCATCTGGAATTTTAGAAAATCCTGGGGAGGTGGCCAAGCCTCCTGATGCTTCTACTTGTGTTCCTCTGTGCATGTCTGCACAAAGATGGCTGAGGGAGACCCTCCTTTGGCTCTCCTTGCCAATTTTGTATTACTTCACTCCAGGGGCCAATGCCCAATGCCCAATGCCCAGTCTCTAGAGATCTCAGCTTATTGCAATGGCTGTGAGGTATGGAGCTAGAAGCACCGAGCATCAAACCCTCTTACTTGTGTTCTTGACCCAAGCCCCTTCCAACTCTTCCCAAAGTTCACTCAGTGAGTCCCTTTGGGCCTCTTCAGCTCTCAGTCTGCATCACTGTCTACAAACCCACCCAGTTCTCTCCCAGCCTTGAAATCAAAGAGTACAAAACCTCCCTGTTGGCTCTCCATTCCCTCAAGGGATGGTCATCTTCTCTTTCCTCCCTTTTACCAACAAATAGTCAGGGACCCCTGGGGCAGGGAGCTGGGAACTCTCCCATATGGACATTCTTAGCCACAGTCCCTCTATGCCTAGCACCCACTGCTGCTCAGGCCTATGCCAGCTTTGCCCTGTCCTACTAATTTGCTAAAGGAGGTCCACCTAAGGTACTGGAGAGGAGATTCCTCACATTCTTATGATGTCTTCAGCCTGTCCATCAGTGATCTCTCAATCTCACTGCCCAACCAGCCCATTTCCTTGCCAGTCTCCTAGTGTTTTGAGGCCAGTCCTCATCGGGTTTCTCCTTTACAATTCCTCATTAGCAATGGGTTCTTGGTTTCTCACATCTCCCAAGGGCTTCTACGTGCCAGCTCTGATTCCACTCCTCTCCCGTTCATTCTTCAACCTGTAACAAGCTGCCTTCCTTTTTCCTTTTCTTTTTAAGGATTTTCTTCATTTGTGTTTGTTGGCTACATTAAAATTCCCAGAAAGCTCTCTACCTGGAGAAGGCCTCATTTGACATCCAAAAGAAAAGTGCCTCTAAACTGTGTCTTCACGTTTCTCCTGATCAGTTCTTTCTCTGGCTGTGGGCATAGATGAGCTCTTCCTCAAACAATATTCCTGTGGCCTTACAGGATGTTCTCTCGGTTCTACACATCTCACTTTTCCTGCTTTCTTCTGGCACAGAAGGATTCCATCACAACTTGTTCAGCCATTCCCCAGCTGATGGGCACCCCCTGATTCCCAGTTCTTTGCCCCACAGAGAGGATGCTAGAAATACCCACCCCGGCAGTGCTATTGTTGGCTCTACCCAGTTGTCTAACTCTCGTGCATGATTCCAGATTGCTCAGATCAGTTCACAGCTCCACCAACAATGTATTAGTGCGCTTGCAAGCTGGCTTCCAATGGAGCCATTCAGTTGAAATGGCTTCCTCCATGTTTCCAGGGATCTCAGCTGCCAAATCCAGTTAGCCCTCAGCCTTCTACCTCCACAGCTTTGGACATCGTAGACCAGGCTGCCCTCCTTCGTCTCTCCCTTCCCTCTTCTTCCTTGGCACTGCTCCTCCCCAGTCTCTTTTGCTAGGGAGGCTGTTACCCCTCTCCTGTCCCTTAAGCATGGGTGCCCCCCCAAGGTTCTGTCCTGGACTGCCTTCTCTCTTTCTCCAGGCCTTTTCTTGGTGATGCCCACAGCTCTCATGGGTGCAACCATCATCTCTTTGCCGATAATTCCCAAGTCACTCCATCTAGCCCTCGGCACCGCATGCTGGCCATCTCCCCTGAGCAGCCGCCCATAGGCCTCTCCCCGGGCCTGGCCTGCTGCCTGGAGAGGAGGAGGCCACCCTCATCTTCACCCACCAAAGACCTCGAGGCCACCCTCAGTGCCTCCCGCCCTCCTCTTATACCTCTGTCCAATCGGGTGCCAGATCTGGTCGTGTCCAAGCCTCTCCTTCGGGCTCCCACAACACAATGGGTCCCCTGCGCTCCCTCCTCGGGACTCCCCACCCCAATCCGCCTCCTACATAGCTGCTGGAAACGGCCCCACCCCCCTCGCAGTAGTCCAGGAGAACCGCCCACGTGGCAGCCGGACATTTCCGGGCCTTCCAATCGGGCTGCCTTCCCGCCCCCACTGGGGAATGACTCAGATCTGCCTGGAGCCCCGAGGCGCGCCTGGGGTCCCGGGTCTGTCGAGGCCCCAGAAAGGCAAAGCTGGAAGCCTTTCGCCCATTGCGCCCGTTTCTCCGATTCAGAACGCCTGCCACGCGCGGCCTCGCTGGTGCGGGGCTCTGTTTGGGGGTTCCCGGAGCCCGAGGCGCGTGGGCGGCCAGAGGGGGCCTGGCCTGGAGTTGTGAGAGCCGCGTGGCTCAGGCACACAGTGGGACCACAGGCTGGGAGCGTGGGGAGACCTGAGGCGGGTCCCTGAGGGTGCTTCGCCCACCTTCCCCTCCCCCTTTAATAAACCTCCTCCTCCCCCTCCCCCTTCCCCCACCCCTGCATTCCTGGGGCTGTGGGCGGTCGGGTCAAGGTCAGGGCCGTTCCCAGTCAGAGCGAGCTTCCTGCCCGAGGGGGCTTCCCAGGGCTCGGTCCCCGCCCCACCCCCACCCCTGCCGCGCAGCCTTCTTAAGCGGGAGGAGGGGCCCGCTTCGGGCATTCCAAGGGAAAGCGCTGCGGCTGGGGAGCCCCTCGGGAGGGCTCCTGGAGAGCGCTGTGCAGGGCGCAGGGCCGCCAGCACGTCGGGCCCGCTGCCAGGAGTGCCGGGCGCGGCACGGACGACCTGCAGCCCTTTCCCACAGTCCGCAGCCCAGGCGGCTGCTCCCACATTCCTCCTGGCAGGCCGACCTTGGCCCAGAGTCAAGGCAGCCCCAGGCGAGGCGGGCCGGGCGGGGCTGGGGTGGAAGGAGAGCTGCTCCGCTCCGTCCTATTTTGGCAGGTGGAGCTGGAGAGGGCGGGGCGAGGCTAAGGCCTTTGGGGTTCACCTCGGCTTCGGATTGGCCAGGAGTGCCTGCTAGCCTAGGGGATGCCCCTCCTCCCCCGGCCCCGATATCCCTCTGCAGGCCACGCCCCAACCTCCCCCCCACCCCGAGTCCTTTGGGGGCGGCCCCGGAGGGCTTCGGTACCGGGACCTGGAGCGGAAGGACAGAGCTGGGGCCCTCCGAGGGGGAAGGGAATCGCCTCTGGCGCGCTAGGGAGCGACCCGTGGCCGGGGACGCGAACCCCAGACTTGGATAGGGGAGGGTGGAGGGGCCGGAGGGCTAGACCCGAGGAGAGAGGCCTCGCCCCAAGGCTTAAGGGCGTGACCCCCCAGGGCCATGGTACCCCCTCGCGGCTGCCCGGCTTCCCAGGCCATCGCTGGAGCCTGCCGGCTCACCTCCCTTCCTGCTTCTCTGCCAGGGTGATGTTCTTGCTGGAGCCCGGCAAATCCCCGACCCCCAGGAGGCTCCGACTGCCCGTTAGCGCTACCCCGTTTCCATCCGGCCCGAGCAGTTAAAGGCATCTGTCCGTCCGTGTCCGTCTGTCTGTCTCTGCCTCTGTCAAACACACACACACCCCAGCCCGGACGTCTCTGGGGCCTTTTCACTCTCACTTGCGGTCTCTAATTCCGCTTGGTGTGGGTCTGGGAGCCGCCTTTTGCCCCCGGAATTCCTTTCCCTCCGAGGCCCCCCGGAGGTGCCTGGCCTGGCTTCTCCCTTTATCTCACCAGAATCCACAAGACAATATTTGTTTTGCTGCTTCTTTGAGGATTTCGTTGCCAAAGGTTGTTACTAGGTAGCCATTGGCTCCGGGAGAGTGTGGTGGGGAGCCAGAGGCCGGGGGTCAGTGCGATCTATTCATCCCAACAGCCCATCTCATCTTTCTGTCCTCTGTTCCTCCTCCCCTCCCCCACCCCCCTCGCCCCCCATTTTCTGGGGATTAATTTCAGGAAGGAACAAAGCTGTGTGCACTGCCATTCTTTCCTCTCCCTCTCTCTCTCTCTCTCTCTTTCCTCTCTCTGTCTCTCTGTCTCTCTCTCTCTCTCTCTCTCTCTCTGTCTCTCTCTCACACACACACTCTCTCTCTCTCTCTCACACTCTCTCTCTCTGTCTCTCTCTGTCTCTCTCTGTCTCTCTGTCTCTCTCCCTCTCTCTCTGTCTCTGTCTCTGTCTCTCTCTCTCTCTGTCTCTGTCTCTGTCTCTCTCTCTCTCTCTCTCTCTCTCTCTCTGTGTCTCTGATGGAATACTGCTTTCAGATGTTTTCTCCGAAACCCTCCCGGGCCTCCATCATCCTGAAGAAGTCCCGAGTCTTCGACTTCACTGAGGCGGAGTGGCAGAAATAGGCTTTTCTAAACGTGCAAAGGTAGCCGGAGACCACACAATCAATGGCACCCTCTAAGTGACTCAAAATGACTCTCTTCGGACTCAGAAAAAGAAAACTACCTGGACTGGAAACAGGGGGAAGGCAGGACTTCTTCAGCCCACAACAAAACAATCATAATCCCTTTTATACTCCCTTCTGTGCCCCCCCCCCCACAGTTAACCTGTCTCTTTTGACATTTCAAAGGCCCCAGAGTTAGGTGGGCCCCTTCTTGAAGTGCTGGAGAACCTCCCCGCCATGCAGGATGTTCCTTTTCTCTTTCCAGCCTCTTCTTCTTTCCCTGGTCAGTGGGGCCTCACCTCCAGAGAACATCTTCCCTCTTGATAAACTAGAGACGATGAGAGCACGCACACATTTTCTTCCCAAGGGCTCTGGAAGATTCCTGACTCCCTTAATGATCTCTTTCACTTTAAAGCCCCCATCTGCCTCCATCCCTGACTGTCCCAAGGGACCAGATCCTTAGGGTGGCCAATTCATTGAATATTGAATAATGTTGAATAAGTAGAGAAGCATGAATTAAGGACAGACTCAGTCTAAACACAAGGGGCATGGATGGAAAAACTGGGCATCCCCTGCCCCCGAGGAGCTGCCACTTGTCAGCGCTGAATGGAATGGTCTGAGGATCCTCCTGAGGACACAGAGGCAGGGCGGCTCCTTCTCACTGGACAAGGGGGACTTGTTGGCTTTTTTCTCATCAAAGAGCCAGAAGTAAGTAGTGACTCCCATTTGGGGAGAAGGGGTGCCCATAGCAGGGGGAGCGAGCTGGAGCAGGAGCTTTGGGGTCTACCTTTAAGAGGGGGATGGGAGGAAGGGGTCAACATCCAGCTGGGAGAGGGAAAAGGGACAAGACATTGGCAGGAAGCCTCCCACGGCACCTGCTCCAGCACGCCCAGATCTGCAGCGAGAGAAACAGTGAGTGTGCTGGAACTGGAGGGGCTCCTGAGATACCTGCTTCCACTGGGGTCATCCATGTGGCACCCAGCCAAGTCCATTTAGCAAAACGCTAGCAGGGATCCTTCCCAGATGGCAGAATGAATCATGGGAGCCCAGCTCCGGAACTGCAAGAGACATCCAAGGTCACCCTAGCTAGAGGAGGAGCCTGAGGCCAAAGGAAGGGGAGAGGAGAAAGTGGGCGAGGGGGCTGAGTGGCTGGGTGGGCACTGGCGGCATCCCCCTGCAAGGAACTAGACATTCTGTTCTTTTCCACTCCCAAAGAGTCATTAAGCCTAGCCAGCCAAGCCTGAAGAGCATCCCTTTTTCAAGGTTCCAATGAATGCCCCAAATGCCAGAAGTTTCTTTTCAATTATTTTTTAAAGAGAAGAAAAAGAAATAATTGCAGCGCCGGCAGCCAAAGAAAAGCCCCCCCGCGACCCCGTGGCCACGGCTTCCCAGCTCCAGCTTCTCAAGTGGGCCCAGCCGTGAGAAATCAGGGAGGAGGAGAAGGGCAGGCCAGGGGCCACGCTCAGAAACCTCTTGACATTGTCACTTCCTGGGTAATTAAGAGCCCCTGAAGCTGGCTGCCCCGTGGCTGGGGCCTGGGGAGATGGGCAGGGCCCAAAGGGGCTCTCTTGCACAACTTGGTCCAGATCCCTGCCAAGCTAAGGGTGTGCATGTGTGTTTGGGGGGTGGGGGTGGGGGCAGGAGGGAAGAAAACAGCTTAGCCAGGCAGGAGGGAGCAGCAGGAGCAGGAGCAGAGGCAGGATGTGGCAGCTCATGAGTGTGTGAGTGTGTGTGAGGGTGGATTTGGCATCTGAGCCGCGTAAACGTCCTGGTGAGCAGGGCGCTCCTCTCCCCCAGAGCTCCATTCTTCACATGCCTCAAGACCAGGAAGGAAAGAGCCAGGCGGGATCTAAGGGGCAGACCCACAAGTCCGCTTTCCCCCTTGGAATCCTGGTGATTCCTGAGGGAGCTGGGCACGGTAGAAGAGAAGGCCCAGAAGTCTGCGAAGGAGCCCTGGCAGAACTAGGGGCCATGGGGGCAAGTTGCACAGCTTCAGCTTTAGGCTCTCAGAGAACCATGAAGGCATCCCAGAACCTCAGAGGCTGCCTAGGATGAGCCCCGCCGCCACGCCAAGGCTGAGCAACTCCCTCCGGATCACACCAGGCGGCCTTTGCCTCAAGGCGCTGCCACTCCCAGGGAGGAGGTCCAGCTGAAGGACCCATGGAACGGTCTGGGGATCCTGAGGACATGGAGGCAGGCCGGAGAGGATGCTCAGGGGGGTGGGGGGAGGGCCTCCTTCTCACTGAACAAGTTGGACTTGTTGGCTTTTTTCCCATCAAAGAGCCAGAAGTGAGTGGGACCCCATTTGGGGAGAAGGGGTGCTGGAAGGTCCCAGCCCATGGCAGGGGGTCAAGCTGGAGCAGGAGCTTTGGGGTGTACCTTAAAGAGGGGGTGGGGATGAAGGGCTCAGCATCCAGCTGGGAAAGGACATAAGCCGTTGGCAGGAAAGCTTAGGGGCGAGGCTCCCCATGGCACCAGCTGTTGTAGGTAGGTAGGAGCAACTCATGGATGGAATGGACTTCTGGGAGAGGAAGCAGATGGGTCTCCCTCATCAGAGCTACTCAAGCAAACGCCAGAGGCCTTAGAGTGGGCAACCGTTTTCAGGTGGGGATTGGACAGGAGGGCCTCTGATGGCCCCACCAACTCTTCTATGATCCTCCATTGGGGAGAGCCAGAGAATGAACGCCCTGCAGGAGGATTCCATGCGGTCCCCAAAGACTGCCTTGGGCCTCACGAGTCTGCTAGAACCCACACAAAGGCTTTGGAACCAGAGGAGAAGACTCCACCACCAGTCACTGCCTCCAGCCCAATCACCATGGGCCGCCACTGTTTTGGCCACCTTTGATGGCAGGGATTTTGATAGATGCAGTCCGCTGTTGAGGGTGTCTGGGGGCCTTTTGAAATAATTATTCCAATAACCAAGTGATCCTTTGCTGGGCTGCTTTGATTTCAGATTTGAGAAAGGTGTACGAGCGTGACTGTGCCAGGAGAATGGAAACCTGTGACAAATTCCAGGAACCTCCAGAGGACCCATATAACTGATCCAGAAGGAGAAGAGCAGGACCGGGAACCCTACATTCTACCTGAACATGGTTCCAGCTCCCCAAGCTCAATCCCAGTGTTCCGATGGGGCTTGTCATCTTCAGAGAAGAGTGGCAAGCACCTGCCTCAGTGGCCTTCTAGTCCAAGCCTCTCTGACAGCTACCCCTGGAGCGTCTCCAAGGATCCCCTAGAGGCGGTCTATTCCACTCTGGGCCAGCTCTGGGGGTTGGACCATCAGACCGAACCAGTCCCCCTTATAACATCCAACTGTTGCTCTTGGATCATGCATCGAGGACATCTGGATTAAGTCCAATCCCTCTTCCGTGACAGCCTCCATCCAACACTCGAGGATGATTGTTGTATCTCCTTTGAGTCTCCTCTCCTCCAGGCTAAGCAGACTCCTTTCCTTCCTATGACCAGAAGGGGAGATGGGAAGGGAACAAACATGGACTGAGTCACAGCTCATTTGACGCTTAAGACCCTTCACCATCTGGGCTACTCTCTTAGGAACACTTGTGGCTTAGTAAACATCCTTCTGAAACTGAGGTTCCTGGAACTGAACAAGAGGAAGTCTATGAGGGCAGACTCCAAGAGCCCCATGAGCCGCCACATCCTGCGGCTGACTAATACTGAGCTTGTAGCCCATTGAGACCCGCTGGATCTTTTTCCAAAAAGTTTTCAGTTGTACTTCCTCAAGGCCTGTCCTTTGAAGGACATTTCAAAGTAGATGCCTTTGAGCCATCTGCTGTCAGCCCTGCCGATCACACCAGACATAAGACTGCTTCTACTGGCTCCCTATGGCAGACAGTGGGGGTGGGGTCTTGTAAGGATGTCTAAGAGCTGCATAAAAGGCTGGGATTGAGAATACATGACTTGAAATAAAAATAAAAGCCTTCATGCTAAAAAGATTTATCCCAGGGGGAAGCTGGGTGGCTCAGTGGATGGAGAGCCAGACCTAGAGATGGGAGGTCCTGGGTTCAAATGTGACCTCAGACACTTCCTAGCTGGGTGACCCTGGGCAAGTCACTTGACCCCCATTGCCTAGCCGTTACCACTCTTCTGCCTTGGAGCCAGTACACAGTATTGCCTCCAAGACGGAAGTTGAGGGTTTAAATAAAAAAATAAATAAATGATTTATCCCAACACAATTCATTCCATTTAGTAAACTTCCCAGGGGGGAACTAGGTAGGGTAGTGGACAGAGTCCTGAGTCTCAAGTCAGGGAGACCTGGGTTCAAATGTGGCCTTAGATACTTCCTTCCTAGCTGGGTGACCCTGGGCAAGTCACATAATCCTGTTTACCTCAGTTCCTCATCTGTAAAATGAGTTAGAAAAGGAAATGGGCAACCCTTTGAGTATCTTTGCCAAGAAAACCCCAAATGGGGTCAACAACTGACAACATCATGGGCCGGTCCTGCCAGGGGGCCTGTTCTAAGCCTGAGGATGACACCTCGACCTGCCCTCAGGGAGCTTCCATGAGGAAACTTATGAAGAGGGCATTCACCGCTGAGGGGGGGCCTGAGCTAAGGAATCCAGGAGTTTTCAGGCTTGAGGCAAAAAGGACCCTGGCTCGAGGCTGGGGGTGCTGGGATGGGATCTTGTGCATCCACCACAGATGGTTTGACTGGCACAGAGCCAAGGCAGGGGAGCTCACATGAGACGGAAAAGCAGAAAGGGGCCAGATGGGGGGGGCAGACTTTCACTTCCAGGTTGGTTCTTTTGAAATTGACCCCAGAGGCCCAGAATGATGCCCTCCTAAGAGTTCTGGTCCATATGGAGGCTCCAGCCTCACCCAAACTCAACAACCATGGGCATTGCCTTGGATTTATATAACATTTCATGAAGGCCGAACCTCGCTGAACCAACAGTTCCGGGGCGTCTGCGGTGCACAGGGCACTCGGTCAGCCCACCCCTGGGCTACAGAGATGAGCACCTTCTGTGCCCCCAAAAGGCCTCTCATGGGAGGCTCGAGGGCTCAGAGTTCCAAAGAATCTGAGGAGCGGCAGGTAAGTGAGGTCCAGTGAGCTCTTCAGTTTATTTATTTTTATTTTATTTTTTAAACCTTAACTTCTGTGTATTGGCTCCTAAGTGGAAGAGTGGTAAGGGTGGGCCATGGGGGTCAAGTGACTTGCCCAGGGTCACGCAGCTGGGAAGTGTCTGAGGCCAGATTTGAACCTAGGACCTCCCGTCTCTAAGCCCGACTGTCAATCCACTGAGCTACCCAGCTGCCCCAGCTCTTCAGTTTAAAGGACAGAAACGCGGTCCCTTTCCTGGGGGCCTTTGCCCTCTGCTTCCTCAGTGAGGGCTGGAAGAGTCCCAGAGTCCCCTCTCCCTCCTTCCCTCAACACGCTGTGGCTCTGTGGGCAGAGGGAGGGGGCGAAGATGGAGGCAGATGAATGTGTCCCTGGTGGTGCCAGCACCTGCCCAGGCAGCTTCGATTGCCCAACAGTGTCTGAAATCACCCACTTCAGAGACTGCCCTAATTATACAGTTAACCAAATGAGTGCCACATCTGGTCCGGGCCGTGGGAGAGGTGGGTCTTCCGTGAGGCAAACCAGGCAGCGGCACCCCGTGCCCTCTGCCTTGGGTCCTGGATGCCCTCGTGCCACGGGCCAGAGGGCGCTAGAGCCAAGCTCCCCTCCCAAGGCTTCCCTTCCAGCCCTACCAGCAGGGCAGCCAGGGGGCCAGGAGGTGAGAGGAGAGCTGACTACGGGGAATGGACAGGGGGAAGAGAACAGAATGCCCGGGGTAGCCGCCACCAAAGAGTCCAGGAATCTAATTGGAACGATCTGGACTAGCCTGATCTTCCTCGGGGTCCAGTGGCCTGTGCCTCGCTCCTGGGGCCCTATAGAAGAGCTAGAAGGCCCTATGCTCTCACCTGCCCATCCAAGCTCTAGCCTAGCCGCATTCATTCATTCATTCATTCATTCATTCATTCATTCATTCATCAGCCAGAAAAGAGGGGGTTTGCTAACTGCATCTAAGGCCAGGCTCTCTTCTTGGGCCACCCGTGCCCTCAGGGTCTCTCTTGGGATGGGCACCCAGTGGGGCAGCATCAACACCTGAAAGGAAGGCTGAGAAAAAGCCCCCCAGTGACACCCCCCCCCGCCCTGTCACCTTGGCCTCCTTCCAGCAGGGCTGCCCTCCAACCACCACCACGGAGGGGCGATAAGCCAGGAGGCTCCCTCTGTGGCCTTGCTCTGGGCCTTTGCCCAAGGGCCTGGGGGGTAACCTGAACCCTCTGAACATTTCCCAGGGGGATCAGTGGAAGGAGGGAGGGGACGAATCAATGGCCTGACATCCTGGCGCTCAGCCCGTCGCGCTTTGTTGAGCTTGGCAGGAGCCCACACAGCACCAGGGGCTCAAAGAGGGTTTCCACAGGAAGCCTCAGTGTCTGCCACCCCTTGGGAAATGGGAGGGTCCCGGAGGGGAGCCCCGGGAGTAACAGCAGAGCTACGGTGAAGCCCTCTGAGGGTTCTTGTGGCACCCACTTCCAGGCTCCCGTGAAGGGAGGGGAAGCCCCTTAAGCCTTCCTCCATGGCTGGATGACGGTTGCTGGGGGCCTCACAGTGACATTTCCTGTTCGGGGCCCTGCCAGCTCCGAGATTCTGGCATTTGGGATGTCACAAAAAAGTGGGATTCACCCCAGAAAGCGGCAGAGGGTGAGCCCTTTGTGGTGAGTGACTGGAGGTTCTCGCTCCCGGGTCACTCATTATCTGATTGGCTGGAAACAAGGTCAGGGGCACCAGACGCCTCCTGTCCGCGGACAAAACAACTCTCTGAGCCAGAGAATCACAGCGTGCTTTCCAGCTGAACAAGACCCTCCTCGGTGCAGCCGGGACAAAGGTTCCAAGCTCTTCCCGGCGTCCGCGGTTGTCTTCTGGCCTTGCTGCCCGTGTCCTGCCTCTCCTCGCTCCCATCGAGCCACCCCCTGCCCTCCTGGGGGAGTGGACGAGCCTCCTCTGCCCAAAGACCTTCAGGGTCTCCCCGCTGCCTCCTGAAGAAAGTATCGACTCTTAACACTCGGCATTCCAGGCCTCCCTCCTTCTGCGGCTTGGCTCTGAAGGCCTTTCCCAGCCCCCACGTGTCCCCTCCCTTTTTCGGACTCCACATTCCAGGCAGCTTCGGCGGATCTCCATGGCCCTCCTGGCCCTATTCTCCGGCTGTGCCTTCCAGGGCACTCTTCCGTGCCTTCTCTCCTCCACTCCAGCCATCTTCTGACGAGGCTCCCTTCCTGGGCACTGACTAATCCGAGGGGAACAGTCAGGAAACTTGTGCAGCTTCCATCAATCCCAAGGCCCTCCCCGGAACAAAAGCCACTAAACGGGGACCCCCTTCCAGGGCCAGTGGGGAGCCGTGGGGAGGGGGGAGGCCTGAGAGGGACGCCCACCTCGGAGGCTGTTTGTGCCCGGCCAAATCCTCTCCTTTCTGAGCCTCTCCAAGGGTCTAAGTGATTGAGGGGCTTCGGGCTTGGGTGGGTCCTTGGAGGAAGTCCTGAGTCCAGGCTTGATGGATTGTTCCAGCGACGCCCATCGCCAAGTCCTGAATTTTGCAGTCAGCCTCGCAGGTGCCCCAGAAGGCACTAGAGAGACACATACCGGGCCCAGCCCAAGGCAGAGCATCGCCAAGGATCCCCTCTAGGCAAACAGTGGCAGGAATGACCTTTGGCTCACATGGATAAGGGGGGGAAGGGCGCTGGGCCTGCTGGGGGAGGGAAGTCTAATGAGCAGATTCAGGAGCCATACATCGGTGCCTCAGAATGTGAAAGGGAGCTGCGGGAGCCTCCGAGAGTCATAGAGAGCTGGAGAGAGGAGCAATGAGTCCAAGAGGGAGCCGACGCCTAGGACAGCTTTGAGGAAAGATTGATGGAGGGGAAGGATCACTTCCTACCTTCAGGACACAGCTGAGGAGGTCTCTTGGGATCTCCTAGGGATCTGTTTGTCTGGAGGGGGGCTGTCAGGCACTTCCTAGGTGCTGGAGGAAACACTCCTGGCCCTCCCAGAATGAAGCCACATCAGTACAGGCTGCCCCCCTTTCTCTCCCTCCGCTTGGCCAATCAGAAGCCCTGGCTCTCTTTAAGCTTCAGCTACAGGGCTTCCTCCTCCTCCAGGTGGCCTGTCTTGATTTCTCTGCTGTCTGTCTGTCTCTCACACACACTCACACATCATTAGGACCCCCATCTCAAATTACTTTGCTATTTTATACAATCTAATAATCGAGGTCACATGGGACAGCGAGTAGAAGGCCATTTGCCAGAGCTGATACTGAGAAGACAAACACAAAAAGAAAGCCAGTTCCTGCTCTCAAGGAGCTTGTTGGGAGGGAAGACAAGGCCTAAAAGCAAGCTGAACCACTGTGGGGGAGCGGGGCTTGGCCAGGAAGCTTGGAGCACTGCTCAGTAAGGAATGAAGCCACGGCTGCTCCGGTCCAGGCATCCTCCTCCATGGAAGTTCTGGGAGGAGCCATCCAATCAGAGGGAGGCTCCATCAGGACAGATTCTGTTTCTGACCCATGAAAACAGTATGACCAAGCAAGTTCATCACTTTGAGAGCCCCAGGCAACTCTGTAACACTAAAAGGTGGGCATTTTAACATACATGAATTAATATAGTCAATGCTATATCATCATGAAGTTTTAAATGGAAAAAGAGAGAGACAGAGAGACAGAGAAAGAAGGAAAGAAAGAAA
>NC_058132.1:641697270-641707823 GCF_016433145.1 Gracilinanus agilis | reverse complement strand
TTCCTTCATTCCTTCCTTCCTTCCTCCCTTCCTCCCTCCCTCCCTCCCTTCCTTCCTTCCTTCCTTCCTTCCTCATGAGTACCCTCTAGTCAGTGTGTTCTTGGGTTCTTCGGGGACCAATAACTCCACTGGTGTAGGTGACCCCTTCCTCTAGTATAGATGTCAACCTCTGTACTTGGGGTCTGCACAAGTCACTGCAGTCAAAAAGTCAATCCCCCTGTGTCCAACCCAGCAATAAGCCTCTCTGGAATAAGCAGCTCATTTGGCAAGTCGCAGGTCAGCTGCGTCTCTCCCCTCAGCGTGCCAACAGTCACATATGCATTTATGTGTGTGCATGCCTGTGTGTGTTCATATCTGAGTTGTATCATTTGACAAGAATTGAAACGAGAGGGGGCAGCTGGGTAGCTCAGTGGATGGAGAGCCGGGCCTAGAGATGGGAGGTCCTGGGTTCAAGTCTGGCCTCAGACACTTCCCAGCCGTGTCACCCTGGGCAAGTCACTTAAAGAAGAAGAATTAAAAGAACAGCCCGATAAGCTCTGAGGGACTCGGGCTGGCGGCCTCTGAAGTCTCGCTCCAGCTCTCGTTCCGCGGTTCCAAGATCCTTCGGTTCTAGGAAATGAAGGCATAAACGTAAAGCCAAGGCCCTGGCCATGAGCTCTGCCGGGAGGAGGCCTCAGGGAAAACAGACCTCCAGTTTCCCTGGATGCAGCCATTGTTAGCTGGCCAGGCAAAGCTAAACCCAGGAGCGCTCCGTTTCCCTCCATGGCCGAGGGCTCCTCCATCACTCTACATGTTGCTGTTTGCTCCAAGAGCTTCCGTGGCTCCCTGGTGGGGAGAGAGTGCTGGGCTTGGCCTCAGGCTAGGCTCTGCCCCTATGGAGGACCCGAGGACCGTGGATGGGCAGATCCGTTGAACTTCTCAGTTTTGTCATCTGTAAAACGGGAATGACAATCTCCACGTCACCCAGGGGTGTCGAGCTCCAATAAGGTGAGGCAAGTCTGTCAAGGATGTGTCCGGCTTTACCATGCCACATACATGCTAGTTATTATTTCTGCCTTCCCTCCTCCCTCTAGTCTAGCCCATATATAGAATGAAAAGTACTCTATCTGAGGAACCTAGAGGTCTGAGTTCAAATCCTGACTCTACCATGAACCAAGTTGTGAGTTTGGGCAGCTCGATGGGCTCCAGTGCCACCCAGCAGGCCTGGGCCTGATGAGCTTTGACCCTCCAGGAAGCTCCTTTGGGGCCCATCAGAAGAGAAGACGAAAGCCTGGAAAGAATCTTCGGTGGCCCCTGGCCTCGCCATTCCATGAACAAGGATTCCATCAGGCCTTGGTGCCCGAAAGGACTCTCACTTGGCCGTTCTGGGAACGCTGGGAAGTGCCCATCATGACGGCAGCTATTTGAGGAATACGGCAGGACACAAGAAGCCCCAAGACCAAAGCCAGCCTCCGCTCTCTCAACCTCAGTTTCCTCATCTGTCGAATGGGAATGGGCAAGGAATAAACATTTTTAAGGAACTAGTATGAGCAAAGCTTGGTGCGAAGCACTTGGCAAATATCCTCACAAGAATCGGGGGAGGCAAATTCTCCTTTTACAGTTGAGGAAACTGAGGCAGATGGAGGAGAAGTCAGTTGCCCAGCTGCACATAGCTAGGCTTTCCTGCCTCCAGCCCATTGGGTAGCCGGGGGGCTGGGATGAGGCAGCCTCCCTCAGGGTGCCCCGGGCCCGGCAGCTCCAGGTCCTCTTAGGTACGCGTCGCCTCGCCTCCCGGGTCAGACGGCACGGGGGCTGGGCTCGGTGACCTCGGAGCTGCCGTCCAGCCCTGCCGTCCTTTGGGTTCCAGTTGGACGGGCCTCGGACTTGGCCCTGAACAGGAACATCCCTGGCCGGCCGCCTTCATCGTTCTGACCCCGGTGTGTGGCCCGGCCGGCAAAGGCTCCGTTTGTTCATGCTCTGCTGGCACCAGAAGGGCTGTCTTCAAACCCCCCCACCCCCAGCCTGGCAGTTCAGGTGCCAGGCCCGTGCCCACATTCCTCAGGCCTGCCCCCACACGCCACAGCCCCAGAGAGGCGCTCTGCGGGCCAGGCTCCAGCTCCCACTTGAAGGCCTGGGAACGTCTTCGCTTCCCCACAGACCCGTTCACAGGGTTAGCCGAGGGCAGATGCTCCCCCGGCACCCTCGCCATGTCCAGCTGCGAGCGGGCACTCCGGCGCCTCCCCCGTGCCGGCCCCCTGCTCTGGCATCGTGTCCAAAGCCCTGCTGGGACCCAGGCGGGAGTCCTTTTCCACCACTGAGCGGCTCCTCGAAGCTTGGTTTCTGGGCTGTGGACAGTGCCAAGGTCTCTGCAAAGGGGCGAGCTTTGCCGCCCCCGGCTCTGAGGCCAGCCTTGCTCCAAAGTAGTTTCCCCACATACAGAGGGGAAGCTGCAGCTGCCCCAAGGAAGAGTCCGGGGACCTGGAGGAACCTGGGCGGAGAGGCAGAGGTTGGGGCGTGGGGCCAGGAGAGACCTGGGCTCCGACACCATCCACTGCTCCCCACGGAGGTGCTCCCTGGGCCCGCTAGCAGGGTGGGAGACGAAGGTGTGGTGGCCATCGAGGCAGGGGAACGTGCGTTTGTGGAAGGGGGTGGAAGGGAGTGCCGGGGGCACGGGGCAACGAGGCATGGCAGAGGGGAGGCCCCGCTGGGAGCAGCCCCCAAAGCTCCAGCCCCGGGCGGCCGCAGAGATGAAACACACTCGTTCATCTTCTAGAAAGTCCTGCTTCTGTGGCTGGCATGGATTTGCCATTCTTCCCCAAGCCTGGGCCCTGGCATGACCCGCCTTTTGTGGGGCATCCCGTGGCATGGAAAGGGCACTGGCCCGAGGCTTCAGCAACCTGAGGTGTAGTCTATGATTCACTGGCTGTCAGGAGAGTCAGTCCTCCTGCTGGCCTCAGTTTCCTCCCCTGTAACCAGGGCTCTGGCCCGTGTTCTTTAGGGAGAGGCATCCGGGCACTCTCAGCCTTTCTCCTCTGACCCCTCGGGCCCCTACAAGCTCCAAAGCGATGCCCTGCTGGCTCTGGCAGCCCACACGGGACGGTTCCCTGGATCAGGGCCTCTCAAGGGCATCGCTCCACCCCCAGGAGGAGATGAAAAGCCTCAGCAAGCAGGTGGCCCTCCTCCCGGGGAAGAGCTCCGGCCGCTCTCGGCGCCCTGCACACGCACGTGCTCCCCCCACTCTCTCCCTGGTTTTCTGGGTGTCTTGGGGCCCGGCTGCCTCCCTCTCTCCCCCGCCCAAGTCTGGAATGTGCAGTTTCTGGGCACGGGAGCTTGAAAGGAGCGGGCCGCAGGCCCGGGCACCGGGGAGCTGGACAAACAGATCTCTTCTTTCCCCGCTCCCTTTTTCTCACGGTCCCTGAAAAGGAGGCGATCAGGTGATACGTGTGGGATTGCTCTCGGTACAGGTGCGCAGCAGCTCGCCGGGGGGAGGAAAGCCTCCCTGTGTGTGCTCAAGGCCCTCGCCCCGGCCCTCCCCGGGCACCTCTTGGCAGGGGGACGCGGCCCCGCTGGCACGCTGCAGGGAACCAGAGTGTGAGAAAGTCAGTCAAGCGGAGGAAAGTGGAGCTTCGAGGCCTCGGGAGGCAAAATCTCTCTCTGCCCTGCCACAAGACTTCTGATACCTTGGAAACAAAGGCGGGGGGCCTCCGAGCCACAGAGGGATTTGTTTATGATTTCACACAGCAAACACAGATGAAGCAACAAAGTGACTCAGACGGATCACCCTGAAGAACAGGGAGAAACCTCCCGAGAAGCCACCCGCTGCAATGGCTCACCCTGCCCTCCCTGCCTCCCTTGGTCTCTGGGTTCCTCAATCCCTGGGGCACCGGATCCCTGAGTCCCCGGATCCCTGGGGCCCTGGATCCCTGGGGCACCAGATCCCTGAGTCCCTGGGGCACTGGATCCCTGGTGCTCTGGATCTGAGTCCCTGCATCCCTGGGGCACTGTATCTGAGTCCCTGGATCCCTGAGGCACCGGATCTCTGAGTCCCTGGATCCCTGGGGCACTGGATTGCTGGATCTCTGGACATCTGAGGTGAGTCGGTGGGTCAGTGAGCATGCCCCCTCCAAACAGAGGCTTGGGACATTGAAGTGGATGCTCCCAGCCCGCAGCCTTCTTGTCGTGTCCTGAGGGACCTTCGCCATGTTAACGTTCCGCAGAGGGGAGATACCTTCCTTCTGTTGGTCTGAGTTCTCAAAGGTCCATTTAGGAACGCTGGAAAGCATTTTAAGAGCAAAGTTCTCAGCAAAAGCCATGAACTGGTCCTGCTCAGGGCAAAGATGCTCTTTGGAGGCTCGGGCCAGGCACTCTTCAAGGACTTGCCTCTTGGGTCACCTCTCCCCGTCGTCTCACTCTGTTCTTTTGGTCTGGACCTGGACTCTGCTGGTGGAGGAAGACACAAGGAGGAATGCACAGACACCCACCCCACCAGCTCTGCAGACCCTCTCCTGAGAAAGTCACCCACCCGGAGAATCGAAAGGCTACGAGACCCATCAGGATCACACAGCCCAGGTTCAGGGCTGTCTGTCCCTGTTTTGGAGTAACAGACAGGAGGCTCCATTTTCTCAGGAAAGCTTTGGGAGGGCCAGGCCCCAGCCTCCTTGAGCAGCCTACTAAGGCTGTGAGAGGGCGGGTCAAGCCCTACAGAGAACTGAAGTCATTCTGTATCCTCCTAGAGCTGTGTTGGTGAGCCTATGGCACATGTGCCGGAGGGGGCTGCTCCCCTCCCCCTCTCCTTTTTCTTATCACCTGCCTCTTTGCTCAATAGCCAAATGGCAGCGCTTCCTCCCTCCCCTGTCTGGAGTAAGTGGGGGGGCTCCCATGTGGCATAAGGGTTGCTGTTTGGGCACTCAGTCTCTAAAAGGTTCGCCATCACTGGCCCGGGGCATCAGTGAGTCATAAACTAGGTCAGAAGACAGAAGGGTCATCAAAGGCTTCCAAATCCAGATTCTCCATTTTACAGAAGGAGAAAGGGCACAAGGGGCTGGGGCAGAGGGAAGGGAATAACCATTTATTGGCACCTACTATGTGCTAGCCACTATTATGCTAATCGCTTTACAAATATCTCATTTGAATCTAGTAATAACTCTAGGAGGCAAGCACAATTATGAGACCCATTTTACAGCAGAGAAAACAGAAGCAGATAGAGATGTAATAATGGCCCTATTTGAGAGAGGTAGGATGGCAAGGAGGGACAGCCCAGAATGGGAGTGTCTATCAGCTCCACTCTCAAGGTACCACTATCACTAGGACAAACGGAGGGGATTTCTCTGAAATGAGGGCTGATCAGAGACAGGAGCCGGCACTGATGACTAGAGGGAAGGTTTTTCTAACTGATGAGGTGGGTGGAATCTCTGGCCGAATAAGCTCAGGCCCTCCCCAGCCAGAAGCCTCCCCTTGATCAACGTCAACACCACGTTGGGTCTCTCTCAAAATGGAGTCTGAGCTGAGCCCCCTTTCCCCCGGCTGCCCCCTGAAATGATTTCGCCTTTAATCTGACTGTGACTTATTAATTAAAAGTAAATCAAGGCAGCTGTAGATGGGGGAGGATGGAGGTAATCGAGGAAATGCCCTAAAGGTCCAAATCCCAAGGTCCTTCCCCCATGCCAAAGCTGGCTGAACCCAGAGGTTCGCCTTCCCTTCCCCTTCAAACTTATTCTTCTCTATGATCTCCGCTCTTTGAAATAAGGTAGGGCCCCTTCTGTAAGGCAAGGCTGAGTCTTCGGGGTCCGCTCCCAGAGTCCTAGACCCCTCAAATCAGGAGATCTCAATCTCCTTGGGATGGTACTAGATGGCTGACTGGAACACCAGGCTTTGGGATATCACTGTTCAAGAAACCCCTTTGGCTTTGGCTCCCAAATGGGTCACCAAGCGAGCTACTCCACTCCTCTCGTCTCCCGCTCCCCGACCAAAAGCCCCTCCTTCCAGGATTCTTTCTCCCATGATGCCTTGCTTCCTTGGGATCACTCAGCCAGCTTGCAACATTCTAAAAGGTTGCTTTCAACCCATACTGCCTTTATAGAGATTAAATGACTTGCCCAGGGCCATAGTGCCAGTAAGTGTCTGAAGCTGGATTTGAACTCAAGTCTTCCTGTCTTCAGGCTGGGGTGATATCTCCACTATGGCATCTCCTAGAGCAGGGGTTCCCAAACTTTTTTGGCCTCCCACCCCCTTTCCAGAAAAAATATTGCTTAGCCCCCTGGAAATTAATTTTAAAACATTTTAATAGCAATTAATAGGAAAGATCAATGCACGTGTGGCCATCACGGCCTCCCTGGATCGCTGCAGCACCCACCAGGGGGCGGTGGCGCCCACTTTGGGAATCACTGGCCTGGAGCCTAAACCCAGGCTCTCTGATTCAATATTCAACGATCTTTCCCCGAGACTCTCTTGTTCTATGTATGAAACCTGTGGAGACCCCATGCAGCTCCCCATTTACACAAACTGTGATTCATGGCCAGGTGTGCTCTGAAATCTTCTCAGGCTTGTGCCTCTAGCCAGGACCTCTACCTGGGGAGATGAAGGAATGTGTCTGGGTGCTAAAGGAAAGCTAAGAGGGCCCTGGGCTCTAGTGGAAGCCCATAGGCTAAGGAGACTTTCCACACAGGGCAGACTTTATTTAACCCAACCGAAAATCCAAAGGACTCACTCTGGCCCTACCCTGGAGCCCATGAACCGTAAAAAAAGGTAAAAAAGGTAAAAGAAACCCCCTTCCTTCTGGGCTGGAACAGAGTCCTCTCCACTGCTTACAGGCCCCATCCCTTGGGGCAGGGGCCAGGGAAGAGCAAGTCCCCCACCCCACCTTCCCCTTTTCACACCCAGTAACACGGCACCTATTTGAGGAAATCGGGTAAAGATTTTTTTTTATTTAATTAATTTATTTAGAATATTTTTCCATGGTTCCATGATTCATGTTCTTTCCTTCTCCTCCCACCCCCTTCCATAGCCAACCGCAATTCCACTGGGTTTTACATGTGTCATTGATCAAGACCTATTTCCATATTATTGACATTTGCACTGGGGTGGTCGTTTAGAGTCTACATCCCCAACCATGTCCCTATCAAGCCATGTGATCAAGCAGTTCTTTTTCTTTAGTGTTTTCACTCCCACAGTTCTTTCTCTGGACGTGGAGAGCCTCTTTCTCACAAGTCCCTCAGGATTGTCCTGGGTCATTGCGTTGCTGCTAGCAGCAAAGTCAGTTACATTCAATTGTGCTACAATGTATCTGTCCCTGTGTACAATGTTCTCCTGGTTCTGTTCCTTTCACTCTGCATCACTTCCTGAAGGTCTTTCCAGTTCACATGGAATTCCTCCAGTTCATCATTCCTTTGAGCACAATAGTATTCCAACCCTGTCAGATACCACAATTTGTTCAGCCATTCTCCAATGGAAGGGCATCCCCTCATTTTCCAACAATCATCTGAAGACCATGGGTGAGCTTGAGGCTCACTCTACCACCAGCCAGACCTCCCAGGGGGCTGTCATTGGCTCATTCAGTCCCATTCAAACTCTTTATGACCCCTTGGACCAACTGGCCCAGGGGATTTTCTTGGCCCTGATTCCGGAGCTCTTGACCATTTCCTTCTGCAGTATTTTTCCAGCAGAGGTTAAGTAACTGACCCAGGGTCACATAGCCAATAAGTGTCTGAGGGCAGATATGAACTCTGATCTTTCTGACTGGAGTGCTCCTATCCACTTTAGCACAGAGCTGGCCTTCCCAAGGATTTGGGCTGTCCAAAAGTAGGATGGGTGGCCCCCCTGGAGGCAGCAGGCTGAAAGCAGAATGGGCTGGTCCCCGTGTTGGGAATGGGATTCCAGGACAGCTTGGCCTGAGGAGCCTCGAGGTCCCTTCTCTTTTGGAGTTCAGATCCTCGGGGAAAGCCCATTTCCCCCAAGTCATTCATCATCTACCTTCCAGCCGTCACTACCTTGAGATTTACTCGTTAAAAAAAAAAAAAAATAGGGCTGTGCTGGCCCGGCTGCCTGTCAACAAAGCGGGCGTTGTTCCTGGCGCTGTGAGCTGCTGTGGGCCGCAGCCCCTCTCACTGCACTGTGTTAAGGGGGCAGGGGGGGGGGGATCTCCATCTGGCCCAGGGGCCCAAATGAGTAAGCTCAGCCTGAGATGAGGTAAAGGCTTGGCTGAGGACCTGCGGGCGCTGCTCACAGGCTGCAGTGAAGCCTGCAAGGTAAACACCGCCAGGCCCACAATGCCTTCTTTATCTGCCTCCGTGCCACGGCCTTGAGTTCAATGCTGTGCCAAAGGCTGAGCAGGCTTCCGAGCATTCCCATCCTGAGACGGCATTTGTTCAGCCAACACAAGCGGGGCGCCCTTCTCCATGAGACGTCCTCTAAGAGAGCCCATCAGGCTCCTCCGCCAAGGAGGCGCATCTCACCCATCCACCCCCACCACGAGGTCCAGGGAAGAGTGGCTGAGAGACCCAAAGGCCCCGGGCATGATGGGCAGGGGGAGGAGGAAAGGCCGGTGAAGAGAATGGCTCCAAAGCGCCCAGATGCTCCCCACAGGCAGTTTGCCTCTCCCAGAGCCCCCGGGCACCGCCCATGTGTGTCTGAATGCAGCCCCAAGCTTTCCCCTGAACCGCCATGCCCCGTTGGCTTCCATGTTCCTGAAATGCTCTGGCTGTTGTTGGCCCCCAGGGTTCTCTGGAGCCCAGATTCCGGGTTTGTCCTCCATTTTCCAAAGGGACCAGCCATGTTCTGGGGTGACGTCTTGCCCTGGGCGGGAATTGGTCCAGTTAGGAGCTGCACAAAGTCCTCAAGTCCAGGGGCAGAAGCGCCTGCACACAGCAGGCGATGTGGGCTTCTTCCATATCCCACCAAGCTCCAGGGGCTCCCCAGCACCTGCTTCATTCCTCTTCACCGTTGGTGGAATGAAGTGTTCTCATGCGCCCATTCCACCAGGGAGGTCTTCACCTGCCCTCACTCCCCGGCAGCTCTGGGGTCGGCCTCCCACTTGCCCTCAGCCTAGTTCAGCCCAGCTTCTAAGATGGTTTTACCCGGAAGGGTCGTGGCCCAAGCCGCAGCTTCTCGAACCGCTGAGAGCCGGCTGGCACGTGGGCACCAAAGGAGAAAGAGCCACCCTGAAAAGGGCTCAGCCAGGCCTCTTCTCAGAGACCTCCCTGAGCCCACTGGCTTCTCCACCCTTGCCCCAAGGCTGCCTTTTTTCAGCTGAAGGTCCTTCAGCCCAGCCTGGTCTGGCAGCAGCTCCTGGAATATCCAGGGAGGGGCCAGCCGGCTCTCCTTCCTGCTCCGTGGCCTGCCTCGGAGATTCCCCACTGGGCAGGACCGTCTCTCAGTTCCTCCGCTTTCCTTTGGGGACTCTTTCACCTGAGGTGGAAGCCCCTCCAGGGCAGGCTTCCCTTTGTTGGGTCTCTCCAGGCCTGTGAGCTCAAGGTAGGTGCTGGCTCGCCTACTTTCAGCCTGAGAAGCCCTTAAACCCAACTCTCTCGTTTAATATGTGGGAAAACTGAGGCTGGCTTCTCATCCCATTGCTTGTCCCTGCCCCCCCCCCCAAAGCCCAAGCTGGCCCAAGCCAAGTGCTGGCGATCCAAAGGAACCAGAGGGCCAGCATTCCTCCCCCCACCCCAGAAGGCCTGGGGGAGAATGGGGCGCCTGGTCTCTGCACCCACCGGGCCACCCCCCACGTGACTGGTTCAGCCTTTTGAAGCTTAGTGGGGATGGTGTGGGAACAGCCCTGCTTGGGGGGGCCCAAACCCCTCCACCCCCTCCAGGCAGCCCAGCTCAGGGAGGCTCCTTTGGCACATCCTCAGGCCACACGGTGGGTAGGCAGCCACCCACCTTGGGGTCAAGAAGCCACCCTTAGTAGGTCTTCATTCACTCAAGCGATGCTGTGACACCCGAGGCTGAACAGATCAGCACTTGTTCTTTCCTCATGGCTGATGTGGGGGAGAGGCTGGGAACCAACTCCCCTCCCTCCTTCCCTCCCTCCCTCCCTCCTTCCCTCCTTCCCTCCTTCCCTCCTTCCCTCCACCTCTCCAAAAGGGACTCCCAGCATCGGCTTCCCCATGGTGTAAGGGAGGAAAGGGAAGCTGAAAGGCAATGACCCGCCCAGGGTCACACTGCCAGACCCTGCTTTTGAAGGCAGGAGTTAACTCCAGGGCTGGGCCTCTGTCTTTGCTTCTTCATGGAATGCTTCCCTCCCCCCTCTTCCCAGGAGGCAGGACACTGGAGGAGCCTAATAAATGCTCGAGACCTGTAGCGGGTCCAAGGCCCTTCCCACATCTGCCGCTGCTGTCCATTCTCTACCCAGAATGAATGGGGGGGGGGGGGCATTGGCCAACAGAAGCAGGTCAGCCAAACTGGGCCGCACCCAGCGGGAGCTCCCTTCTCCCCTCCAAGCCCAGCCATGGCGCCCCGTCCTCCCCAGCCTTAGGTAGGCTTGCTGGCCGCCAGCCCCAGCCCTAGCCCGGGGCCACATCTTCGGAGGGAAGGGCTAACTCCCCGCGAAGAAGCCTTCCCTTCCCGGGGGGGGGGAGGGG
>NC_058132.1:641662040-641682561 GCF_016433145.1 Gracilinanus agilis | reverse complement strand
CAGCCGCCGCCGCCCCTGCCGCCGGCCCGGCGGCTGCTCTGCGGCCAAGGTGCTTTGTGGAGCAGGCCCGGCTGCTTTCTGGCAGGAAATGAATAGCTCCCAGATGAGCTCAGGCAACCTGAGAGGTCGTGAGAACGGAGCGAACCCTGGGCGCAGCCGGCACGCTGCCAGGCACCCGGGGGGGAGGAAAAGAGGAAGGGGGGAAGGAGGGCCTGCGGCCGGCCGGGAGACCGCCGGGGTGGGAGGGAGGCAGGCCCGGAGTCAGGCAGCGGGGTGGGGGAGGAGGGGGAGGAGGGAAGGCGGGAGCCCGGCCAGCCTCCCCACACACTCTCCCCCCCGCGGCCCGCGCGCTGCCGACACGCGAGTCCACTCCTGCCGGCCACCTGCCTTTGGGCTGCACGGATTGCAGGGGCCACCGAGGCGCCCTAGTCCAGGGCTACGCAGGGAGTGAGGGGCGGAGGCCCTGGAGAGCCGGTGGCCGCGCCTGCCCTGGTCACTGAGAGGGGGCCGCTGAGAAACCCACAGCGCGGCGCGGCGGGGCGGGCCAATCGGGCTGGAGAGGGGTGGGGTGAGGGGCAGCCCCGTCCCACCCTTTCTTGGCCCCGCGCCCCTGCCCGGCTTCTCTGTTCCGGTCGGGGCACCGCCTGCCCCCCAAGTGGCCCAGGCTCGGACCTCGGGGTGGTCCTCAGGGCGTCAGCTTCATCCACCCGGGACCTCCTGGGCGCTCCGGCCTGCCCCCAGCTCAGATTCTCCCCCTTCTCGCCAGAGCCTCCTTACTGGGCTCCCTGGCTCGGTTCTCTCCTCCCCTCGGCAACCTGGGCTCAGGGAGGCCTTTCCCACCCGGAAGAAGAAGCCCCGCCCACTGCGACTGCTCATTCTCCGCGTCAGCCCCTCCCGTAAAAGGGGAGCTCCTGGCGGGCCGGCCGGGCAGCTTTTCCGTCCTTCCTTCTCCCCTGGCTCCCGCCGCCCCCACGGAACACGCACAGTCCTCAGAAAGGACTCCTCTGCTGCTGGGCCAAGGTAGCCTTCGGGCTCTTCCTCCATCGGTGCCTGGTGCAGAGTGCGACAAAACCAAGGCTTCCTCCGTCCACTTCTCGCTGGGCCACTGACAGCGCCAGCCCTGAGCACGTTCCTTCCCCCGCGGAAATGAGGGTCTGGAGCTAGGTGGGACGGTCCTCCCAGCTCTGGCCGCCCTTCCCGCTTGGACACACGGTGTGCTGGGGCCCCTTCTGAGTGCCCTTCTCACTTGCCACGTCACTCCAGGTCCTTCCTCCCTAACCCTGCTCATTCTGTTCTCTGTTCTAAGCTCTCTTCTCACTTGTGTGGCCGAGGTTCTGCCTTCCTGTTCCTCCCCATTCTGTGCTCTACGTTCCAAGTTCCTTTCACGTTTGAGTATTCTCGCTTCCTATTCTGTGCATTCTAGGTAGTCGAGGTTCAACGTTCCAACTCCTACACATTCTGGGTCCTGCCTCTAAGATCCTTCTCCAGCCCGGCACCCTTGGGCCCTTGTGTTCTAAGTCTGCTCTCTGTCCTGAGCCTCCTTCCAAGCGGGACACTGCAAGTTCCCGGCCTAAAGGCCTTTCAGCATCAATAGGAGCACTTCATGTTTCAAGCTCCACAATGGCCGTCCCAGTCTTCCTGCCTGCTCTGGCATCCCATGTTCTATGTTCCAGGCCGTCCACCTTAATTAACCACTCTGGGCTCTGCGTTCTTCGGCCCTTTCAGCTCTGGCTTCCCACATGTCCTAGTCAGCGTTGTGATGCCCTTCCAGCATGGACAGTCATTACAATGGTTTCATGGACATATCGCCAATTCCTTTGAACAGGTCTTGTTTTTATTGGTTTAACCTATTAAATGGGCCAATGATGGGTGCAGAGAGACACCACCTTAGAGGATCCTCCCGATGGTTTCCTCCTGAGGAGCATTCGCAATGAGAAGAATGCCACCCATTAGTTTCATTTTGCCGAAGAGAATGCTGGGGGGCAGCAGGGGGGCTCAGTGGATGGAGAGCCAGGCCTAGAGACGGGAGGTCCCGGGTTCAAATCTGGCCTCAGACACTTCCTAGCTGGGTGACCCTGGACAAGTCACTTCACCTCCATTGCCTACCCTTACCACTCTTCTGCCTTAGAGCCAATGCACAGTATTGACTCTAAGACGGAAGGGAAGGGTTTTTGTTTTTTTTTTTTAATTAAAATTTCAAAAGAGAATGGTTGGACTTTTTCAAGATCGGGTGCAACCACTGGCCCATTTCAAAGTCCTTGAGCTCGGCTTTATCCTGAGAGAATCTGGTTCCTGACTTTGCCCCTTCTTTTCCTCTCCCTACCAAATGCTCCCTGGCCAAATTAGCCAATTTAGGAGGCTCCTCCCCCTCTTCCCCCCCCCCGCCCCCCACCGTGTGTGTTCAATGGCTCCTCCCATTTTTTAGGACTCTGAATGGCCAGTCTAGGTGGCATCTCCTGGGGCGAGAACCCTGGCCTGTCCTAGCCAAGGGGGGGAGGATGGGAGGGCTTGGCCTGGCTCAGCCACTCACGCCCGGCGGGACCCGAGCGAGATCACTTCATTTTGGTCAACCTCCGCTTAGAGCACGACTCGCAGATGAGAGCTTTCGAGCTGGAAGAGATCTGAGAAGTTCTCCGGCCCAGCCCTTCATTCAGAGGTGAAGAAACCTCAAGCCAAAGAGACAGGATTCGAACCCAAGTCTTCTCGTTTGAACTCCACGGCTTTCTCCAAGTCTCCACACGTAGCTTTCCTCTGGATAATGGAGGCGCCTCAGTGGCACTGGGTAGTTGCGACGCCTCCATTTGTTAGCGTAGAGCATCGTGAGGTCACTCGAGGTCCGGGACTCAGAACTTCCCTGGGACGCAGAAGGGGCTCGTTGACTGGCTGCCTCTGCTCCGGGTCACACTGGGAGCACTGGGAGACCGCCCAGGGCCCAAGCGTTTCCCAGCATTGAATAGTCAAACCTCCCAAGGAGAGGAACAGGGGTCGGGGCAGGGCCTTTGCTGCAGGGGGAAGGTGCCTGCTGTGAGCACCGAGGAGCCTCCCCGTCCCAGTCGGGGCCTTTCCTGAGGAAGGAGACGACGAACGGAGCAGAATCAGGCGTCGGGGCCCCCGGCTGCGCTCCCTGCTCTGCTGTGGACCAGTCACTCCACTTTGCTTCTGTTGCCTCAGTTTCTTCCTCTGTAAAATGTGGGGATTGGACAAAGCAGCTTCAGAGGCCGCTTCCCTATCGCCACCCACGACCCTCCTCACGCATTTGGTCTTGTGAACATCTCTGCCCCCCTCAAAGGCAAGGCAAGGCATTTCCCCCCTAACGGGCCGTGGCCAGCCACTCGATAGGGTAGAGCTAGAGCCCAGGATCTCACAGCCAACCATTGGCAGGATCAGAATTCAAATCCAGCTCCTTCCTCTGGTTCCCCATCCAGAATTCTTTCCATTGAGGGCATGAAGCCTTCCCACTCCCAGCCGGCTCCTGGCCACGTCTGTCTGGCAGTGATCTCTCCTCTTCTTTCTTCTATGTCTCGGGGCTTCCCCTTCCCCCTCCCCCCCTTCCTCCTCTCTGTCTCTGTCTGCAGACGTCCGGCTGCCCAGTACGAGCCCGGCTGCCCAGACTATATTCCCTTACCCTGGACCGCAGGAGAATCGCCACGCCAGGAAGCCAAGTCGAGCCTCCGCCCAAGAGGTCGAGGCCCTGGTGCAGTCAGTCCTCTTTTCCCCATGAAGCTCCCACCTTCCCGAGGACCCCGGAAATCCCTCTTTAAGTGGAGTCGCCGTCTGGGTGCCAAGAATGCAGGAACCATCCAGCCCCAGGGACGCGGGTCCACTACAGAGAAGCTCCAGCTCTCCTAGGGAGAAAGCCCAGGGCGATCCGGCCCGGCGTTTAAAGAAGTTCTGCATGTGGAGCGGGAGGGACCCTCATGATCATCCAGCTGCCCTGTTTCCCCCATGACAGGAGGCTGAGAGAGTTAAGTGACTTGTTTAGGGTCACCAGGTATAAAGATAAAAAATGATAAAGGCTGAGATAAATATAGAAATTAGTATTTTAATTAAAGCCATGCTGATAGATAGTTATTAGACCATGTGCTTATAAGAATTCAAAATTGCCGCCCCAGCCATTATTACCTCTTCCTCAGTCTGCTGGCCAAGAGGCCACTCCCACCTAACCCAGGAGATTTAAATTCCTCTCTGCTCGACGCAGGCCTCCCCACGCCCAAAGAACCGGAACCGGAAACCTGTTGGACCACAGGAAATGTAGTTTGATAATTTCCGCGTGTCCATAGAAAATACATATATATACTTAAAGATGGCATTTCCCAAATTTCACTTTTACACAGGTCAGAAGTGGCAGAACCAAGAAGGAAGCCGAGCTCCCCTTGACTCGAAATCCCTCGCACTCGGTTCCCTGCGAGCACAGCTGTCAGCACCAGGGCCCGGGAGACACAGAACCGTCCTGCGGGCCTGGAGCTCACGGCCTAGGAGAGGAATAAGGCAGCGGCACGGGGCTCTGTGAATGGAACTGCAGCAGGGCCTGCAGAGACAGCGAGCTCCGGCCCAGGCTGAACCGCGGGGACTCTGCAGGCCTGGCCAGTCCTCAGAGTGGAGGATTCTGGGATTGTTGAGTGCTGTAGAGACACGAAGGCGGATATGGAGGCTCAGTGAGGTCCAAGGGCCGAGGCTGGGACACTTCAGGAAAGAGGCAGCCTTGACGACCACACCCAGCTGGGAAGTGTCTGAGGTCAGATTTGAACCCAGGACCTCCCGTCTCTAGGCCCGACTCTCCATCCACTGAGCTACCCAGCTGCCCCTCGGCACGCCTTTTCCTAGTCAGATTTCCCTCAGAGGCCTGGTCTTTCCCTGTTAGAGTGGAATCTCCTCGAGGGCAGAGACCCCTCGTTCCCAGTCTCTGGGCCCTTCGTACAATACTTGGCACATCAGAGGCAGCTGCTAAACGATTTCCCATTTGTTCATTCATTTGTTCATTCATTCATTCATTCATTCATATTTGACCCAACATCACGGAGCTGTACCCCAAGAATACAAAGGGCAGATGAAGTCCCTTCTCCCAAGGAGACAGGCAACATGGAAGCCCGTAGGTGCAGAGGGACATCCATACACACACACACACACACACACACACACACACACACACACACACACATGTATATGTGAGGGCAGGGAGGCAGAGAGCTTCCTAGTTGCTTCTCCTACCCTGTGTGTGTGCGCGCGAGCGCCGGGCACATAAGGGTCCACGTGTAGACACGCCCAGGATGAGGAAGGGGGCACGTGAGAGAGGCCGGCGAGGCCGGGAAGCGGACAAGGGGCAGCTCCCCCAGGCTCTCTGCATTCCGAGGGAATCAGAGCACCGATGGCTGCTCCGGCCTTAGCTCCGTGCCATCTGCCAACGCGACCAGGGTGCCGCCTGGACCTCTAACCACATCATGAATAAAAACGTCAACTAAAGAGCGCGAGAGCCAGAGGAGCCCCCTGGGGCCCCCCATTGCGGCCCAGCGAGCGGGGCCTGCTTGTCCATTGAGTGTGGCCATTCGGCCGGCTCCGAGCCTGTGTCATTTTCCTCTAATCCAGATTCTCTTCATCTCTCCCTGCCAGAAGCAGGAAAGGGCTTAGCGAATGCTTTGCTGAGCCTCCTCAGGCAGGGTGTCCGGCCTCGCTCTCCTCCGCTGCCTGGGGAAGCCCCGCCACAAAGGAAACGAGCTTAGTCTGGCCTGCCCGGCTCTCGGGCATTCGGGAGTTTTCCACTCGCCGGCCCGCACAAATAGCCGGGCCCAAGTCGGCCAAGCCAAGGCTGGGGGCCAGCAGCTCTCTCTGTCTGACTTGCAGGAAGAAAGCTTTCCAAGAGGGAAGAAATCAAAGCCATCTGGCACCAGGAGAATGAGTCATGGCTCAGCACTGAGAGACGTGGGAGGGAGGGGAGGGAGAGGCTGCGGTGCGGTGTGGTGGGGGGAGCGTGCCAGGGTGTCGCAGCTCCGCTAAGGCAGCAGCGAAGGCTTCAACCACAGCGGAAAGCCTCCGAGCCCCTGGGTGCTGCAGAAGAAGATTATTATTTACATCACGGCCAAAGCTGCCTCTGTAGCCAGGCTACTCCTTAGCCAGGCTCTGCTCCGTAATTTTCCTGACGGGGTACGTGTGTGATTTCCTTCCTGATTGTAGCTCTCCGCGCTCTGCCCTTCCACTCTGGAGCTCTGTGTCAGGACGGCTAGTCATTAGCTCCGGGCCTGCCCAAAGGAGACGCTTACGCTTCCCAAGACACCCGCGGCAGAGTTTGGGGGACGTCGTGCCTCACGCCTTTGAGACTAGCTCTAGCCTCTGCCAGGTTGGCTTCCGAGGTCCCCAGACACTTCCTGTCCTATTCTACCGGCAAACTAAGTAAATAAAAAGGACAGCTGGTGTCTCTTCTCCCGCCCCCTCGAATATGCCCAGATATGCCCCACCCTTAAAAAGCTGAAACTGCCCTACCATGAGTTCCAGAGATCCTGGCTTGTCTCTTTTTCTTTTCACAGTCAAACTCTTAGAAAGAGCCATCTACACTTGCCGCCTGTTTCCTTACTTCTCTGCTCAATCTCTATCTAACCACAGAACGAAAACTGCCAAAGTTACTACTAAAACCTAGTTTCTAACCCTAACCCACAGCCCTCCAGGTTTCTTCTCTTCTCCCTTTCTGCTAGCTCGCCTGGTGATCTTATCCTGTTCCGTGGATTTGATGATCCTCTACGTACTGGTGATTCTCAGATCTAGTCCTCTCCCTCCAAGCTTGCATCTCCACCAGCCTCTCAGACATCTGGATCTGAATATCCAGGAGACGTCAGAAACTCATCTCGTTCGAAACTAAGCTTGTCTTTCCCCTTAAATCTCCCCCTTTCCACCTTTCCTGTTATTGTAAAGAATGCCCTCGTCCTCCCAATTCTTCAGGCTCCCAACCTAGGAGTCGCCCTGGACCCCTCATGGTGCCAAGGCCTGCCGGTTTCACCTCCTCAACATCTCTTGGATGATGCCTCCTCTCTTCTCTGTCGCCACTCTCGTGGAGGCCCTCATCACCACATCTCCAGACCATTAGGATGGCTGCTGGTGGCTCTGCCTGCTTCAGATCTCTCCTCACTCTAATCCATCCTCTTTTCAGCCACTAGGGTGATACTCCTAAGGCACAGGCCTAACGGTGTCACCCCTCGCCCCTACTCAATAAACCCCAGTGGCTCCCACTTGCCTCCAGGATCAAATATCAAATCCTTGGTGTTTGGGGTTCAAAACCCTCCATGAGCTGGCCCTCTCCAACATTTCCAGTCTTCTTAGACATTCATTCCCCAACTGCAAGTGATGCTGGCCTCTTGGATGTTTCACAACCAAGATATTCCATCCCTTGGCTCCGGGCATTTTCTCTATCCCTTGTGCCTGGAGTACCCTCTCGCCTTACCTCTGCTTACTGCTTTTTCTGGCTTCCTTTAAGTTCTAACTAATAATCTCATCTTCCACGGAAGCCTTGTTCGCCCCCTCTGCCCCCTCTTAATTCTTCAGCCTTCTCTTTCTTTTCTTTTTTTTTTTTAAACCTTTAACTTCTGTGTATTGGCTCCTAGGTGGAAGAGTGGTAAGGGTGGGCAATGGAGGTCGAGTGACTTGTCCAGAGTCACCCAGCTGGGAAGTGTCTGAGGCCAGATTTGAACCCAGGACCTCCCGTCTCTAGGCCTGGCTCTCAATCCACTGAGCCACCTAGCTGCCCCCCCCCCTTCTCTTTCTTAATTATTCCTTATTTCATCCTGTTTACTGCATAGCTTGTTTGTATGTATTTGTTTGCCTGGTGTGTCCTCCATTTGGCTGGGAGCTCTTTGGACACAGATGGGCTTTTCACCTCCCTTTTTAGCCCTAGTGCTTAGCACAGTGCCTGGCACATAGTAGGCTCTTAATATATATATCGATAAATTGATTGATCTGGCCTGCTAAGTCCAATGACCTTTTCTCAATTCTCCATTCTGCTGGACTTTCCTGCTTCTCTCAAGACTGTCGACTCTTCCCTTCTCTTGGACAATCTTTTTTCTCTTGGCTTCCAGGATGTTGGGCTCTCCTGCTTGTCCTCTGGCCTCTCTGGCCACTCCTCAGCCTCATTTGCTGTCCAATCCTGTGTCTCTTACTTCCTTGGTAGGGATGTCCCCAAAAGTTCTGCTGTGGCTCCTCTTCTCTTCTTCAGATGCTTTTGAAGATCTCAAAGACGGGTTCCGTGGAATCTTCTCCTGGTTCTCCATGAATGACTTCCGAATCTCTTTAGAGCCCTCTGAAAAGGGCTCAGTGAGTGCTCACGCCAGAGGCACCAGGCCTCCCTGAACACTCCATACAGCCCTTTTCAGACTGCTCATCCCCTGTGGTGCCCACCTTCACCTCACTCTCACCCGTGGCTCCAAGAAGCTGTAACACGTGCAGCAGCCGCACCCTGGGGAAAAAAAACAACCCGACTGAGGGTAACTGGCAGGCCTCACAGCCACGGATGGTACCTGAAGGCCTCCCCTGGCAGACTAGACAAATGAGAACAATTTGTTCCAAAGGCCACAAAAATGGTGGAAGTGGGCACCATGGAGCGCTTTGAGCTTAGTTAGATAGCGAAGAAGCTGGGGTCGTCCACCGCATCTCAAGCCATTGGACTTTGAGGGCTCTGGGAGAGAAGGGGAGGCCAAAGACTGTGCAGCCCCGCCTCACTTAAATCTAACCAAGACATCACCGCAGAGGCCGTTTCTTTGAGTACTCCTAAGGACAAAAATCAGCCAACCAAGAATCTTTAGTTCAACACATCCAAAATGGAACCCACTCTTTCGTCCAAGCATCCCGAGCCTCTGGATTTAGCTGCATCTGCCCAGCGTGCTGAGCGTCCCGTCATTCTCCCAGATTCTCAGCCTTGGAGGCCTCCTCGACCCTTCCCTTCCTCTCCCCCTCCACCTCCCCCATCCAATCGGTTCCCTCGCCTTGTCCGTTCTTCTTCCACATCCCTGACATCTGTCCAACTCTTTCCACTCATCCGGACCCCAGTCGGCAACAGCCACCACCACGTATCACCTCTCCTGCTTGAATGGCTTCCTCCTGGGTCTCCAGGTTGCAGTCTCTCCCCTCTCTAGTTCATTCGTGATCCGTGCGTACCAAAATCATATTCCGAAGGCCTGGTTCTGACTGTATCACGCCGTGTGCTCAAAACTCTTCTCCAGCTTCCTGCTTGCTCCAGGACAGAATTCCGACTCGTTAGCTCAGCATCCACGCGGTGACTCCTGCTCCCTCCCAGCCTCCTCTCAGACCGGTAACCCTTCACAAAGTCTCTGTTGCAGCCGCATGGATGAATCAGACCTTCCCTGAACCCAACACACCTCACCAGCTAGTCCCCCACCCAAATGGACGCCATTTTCAGCCAGCACCTCAGACAGCTCCCTTTCCTTCAAGGCTCAGCTCAGGCATGACTCGTGCTGGAGTCTTCTTGGGTCTCCCCAGTGGTCAGGGCTTCCCGCTTTCTCCCATCACCCTCAGATTATGAAGATTTCTTCTTCACACAATTCTGTGTGATTCTTAAGGGACTTCAGGTTTCCATTGAACTGGGCTGGATGGATGGAAACCCTTCTTGAGGGTCAAAGGATACATTTGGGAAGCCCAAGTGGGGTTGATGGATGACTATTAAGAGGGTTCATGCTGGTGTGTCTTCATGATGCCTCGGGGCCCTCCAGACACCTCGCTGCAGTGCAGACTCCCTTGGCCAGCTAGGCTTGCAGCTGTCGGCCTTGGGCAGAGAAGTCCCCGGCCTGAGGAAGATAGGTGGAGCGGGGCCTGGAGCCAGGGACCACCAGGCAGTTGGAGATGTACCCAGCACCCATGTTTACACCGAATCTGCCCTTCTTGCCATCGCTTTCAGAAGTCTTTTTTTTTTTAAACCCTTAATTCGGGTGTATTGTCTCATAGGTGGAAGAGTGGTAAGGGTGGGCAATGGGGGTCAAGTGACTTGCCCAGGGTCACACAGCCGGGAAGTGGCTGAGGCCGGGTTTGAACCTAGGACCTCCTGTCTCTAGGCCTGACTCTCACTCCACTGAGCTCCCCAGCTGCCTAGCTTTCAGAAGTCTTGATGATACCTCAAGCCCTGCTCTGGCCTCAGGCAAGGCTTCCCAGGTCCAAGGATACAAAGTCTCTGCCCTCAAGTAGCTTACCTTCTACAGAAAAGCATCATGTATGCCTATGAACCAAGAGGCCCATGGCATCATTCAGGGCTCCAAGCTGCCTGGGAGGTTCCTAGCAAGGCTCTGGTTGAAGGTGACTGAGGCTGGACCTGAGAAGCTACAGCCAGAAAAGTGAAGTTAAACTGAACCCATGGCTTCAGGAAGTCATTGTTTTGCCTCCAGGCAGCCCCAGAGCTCCCATTGTTAAATGGTCAGCAGTCCACAAATGTTACCAAGCAGAGCTTGATTTCTCCTTTTACTGATTGTCAGGACTTAGGAAAGTGACAGCTAGAATGTCTCTAATGCAGCTTCCCCTTAAAAATGGGTCCCGGCTCTCTCCCCTTCTCAGAAAGGCAATTGTTAGGTAGTTCTCAGGATGCCTGGCCCCCAGGGGACAGTGCCACAGAGCTTGCTTGCTATTTGCTCGCCTCCACAAGTCGCTGGACAACTCTTAGAGTTTTCTCTTCTTGAGGAAGAAGCAATTGGCTTCAAAAAGAAGCATGGAGAAGGACTTGCAACTAGAAAAGAACCCTCCAGTTTCCTAATGACTTGAGATTATAGCAGCTTTTGCCATCGTTATGAAGGATGAATGTCCATGGAACTCTATCATATGCTAGGACTTCAGATAATCGAAGTAGGTGATGGTGAACCTTTTAGACAGCAAGTGCCCAAATGGTACCCTCATGCCACATGTGAGTTCCTACACACACACACACACACACGCACACGCATACGCACGCACGCACGCACGCACACGCACACACACACACTGCCTTACCCCAGACCGGGGAGGGAGGAAGTGCTCCCACTGGGCTGCTGGGCTTCTAGGTGAGTGATGGGAGAAATTGTCCTCAGGCACATGGAGAGGAGAATTGAGCTAATCCAACCCTGCCAAAAATTCAGAATCTCTTACAACACATTCCTCCCAGCATGAGTTTAAAAAGCTCCAGAGCAGATTAGGAACAAGAAGTAAAGGCAGTAGGGACTGATGAAAGCCCAAATGAATCTGCCACCATGGAAAGAGGGCCGATGGAATGATCCATAGGCTCGGGATGCATCATAACGGATGGCATAGCCTTCCAAGGTCCATGGAGTCCAACTGGAACAAACGTTCTGAGACAAACCTTGAAGAAAGCACCAGAGAGAGCATGGAGTGATCTCTCCACTGTGTCCTGGAGAATGATGCAATTCCATTCCTGGCCTTCATTTCTCCAGGCTGCCCTTTGGAAAGGAAGGGGGGAAATCCTACCTTGTTCCTCAGAAAGTCTTTTTAAAAGATATTCCAAAGAACACTGTTATTCTAACAATAAGCATGGCCCATGATTTCTCCTTCGTTCTTGTGGTTTCCCTTAAATTATGATTCTTCATGCTGATAAACTTGGGTAAGTATTTTTTCTTGGTTGGAAATTTTTATTTTTAGAAGTATTTTTCAAAATACAGTCCCAGCAATCCTCTGGGGAATAATGGTTTCCTAGCTAACGTTTCTAGGTTTCCTGGCAGCCTTCCTCGCACTCAGCCCAGTGGTGCCACTTGCATGGCACACACATCTACAGATGTCTGCATTTCATGAAGGAGACAGAGACACTCTTTCTGGCTAAATGTTACTCATTGCTATAATAAACTTCCTTGACCCCCAGAGATCTGCAAGTGCTCTACAGTGGATAGTCTAAGGAAGCATTGAAGAGACGAGGGTCATACTGATTTGAGAGCATGCTTGAAGGCAGATAGGTGCTTTTTTGCCTAAGACTCTGGGAAGACAGGAGCTAGATACCACCACCTCCGCTTTGGAAGAACAAGCTCTTTAGGTGAATAACACTCATATGAGTCAGTTTATGGTTTATGACTTAGATCCATGTTGGTGAACCTATGGCATGTGTGCTGGGGCATGCCGGGGGGAGCTGCTCCCTTCCCCCTCTCCATGCACACCTGAGGACATTTCTCCTATCACCTACTGCTCTGCCCAGCAGTCCAGTGGGATCACTTCCTCCCTTCCCTATCCGGGGTAAGGCAGGAGAGCTCACATGTGGCATGAGGGTTGCAGTTTGAGTACTTGGTGTCTAAAAGGTTCACCATCACTGACTTCGATTATCTGAAGTCCTGGCATATGATGGAATTCCATGGACATTCATCCTTCAGAACGATGGCAAAAGCTGATATAATCTTAAAACTGGAGAAAAGTACACCTAGTTGTTGCCATCTTTTCTAGTTGTAAGACCTTCTCCATGCTTTTTTTTTTAAGTCACTTGCTTCTTCCTCAAGAAGAGGACTGATGAACTCATTCCTGGAACACCAGGGCTTCTAGTGTGGCCAGTGGGCAGAGATCATTGGACCCAGGGTAGGGAGGAGCTTGATTCAGAATCTTCCCCCTGAGCAAATTACTTAATCTCAACCAGGATCAATTTCCTTATTTGTAAAATGGGGGCAATAACAATAGACATCACTGGACTGTTGAGAAGATTCAGTGAAATAATATATGTAAAAGGCTTTCTGAGCCTTAAAGTGCTATTTAAAATGACAGTTATTGGGGGCAGCTGGGTCGCTCAGTGGATAGAGAGCCAGGCTTAGAGATGGGAGGTCCTAGGTTCAAATCCGGCCTCAGACACTTCCCAGCTGGGTGACCCTGGGCAAGTCACTTGACCCCCATTGCCCAGCCCTAACCACTCTTCTGCCTTGGAGCCAATACACAGTATTGACTCTAAGATAGAAGGTGAGGGTTTAAAAAAAGGCCAGTTATTCTTATCCAGAGGCTAACCTCATGCTGGGCTGAAGACCTCTCAGAGGGTCCTGTCAGGGCCAGACCCGCATTTGACTTGCCTGAGATGGAGCCTCTCACCAGCTGGCTTCTGTGAGGACTGAGTGAGATATCTGGGCACAGGCACCACCTCACCTCCACACTTGGCTACCAAACCAAGCAGGGTCCTCCCCAGTTTCCAATTTGCCAAGCCCTTCTCCAGAACGAAGCCAAAGTTAAGGGAGGAGTTCCACAAACATTTCCGCAGCACCCCAGGAGCCAGGAAGGCCCTCCTCATTCGGCTCCTCCTCTTACAGTCATTCGAGGTCCAGATCTCACAGGTACTTCCTAAGTGGCTGGAAACAACAACCTGCTGAGAAGCAGGCCAGAGAGCATGAAGGAGTCCCTAATGGAGGTGGAAGTTCTAGCAAATCAAATCACAGAATTTCAGAAGCAGAAACTCAGCAACTCCAACGAGACGGACCTCAAAGAAGACTCTCCTCTGGTGGAGTCAACAAGTATTTATCAAGCATCGGGCAATGGGTAAAGTGCTGGAGCTCCACAGAAGGACAAAAGATGGTCCCTCCCCCTCCCCTCCCCCCGCCCCCGGGGGAGCTCAGTCTAATGGGAGAGACAACATGCAGACAGCCCTGTACAAACAAACAAGCTAGAGAAAGAGTAAACCGGAAATAATCACCAAAGAGAAGACACTAGCTTAAGGGGAATCCGGAAGGGCTGCCAGTAGAAGGTGGGATTTGAGATGGGACTTAAAGGAAGTCAAGGAGGTCAGGAGGCAGAGAAGAGGAGGAAGAGCATTTCACACATGGATGACAACCAGAGCAAACACACATAAGGCATATGCAGGAAAGGGAGCTTTGTCTTATCTGCAGAATAGCCAGTAGATCTCTGGATAAACGGGAGGGAATAAAGCGTGGAAGGCTGGAAAGGAGGGAGGGGTCCAGGTTATGAAAGGCTTTCAGTGACCAACAGAAAGTCTAGTTAATCCCAGGAGTAATAGGAAGCTGCTGGAGATAATTGAATAAATAAATAATGAGGGATGAGACATCGGATTTGTGGTCATTTGGACAACTGAGTGGAGGATGGAGTGAAGTTGGAAGAGACTTGGGGCATTCAGACCAACCAGCAGGCTCTGGCAACAGACCAGGTGGGAGGTGAAGAGAGCCTGTACCAGGGGGCAGCAGCGTCAGAAGAGAGAAGAGCTTTGGGGAATGTGACCACTGGTTGGATGCGAGGAATGGGAGAAACTCAAAAGTTGAGGCTCCTCTCGTAGGACTGTCTCAAGGAGTTTAGCCACAAATGGCAGGAGAAACATGGGACTGTAGCGAGCAAGGACAGATGGATCAAATGAGGGATTTCTGAAGACAGGTGAGACATGGGCATGTTTGTAAAAAGCAGGAAAGAAGTTGGTATAGAGAGAAAGGCTCAAGATTATGAGAAGCTGGACAATCTGTTGGGGACTGTGGACTGGAATGGGGTCCCTCCCCAGAGGAGATCGAGAGTTTGGCATCCCAAACATCCAGAGGACTTTAGCTGGGCCAGGAGAAGGGCTAATTCACATGAGACAGAGATGAAGGAGGAGAGAGTGGTAGAAAGCATCTGAGTTGATGGAATGAGGAACAGAGGAGAAAAGGGTGAATGGACTCAGTTTTTTCAGTGAAATACAAGGCAATATTCTCAACTAAGAAGTAGGGGGAATTTTGAGGACGGGTCACTGAAAGTTAAGAAACATTTCTATAGTGAGTGCAATAGTTAAGGAATAGAAGTGGATTGCCTTGCGGCAGTGAGAGCCCAGCTGAGATAATATAACCCAAATTCTTTTTTTTATTTTGAATATTTTCTCCTAGTTACATATTTCATGTTCTTTCCTTCTCCCCCAATCCTCCCTAACCCCCCTTAGCCGACACACAGTTACACCATATAACCCAAATTCTCAGTGGAACAGTTAGCAGTTTTGTGCTTTTCTCCATCTTCATTCCGTAACATGTGAGTAGCGGGAAGGATAATGTTATAGGGGAATATGGGAAAGATGTTATGTTATAGGGGATTTGGAAGGGATGTTGTCAGGGACTTGCTAGGTAGGTAATATGAGTTGCAGGTAGGATGTAATAGTGAGATGCAGGATATAATATGAGGCTGAAATCAGGGAGTATAACACGGAGGTAACAAAGATCTCCAGGGAGAGGAGGAATTAATCTAAACAGGCAAAGACAGCAGGCTTTACCGACTAGGACTTAGACTAAAGTCAAACTGAAGGGAAATAGACTGATTGAAATTAACTACAGGCTTTAGTTAATTTCACAGGAAGGGACTTGTTTTGCAGTTACACCTCCTTCAGGATGGATACCCGGCTGCCTTCAAGCCCAGAGTATGTTGGTTCTATTCCTCTTCTTCCCTTTCTTACTAATTAACTGACAAAGTAACTAAAAGGTCTGTTTTAAACACAAAAGGGGTTTATTGTCTTCTCAGGGTAAATTGTCAGGTGAAAGGAATTAAAGGCAGCCCTAACAGCTGCTTAAAGAAACCTCAGGTGGGGGAAGGGAAGCAGAGATGGGGTTTGAGCAAGGTCCTGCCTTAACTCAGCTCTCAAGGTGATCTTGAAATCAAAAGGGAATATGATGATGGCTAGCAAACCTCTCTAGATAAAGTACTGCAAGAGGATAGCTAAACTCTCACAGATTTGAAGCTACTCTCTGATTCCCTCTCCTTATTCACTCCTATCAGATATCTGGGTAAGGGAAATGAGGTGGGGTTTGGAGATTCAAAGGGTTTATCTAAATTAACAAATCTTAAAACACTCCAAAATTAGGCGAGGTTTTCAATCTCAAGCAGGAGAAGAGCAGCTCAGCTGGCCCCGGTTCTCTCCACGGGTTCCCAGGTCCAATTGAAACTTTCTCAAGATTCTAAACTCCTAACTGACATAAGAACTCAGCCAAAGCCTGCAAAACTGCTATGTCCCCCCTCTCTGTACTACAAGAAAGGATGGTAAAAGCACTCCAAGGTTAGGGTTCAGCAGAGCAATGTCAGATGGCAAGATCAAGGGTAAAACTCTCTTTGTGGGTGACTGACTGAGGTGGGGTGGAGAAATAGGTTGTGGGAAATTAGTCAGCTAAAGTGGGAGAGAAGGGCGTTGGGAGAGTATCTTTATGTTGATTAGCAGGAATTAAGGAATACTAATAGCTAACATTTATAGAGCAGTTACTATGTGCCAGGCACTGGGCTCCCACATTCTACAGTTATGGCAGAGAGGAAGACGGAGCCAGCCAGGAGACTGTCCTAGAAGATGGCAGACAACAGCCACCAGAATTCTGATCCTCAGGGATAAATCGGAACTGAGTACACCTGCCAGGAGGAGAGGAAGAACCTCCAAGTAGCCATGGGGAGCAAGAAACATGGCAACTCCTTCACCGTGTGGGAGTGGAGGTGGGCGTAAATGAGTGAAAGGACAGCCAGTGCTGGCAAAGGTGAGCAGGGAAGCCTCAGGGAGACCCAGAAAAGGAAGGAACATGAAAGGTTTAAGATGAAGGTAAGTTTGTTACTTATGGAACAGGCATTCCAGAGAGCACCTTGAAACTTTAGCTTGGAACCCTGGAGGCAGCGGGTTGAATTCAAGGAGAGGGAATAGGATTAGAACAATAGCAAGTGGGGGTTCAGGATCTCTAGGGCAGGAAGGAATGACCGGGTGAGAGTTTGTTACCATTCATTGTGGAGATAAGAGATAAGGAATCTGAGTTCGAAACATGCCCAAGATCCCACAGGTAGCAGGTAGGAGAACTGGAATTTGAACCCAGATCATTTGATTCCAAGTTCAGCCTACGCTCTACTGCCCCACATTGCCTTGAAAGTAAAGCAGTTCTCTGTTCTCAGTGAGATTTGTCTTCACGTGTGTGCTCATCCATTTTTTCCTCTCGCTCTCGATTCCCATCGGATGAGTGACTCGCCTTCTGAAGAGCTCAGTCAAGTTTTGGATGGCTCCTTTCCTCCAATGACACCTTCACTTGGAGAGAACTACTGCGGCTGGCATGGTAAGGGTGGGAGAAGAGAATGAAACAACCCGTCCATTTCCCAGGCTCCAAAGTGCAAAGGTGGGCTTAGGACCCAAGTGACTGTGGCTGAAGGGGCAAAGCTGGATGAAGCAATGGGAAAACAGCCAGATCTGAGTCAAAATCTCAGCTCTGGTGTGCCATCTGTGACCCGAGGAAAGCCACCTTTCCTCTCTGGGATTCACTTCAGAGGGTTGTATGACAAAACCTCTAAATTTCCTTGAACCCTACTTCTGCCATCCTGTGATCCAAAGAGAAGAAAAAGAGAATCAGAGAAGAATCCAGGACTGGAGGCCTCTAGCCAGCCTAGCAGCTTCCTCCTCTTGGGTCCAACACACAGCCATTGTACCTAGACCACTGATGGAGGGAGGGGGCATTTCTTTTTTTTTTTAATAAATGTAATTAATTAATTTAGAGTATTTTCCCATGGTTATGGGATTCACATTCTTTCCCTCCCCTCCTCCCATCCCCTCCTGTAGCCAAGTAGCAATTCCACTGGGTTTTACATGTGTCATTGACCAAGACCTATTTCCACATGATTGATATTTGCACTAGGGTGATCGCTTAGAGTCTACATCCCCAATCATATCCCCTCAGCCCATGTGATCAATCATATGTTTTTCTTCTGGTTTCTGCTCCCACAGTTCTTCCTCTGAATGTGGCTCGTTTTCTTTCTCATAAGTCCCTCAGCCTTGCTCTGGATCCTTGCACTGCTGCTAGTAGAGAAGTCGGTTATGTTCAATTGAACCACAGTGTATCCGTCTCTGTGTACAATGTTCTCCTGGTTCTGCTCCTTTCACTCTGCATCACTTCCTGGAGGTCTTTCCAGTTCACATGGAATTCCTCCAGTTCTTTATTCCATCACCAGCACATACCACAATTTGTTCAGCCATTCCCCAATCAAAGGGCATCCCCTCATTTTCCAATTCTTTGCCACCACAAAGAGCGAGGCTATAAATATTTTTGTACAAGACTTTTTCCTTATGATCTCTTTAGGTTATAAACCCAGCAGTGGCATGGCTGGATCAAAGGGCAGGCAGTCTTTTAAAGCCCTTTGGGCATAATTCCAAATTGCCATCCAGAATGGATAGATCCATTCACAATTCCACCAGCAATGCATTAGTGTCCCAATTTTGCCACATCCCCTCCAACATTTATTACTTTCCTTTGCTGTCATATTGGCCAATCTGCTAGGTGTGAGGTGATACCTCAGAGTTGTTTTGATTTGCATTTTTCTAATTATGAGAGATTTGGAACACTTTCTCATGTGCTTATTGATAGTTTTGATTTCCTTATCTGAGAACTGCCTATTCATGTCCCTTGACCATTTATCAATTGGGGAATGGCTTGATTTTTTGTACAACTGATTTAGCTTCTTATAGATTTGAGAAATCAGACCTTTGTCAGTTATTTTTGTTATAAATTTTTTTCCCAATTTGTTGCTTCCCTTCTAATTTTGGTTCTTGATTCATTTTTGATTCAGTTAGGGGTGTGATAATGAGATTAAGTCTACCTTGCTCAATCTGAAATCTAATCTGCAAAAGTGTAAACAACTCCACTTAATTCTCAAGTAGGGAGGTCTGTGACCCACATGTGCAAGAATGGGTGACAAATCAGAATTGACTGTGCCCCCTAGGCAATCCTAAGAAAAGCATCTGTTGTGATTGGACACGTAAACTAAGAGGAAGGCACAGGAAGTGATGAAAGAAGTGGCCTGGATAAATTGAAAGAACTTCTGGGCTCAGGCTCTTGGCTGCTTGCTTCTTGTGGTGGGTGAGTAGGACCTGGAGGAGCTTTGACCTTGGACTAAATGAGACTGCTGTTAATCTCTCCCTTAGAATTACATGTACTGAGTGTAAAGATTAAATCTTCCTGGACTTCTCTAAAGGAACTGCTCTTTCAAAAGAGACTTTGTGACTGAAGCTTCTGCTTCATTCATCCCTGGCCCTCTGGCTCTCCAGCCTTGGGCTCAAGGCTGAGCCTCCTCCAACTGAGTGTTAATTAGATCTGCCTGGGTTGAACAAGGAGGCCAGAGCAAATTACTTAGTGTGTTAGATTACTTCTTCTATCCTATCCTCTCTCTGATTTTCTTATTTTCTCTTCCTCTTTTCATTTGTAAATAAACTTCCATAAAAGTCATTTTGACTTGAAGTTATTTTTTAATTGGGGATTAATAATTATTCAATTTCCTGGCGACCAAACCTTTTAATATTCACCCAACCCCTTTTTACCCCTTACAGGGGGACCAAAAAATCTTGACGTCTTGCCAAATCTACACAATTCTAGTACTTTCTTGAACTTATTTTATTCCTCCGACTACCTGATACACATTCATACAAGGTCCTACCAGCTTTTCTAATATAACTCCTTCACTCCATTAAGGTCCTGGACAAAAGCAGATTTCATTCATAGCTTCATTTCATATTACTTTCCTTCACAATCAAACTGGTCTGCTTGATGTTATTCAATCTCAATATGCTGTCCTATTTTAGTACATTTGTAAAGTCCATCCTCCAACTCTCACTGTATCATTTTCGACAAATCTTTTTGGACCTTGATTTCCCCATCTCTAAAGCAGAGATTGGGACAAAGATTCCCCCCAAGGTTCTTTTCAGTCCTAAATCTATGAACCATTCCTAGAATTGACTTCTTACTCATCTCTGTCTTTCAGATTTCTAATTCTTTAAGGTTTGTCTGTCATGAAGCCTTCTTTTCTCCTCTACTAGCCTTCATTCTCCCAGTCTCTCAAACTAAAAACATTCTCTTCCTTCTCCCATTTTGCTAGTGTACTTTGTCCAGAGCTCTCCTTTGGCCTTATTACGTTCTACCTTGCATCATGGGCACACTCTGTTGTAACTCACATCTCTTATATCACTCACTGGGCTAGATTGTTCTCTCTGATTTATTCTTAAAATGAGAGCTCATGGTTCCTAGCCATGAACTATCACCATTTAACACTCATATTATCTCAGAATTGTAAGTGTAGACTGAGGAGGATATATATTCTTCCCCTATTCACCACTTCAGATCCTGAATCCCCACTGATAGTCTATTTTCACAAAATCAGCCATTCCCAATCATGCAACTTTTAGAACTTAAACATAACCATTTACTTAACAATAGGGCAGAAAAATAACATTGTAGCTACCCCTATATTAAAGCAAGTACAAGAATAATGGAGATATCAAAATCTTTGCTAGTGTACTTTGTCCAGAGCTCTCCTTTGGCCTTATTACTTTCTACCTTGCATATAAACTGGGGTCCCATTTTTCCAGCAATCCTCCCCATTCAGTATTTAGAGGGGGACAGGAGGCAGACACTCAGAGGAATCTGACAGGGAAACTCATGTTCCCAGGGTAACCAACGACTTTAGAACTCTCTCTGTCATAACCCTTTTCTCACTTAGGATCTGGGTATGAAAAGTCCTGAGGGATGTAACATGGATGGATGTAATTCCTGATGGTGGTGTGCAGATACTTCCATTGCTAACCTTTCTTAATCAAGACTGTTTGACTAACTACTCACTGGGCACAAAATCCTCA
>NC_058132.1:641607675-641654145 GCF_016433145.1 Gracilinanus agilis | reverse complement strand
AAGAAAGAAAGAAAGAAAGAAAGAAAGAAAGAAAGAAAGAAAGAAAGAAAGAAAGAAAGAAAGAAAGAAAGAGAAAGAGAGAAAGAAAGAAAGAAAAAGAAAGGAAGGAAGGAAGGAAGGAAGGAAGAAAGAAAAGGAAGGAAGAAAGGAGGGAAGGAAGGAAGGAAGGAAGGAAGGAACCTTACTTTCTCTTTTAGAATCAATACTAAGTCTTGGTTCCAAAGAAGAAGAGCAATGAGGGTTAAGTGACTTGCCCAGAGTCACATAGGCTAGGAAGTATCTGAGGCTGCATTTGAACCCAGATCCTCCCAACTACAAGCCTGGCACTCTATCCATTGTGCTACCTAGCTGCCCTGGATCAAAAAGTCTTAAAGATCCTCATTCCAACCTAGGAACCACAAGATTGGGGAGGGGAGTACACAGGCTAGAGGCAATCCAACTCAACTCCCTCTACTCTCTCAGTTTACAGACCAGGAAACAAGTTCATGTAGGTCTAAGATCACACAGGTGACTGAGTAAGGGCCCTCTAATTCCCAAACCTCTCCTCTCCCACTGGGCCACCCTGCCTCCTGTGCGGTTGCCTTTGCAGAGTAGAGGATGACTGGTCAATTCCACTGAAAGAGGAGTTGGGATGAAGCCACATAAACCTCGCTGGGAAGATGGCTTTGGAGGAGGGATACCCTCCCTGAAGCAAGGGCTGAAAAGATGGTTGGCTTCCTGTTAAGGATTTTCTTTCTGCTTTTGCTATCTCACTTCTAAGCCAGAGGGAAGAAGGGAAGGGGGGAGGGAGAACCTGAGCTATTTACTAGAGACAACCATCAGAACTTGATGGGGGCCATGGATGTGAGGTGAGGAATTGGGAGTGGGGGAGGGATCCCCACCTGTGACTTAGATCCAAATGTTTGGCAGGAAAATGCCCAGTTACCAAGAGCTGAGACATGGCAGCAGGGAAAGAGGATGGGCTGTGGAGTCAGGAGATCAGGCCTCCTTTCAGATCAGGTCTTTGATAATCAGTGCCTCTCTGTGCCTCCCGAGTTCCTTCATTTTTCAAATTAAGGTGTCAGAGACTAGATGGCTTCTGTGGTCCCTTCTAGCTCTAGGGCTCCCACCTGGGATTCATTCGCTTTTATATGGATTTATGTTACATAGCTTCCACTGGGCCCTCACTGCAGCAAGGCAATCCCTTTACACCTCCTGAATGCAGTCGCCACAGGCATTTCCAAACCTTTTCTTTTCTCCCTCCTCCAGTATCCCAGCTAACTCTTTTGTCCCTCCCCTTTCACCCGAGGAGCTTTTCTCATCTTTACTGAAAAATGGAATTCCGTCACAGGGTTCTTTTTTCCCCTCCACCTCATCTCACACCGCTCAGACGTGATTATCTCACAGCCCTCACTGTAGAGTTGCCAAATCTTGTCTTTTTAACTTTGAAATACTTCTAATACACACCTCATCAGCACTGTCTCCATGAAGAGGTGGCGCCCTCCCCTTCCAAGGCACAAGTGATCCCATCTCATCCCATCTTTTCCAGAAGCTTGCCCCCACTGCCATCCCCATTCTTTCCCTTTTCCACAAACATGCCTGTGTTTCCCTCATCCTCCAAAAAACCCTCAGCCAATACTACCAAGTCCCCTGGCTATTGTCCTCTAGCTTGTCCTTTTTAAACCAACCCTGAGGTCATCTATGCTTGGTGCCCCTCCCACTCAATTCTTAACCTTCTGAAATATCTGACCTTGCAAAGGCTATATAGAAGTCAAGAAGGATGAGTAGCAAGCAGTCCTTTTTTTTATTACTTAGAATATTTTTCCTTCGGTTCCATGATTCATGTTCTTTCCCTCCCCTCCTCCTGGAGCCAACGAGCAATTCCACTGGGTTTTACATGTGTCATTGATCAAATCCCATTTCCATGTTATTCATATTTGCAATATCGATCATTTAGAGTCTAGATCCCCAGTCACATCCCCATCGAGCCACGTGATCGATCCTATGTTTTTCTTCTGCGTTTCTGCTCCCACAGTTCTTTCTCATAAGTCCCTCAGGAGTGTCCTGGGTCATTGCATTGATGCTAGTAGAGGTCAGTTACATTTGATCGTGCTACAATGTATCTGTTTCTGTGTACGATGTTCTCCTGGTTCTGCTCCTTTCACTCTGCATCACTTCCTGGAGGTCTTTCCAGTTCACATGGAATTCCTCCAGTTTATTATTCCTTAGAGCAGAGTAGTATTCCATCACCCACAGATACTACAATTTGTTCAGCCATTCCCCAATTGAAGGGCATCCCCTCATTTTCCAGTTTTTTGCCACCACAAAGAGCAGCTATGAATATTTTTTGTACAAGTCTTTTTCCCTATGATCTCTTTGGGGTACAAACCCAGCAGTGGCATGGCTGGATCACAGGGCAGGCAGTCTTTTAAAGCCCTTTGGGCATAGTTCCAGATTGTCCTCCAGAATGATTGGACCAATTCACAACCCTACCAACAGTGTATTAGTGTCCCAATTGGTAGCAAGCAGTTCTAAGGCAGAGGAATGGCAGAGTGCAAACAATTGGAGTTAAGTGACTTGCCCAGGTCATACAGCCAGGAAGTATTTGAGGCCAAATTTGAACCCAGGATCTACTGTCTTCAGGCCACCTAGCTGCCCCCCTAATTATCTCTTCCTTGCAAAGCCTAATGGCCTTCTCTCAACCGTCCTCCTTCTTGATCTCTTTTCTCAACTCCTCTGTCCCCTCTGGGTGGTGCTTCCTGTCTCTTGAGCGCCTCCTACATCCCTGAACTCTCTCCTGCTCTTTTGCTGGGTCCCCGACCAGATCCTGGTGCCACTCTCTGTCCTGGGCCACCTCCTCTATTCTGTCTCTCTGGGTGATCTCGTCAGCCCCCATAGCTTTACTTGTTGATGCCCAGGGAACACCTTAGACTCCTCGCCCCCAGCCATGGAAAGCTCATCCTCCCAGCCACCCCAGCTCACATGCCAACCTCATCCCCACCCCCACACAGATAGAGCAGCCAGTGCCCAGCCCTGCCTCTGCTGCCCTTTGAAGCAGCCCAGCTCAGGGCATCACAGAGAGCTGAGACGCCTGGAACAGCCTGCCCGAGGCTGGTCTCTGCCCCATTCAGCTGCCAGCATGATCTTCCAAAGCCTCGTTTCCTCACTGAATTCCAGAGGCAGAGATGAATTCCTCTGCTCATCCTTTAAAGCACTTCAGAACCTACTACCGTGCCCCCCCCCCGACAGACAGACAGACACACACACACACACCCCTCACGGCTCCCTGAGGAATCTGTGATCCTGCAGCACTGCCCCTAACCCTGATGCCATGCTCATGATTTCACATGACTTGCCATCTCCAGACTCCAGATGTTTGCCTCTTTCAAGACATCTCAAATGGCACCTTCTGCTTCAGAGAGGCTTTTCCCAATGTGTTCTTCCCCTCTCCCCCTCTCCCTTGCCCACTGCTAGTGTCTCCCCTTCTGTCTACACTCTCTTGTTTGCGTATCATCTCTGCCATTAGAATGCAAGCACCTTAGTGGCAGGGATTGTGTGTGTGTGTGTGTGTGTGTGTGTGTGTGTGTGTGTGTCTCCTTAGTGCTTACCCCAATGCCTGGCATATTAACCAACTCTATAGAGACTGACCAACTAACTGAAGAAGTCAGACTGTCCAAGGAGCTAACCACTGGGATACACTCTCTGCCCCAGACAGAAAAGGCCTCAAGAGTTCTGTTTGCAGAGCCCTGAATCCTACTAAAGGGCCTGGAAAGCATGAGGATGATCATTGAGGCTGGAAAGGGGGGGGGGGAGCCGAGCTAGCACGAGTGACTCCCACTTGGGGGGACCTGCACCCCCAGCCTCCTCACCAGTCCAGCAGCCCACCTCGCAGCTCCTCACGTTCCTCCCCCCCATCAATATGGTTGGGCTCTGCTGGCCCTCGAACAGCTGCAGGGCGGCCAAATGTTCAGCCGAAGGAGGGAGAGCGAGAAACCCTGATTCTGGGATGGGAAGACCCTGTTGGGGATCCGGCCCCAGGGTGAAGCCCTGACTCCCGTCCCAAAGCCTGGCCAGGGTGGGGGTGGGAGCGTCTGCCAGCCGGGCAATGCCAGTTGAGGGAGTTACAGCGTGAGAAACTGATGGTTGGGGGGAAGGCAGCAAGCATCCTGGGTGGGGGCATTCACCCAAAGGTGCTCGCAGCATTCAAGGGCCTGGAGGGGGAAGGAGGAGCCTTTCTCTGAGCTGCCCCATTTTCCATCCCGCTGCTCAGCCTTGCTGCGGCTTGTTAAGCTTCAGTGACCCAGAATACCCCACGGATTAGTGGCGAAAGAAAAGAACCACCTTTTTCTGTCCTTCTAAAGAAAGAAGCTCACACTGATGGTACTGTTGGTGCTGCAGATCCCGAATTTGGCTCCCCAAGCCCGGGGGAGAGAGGGCTGTCCTGAGGGCCTCTCGGCCTCCCATTCCCCTGGCGTCCGGCCCTTACGGGAATCCATACAGGACTTGGTTTCTTTACCAGTTGGTAAAACAGCAAAGCTTACCTGCCCTATTCAGCTTTGTTCACTGGGCGGCTGCCGCCCCGACATCTTGGGGCACTCTCTCAGCCTAAAACCCTCCATGGCTACCTGTGGCCTCCGAGAGAGAACACTGGGCAGCTGCCACCCCGACATCTTGGGGCACTCTCTCAGCCTAAAGCCCTCCATGGCTACCTGTGGCCTCCGAGAGAGAATACTGACTCCTCAGCCCTGCGTAACTGAGCCCCCCATTTGTTCTCCTGGTCTAACTTCACACACTCTCGACTCCCATTAAAGAAGGACACAGAAACATTCCAGGATTTCAAGAGGGACCAAGTGTTCATACTTGGCTGAGGGCACGAGAGGACTCAGGCACGCTGGCTATTGTGTGTGCACAGCACATTCCTGCTCCAGCCTCCTCCAGAGCCATTCACACATGGGCTCCCCTGCTGGGCAGCACTTCCCCCCCCCCCCCAGCTCTTAGGAATCTGCAGCTCCTTCCAGGCTCAGGAGCCACCTGTGACCTGAGAGAGCCCCCCCCCCCCGGCCCAGTGAGGGATACACCACCCCCCCGAAATCACCCACAATTCCTGGGGCCTTATTCTGTCCTCACTTGTCTGAAGCCCTTCTGTGGCCCCAGGACAATGCGAGTCCCACGAGGTCAGGGGCTTTTTGTCCTCCTTTCCCCACCCCCCAGCAGCTGGTGCTTAATGCGTGTGTACACAGATGAGTGGCCAGGATTCCTGAACCTGGAGGCGCCCTGCCTGGCCAGGATCGGAGGAAGGCAGCAGAATGCCACTGAGTCACTACAGTGAGGGCACGACTCCTGCCGCTTCTGTTCCCGGCCTCTCTCTGGCTCTGGCTCTGGCTCTCCCTCCCTCTCCATCTCTGTCTCAGGCTCTGTCTCTCTGTGTCTCTCTGTCTCTGTCTCAGGCTCTGTCTCTCTTCCTCGCTCTCTCTCTGTCTCTCTCTTTCTCTCTGCCTCTCTTCCTCCCTCGCTTTCTGTCTCTGTCTCAGTGCATCTTTCTCCATCTATCTCTCCCTCTCTCCTTCTCTGTCTCTCTCTCCATCTCTGTCTCAGTCTCTCTCTCTGTGTCTCTCTGTCTCTGTCTCAGTCTCCGTCTCTCTTCCTCCCTCTCTCTGTCTCTCTCTGTCTGCATCTTTTTCTCTGTCTGTCTCTCCTGCTCTCCTCTGTCTCTCCATCTCTGTCTGCCTGTCTCTCTCTCCCTCAAACCCTTGCCTTCCATCTTAGAATCAGGACTGTGTTTTGGTTCCAGGGCAGAAGAGCAGCAAGGTCTGGACAATGGGGGGGTTAAGTGACTTGTCCAGGGTCACACAGCTAGGAAGTATCCAAGGCCAGATTTAAACCCAGGACCTGCCATCTCTAGATGGCTCTCAATCCACTGAGCAGTCTAGCTGTCTCCCTGCCATCCCTTCTCTTGAGGGGCCTCCTACAAGATCTCGGCCTGGAATGTCACTGTTAAAGGGCTCTCTTTGCCAGTGCAAGTTGGTACCTCCTCTGAAACTTAGAGCTTTAGAGAGTTGCTTCAGGGGCAGCCAGTTGGCACAGAGGGTAGAACATCTGGCCTGGAATCAAGAAGACCTGAGTTCAAGTCCAACCAAATCAGACCCTTGCTAACAGCAAATTGATTCACCACCGTTTGCCCCAGTTTCCTCATTTAGCCAGAAAGAGGCTCTCTGTGTGGACAGGGAAGAAGAGAAGAAGGAAGAGATCCTGAGAGCCAGAAGGATGAGAAGAGAAACAGAGGTAGAGGCAGAGAGAGGGCGGGGGGAAACCGAGGAGCGAGAGACAGAAAGAGAAGAGAAAGCAGAAGGAAGGAGGAGACCCAACAGAAGTCAGAGAGAAGCGGGGGGTGATCAAAAGGAGGAAGCAGGGTCCCCCGCCCCAGCCCGGGCTGTGAGCGGGCAGCCATCTGGAGGGAGGGAGACCAAGGCCCCAAGGCTCCAGCGGCCCCTGTGCCCCCTCCCAGAGCCAGGCTTTCCTGCCGGTTTGAGAGGTCGAAGGCCCCCCCTGGGGCCTGCTGCCGGCTGCTGAGCTGCACTACAGGAGCAGGCCCGGCAGGTCTGTCTCTGCCATCCGGGCCGCTCACTGCTCTCCTGCCCCGGCCTGATGTTCATTTATGGCAGTGACGGGAATGCTGCGGTGGCCATAGCGGTGGGTTGTCTGGCTGCCTGGCTGGCTGGACACGGGACGAAGGCTGGGAGTTATTGGGGGTGGGGGGAGAAGGGCACCATCGAGACAAGGAAGCCCCGTTCGGTGCGCTAACTGCCCTGAAGCAGCCGTGCCCGCGTGTGTGCCTGCAGGGAGCTGGAGGCGCCCCTTCCAGATGTTTCTGAGCCCCGGGCCGGGGGCCAGCCTGGAGCCCCCGCGGGTACAGCGGGAAAAGGCTCTCTTCTTCCTGTGTGACGCGGCTCACGGCCAGGGCGCCTTCCATCCCCAGAGGGCGCCTGGCTAGGAAGCCTCTCTGTCTCCCTGGAGTCGGGCACGGCAGCTGCTAACGTCGGTCGGCAGCGGTGCCACCCAGGGCCGTCGACTGAAGATGGAGCCCCCAAAAGCATCTTGGGAAAGCTCGAGTGCGTGGCCTGCCGGGTCCCCAGTGCTGAGCCGCGGGGCTGGCTCACAGTGGCTGGGGGGACTTCGGTAAAGGACAGATGCAGAGAGCCCGGTGGGCCAAGCTCACCCTTGTCGGACGGGGAAAGAAAGGCCCAGAGACTCCCGGGGGGGGGGGGGGTGAGTGCTCAGAGCAGGATTGGGAAGCAGGTTGGGAAGCAGGTTGGGAAGCAGGGCCTCTCCTCATCCACATCCAGGCTTCTCTCTGCCCGACCAAATGCTCTCACAGCCAAGTCTTCACCTTCATGACGGCCCCGGAAGACACCCCCCAGACTAGGCAGGGAGCTGCCCAAGAGCCATTGGCCACCGTCGTTTCTCCACAACCCCTTGGGTGGCTTTCCCAAACTCACGCTCACACTGGCCGCTTGGCCCCCCAGGAGGCTGCCGTCTAGACCGCTCTTCTCCTGAGTCTGGGGGCGCAGAGCTTTCTTACACGGTGACCCCTGAGCCCACGCCCAGGACGCCCCCAGGGATCAATCAGCCCTCCCGCTTCCACTCACCTCTGTAAAAGGGATTTACCAAAGTTAGCCCCAGAGGGGTGCCCTCCTCCCCTTGGCACGCCCAAGGCCCTGGGCCCGTGGGCACACGCAGAAAAGTCCCAGAAGTCATTGAGCGCAGGTGGAGAGGAGACGAGCCTTCCCCTCCCGCGCAGGTGCCGCTCTTGTCTTTATGGAGGCATCTTCTCCGTCAAAGGCCCGGCCTCTCCCTCCGGGGCCGCTGCCGGGGCCTCGGGCGCCTCTCTGGGGTTTCTCACCAGCCTGGGCACACCTCTCGGTGCCCATCCACTGAAGACCGCTCGAGGATAAAGGTGGCATCACGGCGGGCGATACCGATCGCTCCGGCGGGGCCAGAAGGGCTGACGGAGGGCTGCCCCACCCATACTGAAGTGCAGCTCCATGGCCAGCGCCTCAGACCAGCAGGAGCCCCTTCGCCTCCATGGAGTTCCATCTGGAGGCTCCACGTGGCCAGCTGCACGTCCTGAGGTCATCTGAAAGCCAGCCCGCCCGCCCCCAACAGGACTGGTGCCCCCCCCAAGCCTCCCCCTGCAGACAGCCCGCAGCCCACCCTCACTGGAAGCCCGTGCGGCCTCCTTGGCTCCCAGCTGCCTCACGCCGTGCCCACATACCCCGTCTGTCCCGGATATCTCGGGGCGCACCGTATTCTTTCCACCCGCAGCCTCCTCCCAGGGCCTTCCCAGGCATGCCTGGACGTCCAGAGTCACCTTCTGGGGGGCGTCTCTGCCCACGGCCTCTCCCTTCTTTGGTCCATCTTCCGCTCCGGAATATGGGGAGAATTCTTTGGAAAACGGGCCCCATCAGCCCCCCAGGCTCCCAGGGAGCAGGGCGCCCGTCTCCCCAAACTTTCCTACCAACGGGCCCTCCCTCTTCCCACTTCCTGGTCCGTGAGCCATGTAGCTCCCCACTAGGCTGCACTCCCTTTCTTTGAGGCCATTCCCCAAGGCGGAGGTCTGAGAAGTTCCCGAGCGAAGTCCAGAGAGAGGGTCAGCCTCGCCTCTCCCAGACCTTCTCCCCCGCCTCCTGCCGCCTCGGTGGGCCTCAAGAGCAGCGAGGCAGGCCCCTCCCCCAACCGCCCGGCTGTCAGGTGAATGTGGGAAAAGGCTTCGCGCCGGCCTCCCTTCCAAGAACAACCCGTCCCGATGCCGGGCGCTCAGGCCTGGCTCCTTCCCCGTGTTTGACAGGGATCCCGCCAGGCTTAGCCTCCACTTGGCCCAGAGAGGAGCGCGTGGGGAGACAAACACCCCCTCCGTCCCAGGTTCCCTGGACGTCCTCGGCCTGATCAGAAGCAGCGTGGAGAGACGCACAGCGCGCCAGTGCAATGGGACCCCGAGCGGAAGGCAAACCTCTGGCCCAGCTGCCCCCACCCAAGAGCTCCCAGAGAAGAACGGCCCACCGAGGGCCGGAGCAGGAGGGAGCTCCAAGGCCATCTGGTCCTCTTTTTGCAGAGGAGGAAACTAAGGGGAAGAGAAGTCAAGCCACACAGGGAGAAAGCAGCCAAGGAAGGGCTTGAACTCGGGTCCCCGGGCCACAACAGCCTCCGGAGGGCTGGGGGATTCCGAGAGATGACTGAGAGCTGCGAGACATTGAAGGATGGTCTCTTGGCAGCTCAGTAGTACAATGAATGGATAGAGCGCTGGGCCTGGAACCAGGAAGATCTAAGTTCGAATCCTACCTTAGACTGACCAGTATCTGTAAAATGGGGCTTAACTCCCGGGGCCATCGCGGGGACAAGGTGAGATGTTTGGAAAGTGCTTTGCGCACCTTCAAGTTCTTTAAATGCTCTCCTCGGGGGCAGCTGGGTGGCTCAGTGGATGGAGAGTCAGGCCTAGAGACAGGAGGTCCTGGGTTCAAATCTAGCCTCAGACACTTCCCAGCTGTGTGACCCTGGGCAAGTCACTTGACCCCCATGGCCCACCCTGACCACTCTTCCACCTAGGAGCCAATACACAGAAGTCAAGGGTTTAAAAAAATAAAAGAAATGCTCTCCTCGTCAGCCACTCTGGAGTTCCCCATCGGTTGGCTCTCGGAGCGCCCAATGACGGGTGGCCAGAGGGAGGGAGGGATGGAGGAAGCCCTGCTAGAGGTTGGGCAAGAAGCACCGTCAGGCCCCCGAGCTGATGGGCAGCACGGTCTGGCCATGGACCCAGGTCTCTGGCTGACTTCAAGGCCAGTGGAGAGACTACTTACACTCGATGGAATGAGAGGACCGGCGGTCACACGTACTCCCTGCGAAACCCTGGGCAAGTCCCCGAACCACTTAGGGCCTCAGTTTCCTCATACGTAAAATGGGTTGCTGCATCATCGCATCCATCCCACTGTTCTACTCCTGGAGCTCACCCGAGTTGCAGCGCTCAGAAAGAAGAGGTCCTGCAGGCAGGGTGGGCGTTGGCGGGCCCTTCGCCCTGAGAGCCTGGGGATTGTGGGTGAGGCCCCCCTGGGCACAGAGAAGGAGGTCAGGCAGCAGGGCAGGGAAGTGGAGAGGAGAATCCGTGCCAAAGGCCCGTCTTCTTCCTTCTGGCAAGAGCGGAGGATGGAAGAGGGAGGACGGCTCTTGTGGCCCATTTTCTGTTCTCTTGAAGGCGGCGTTCCAGCCCAGGAATGCAGATGGGATGCCCCTGTTCCCTCTTACGTGTCACCCCTCCCTCCTTTCCAAGGCCCCTTCCTCCCCTGCCACTGACCACGGCCCTCTGGCCACAGCATCCCCCTCTCCTGTCTGCCATCGAGGTGGCACGCTCCGCCCCTGGAATCCTGGGGGCATGAAGACCCCCCTGGGCCACGAGGGGCTGTGCCAAGGCAGCCTCACTACCTCGGTGACCCTCCCGGCCCAAAGGACTCCTGGGCCCAGAAGTGAGAGGAAAATGGGACCTTCCAGGCGGCCTCCACCAAGGACGCCCCGTGGTGTCTCCTCCTGGGAGAGGATCTCATTCTGAGAGCTGGTGTGCCTGGGAATGGCAGGCCCGAAGCCTGTAAACCTTGGGGCTGGCCTTGGGGCTGGCCAAGACAGTGATGACCAACAGCTCCTGGCCTCAACGAGTTTGCTGTCAACAGACCGATATATATATATATTCAGACATTTGAGGCTCGATAGGCGCAGGCAGCTCGGTGGCATGGTGGATGGTGGACCAGACCTGGCATCAGGAAGACCTAAGTTCAAATGTGGCCTCAGATATGACTAGCTGTGTGACCCTGGGCAAGTCACTTAACCCTGATTGCCTCTGTTTCCTCACCTGTAAAATGAGCTGGAGAAGGAAATGTGTGGTAAACCGCACCAGTGTCTTTGCCAGGAAAACCCCAAACGGGGGCATGAAAAGTCAGACGTGGCTGAACAACAACAGAATCCCAGTTGTTGGGCTGTTGGGAAAGGCTACAGAAGATGCAACAGGAGAGGAAGCCTGGAGGGAAGCCAAAAGGAGGAAGGAGAGTCCTGGGGGCCGGGATGCGGCAGAGCTCGGCAGTATTCCATCCCCTGCTAGAGCAGTTTAGGTCCTAACCTGGGAGAGTCAGCTGGGAGGGCTCTCCATGACCCTCGAAGGAGCTGGCATTTTCTCTTCAGCCCCCAGCCTGGTGGTGTTGACTTTCCAGGGCTCTTCAGCCCCTCCTACATGCAGCCACTGAGGGGACACAGATGTGCTCCGTTACTCCTCCCACCTAGTACCCAATGGCCTCTGATGGCTCCTGGGATCAAATAGAAGCTTCTCAGCCTCTTTTGTTGAACCTTCTACAACTTGGTCCCGACCTATCTTTCTGTTCTCATCCCTAGTTGCTTCCCTGCATTCCATGGTGCCCCCAACTCTGCTCCTGTCTCTTCCCACATCTCCTCTGGGTGCCTTCGTACCAGACATCAGCCATGCTGGGACGGTGCAGCCTCCCCATCCCCACCTCCGATTGCTGCTCTCTTCCTTTTCCAGGGAGCATGAGAGCCATCTTCTTTAGAGGCCCTGTGCTGGCTCCACGTCTGCTAATGACCTCCTTCCCAAACCACCTTCTACTTGTCCATGGCTGTTCTCCACGTGTTCCCATGCAGAGTCATTGGTTCTCCTGAGGGTGGAGATGGCCGATTCTTGGTCTTTGTGGCCCCAGCACCTAGTCCTCTCCCTTGGAGGAGACGCTTGTCTAAGGAGCAACTGCCCGATGGACTGGGCAGCCAGGGCTGATCTGGAGCACAGGAGTAACTCAGTAAGACTTGCACTGCCAGAAAATCACTTAGAGAGGAAGAGACTGGAGGCAGGGAGGTCTACTAAGAGGCTGTTACAAGAGAGATGAATCACTGATTTTCTGCCCACCTGACCGAGTGGAGGGAGGGGCTAAGGGGGCAGAAGAGGGATGGCTGTGGGGTGAGCCACTGGCAGCACATTTTTAGAGAGGGGTGAGAAAGTCTGGGGCATTGTGGCCTGCGTTGGTGCAGGGTCCCTGAGGTGCCAGGGCATTGCTATTCCACCTAAAAGAGTTCGTATGTGCGCAGTCAGAGGAATAGTGACACGTTTGCCAGCAACTTCATGGGACCGAGTCTGGGCTTGTTCCCACTGTGCTGAATAAGCGCCGTTGTGACCAGGGAGGAGGAACCCCAGATGTGGGTCCGAGGTGAATCTTTGTCACAGGCTTGCTGTGGGACCTTGGGTAAGGGAGCTAGCCTGTCCGGGACCCAGTTTTTCTATCTGTAAATTGGATATTACAATAGTACCTGCTTTATGGGGTTGTCCTACGAATCACAGGCTCAGTTTCTCCCCTGCATTTCCCTCCCACATCCAGGGGGCACTGATCTAAGCTAATGAATCCAATCCTATGAACACTAATGAAGTGCCTACTGTGTGTCGAGCCCTGAGCTAAGCTGAGGACGCAATGGATAAAAAGGGAGTTCCTGCCCTCAAGGAGCTTATAGTCTAAGGAGAGGGAGCCCCACAAAAGGAGGCAGGAAGAGAGGAGTTTGAGGCTTCCCAAGCAGAGGGCTGAGAAGGCTGAGGAGGCTCGGCGGTAAGAGTAGGGGCCATGAGCTTTACCCGGGAGGCTGTCTTGTTCTCTGGACTTGGCTGGGCAGCATAGCAGAGCAGGGTGAGCCCCAAAGTCCAGTTTCTGCCCTAACCATCAGACATCAGGAAAGGCCTCACCCAGAAGGTGGCACATGGAGGGTGAAGCGAGATTTACTGTATTTGGAGAGAACCAAGAAGGAGCCCAGATGCCGTCTAACCCTCTCCTGCCTGCCCTTGTTTAAATGTGAAGAAACAGCCTGGAGAAGGGCAGAGCCAGAGCCACAAGGCCCTCCCGGCCATGGGCCCATCCTCAGGCCAAAGCCTTCCCCAGCGGACTGTGCTTGGTTTCTCTCCATCTCCCAACCAGAAGCGGAAAATGCTCACCGAGGACCGAGTTGGGCTGCCCTGATTGGCCGGGGCTGGGGGTCTTCCTTCCTTCCCGGAGCCCCAACACTGGCCCAGCTTCCCCGTGGGGTCCTCCTCTGGGCTTCTCTCCCCCTCACTGTCCTTTTTCCCTCTTGCCGGTGAGTCGGAGGAGGAGTTGGCATCCCCCCTTCCAGCCCTGTCTTCTGCCCCTCACCCTCAGCAGCCTCTCCTTGGCCATCCGTGCCCCGGCTGACTATGCCAACTGCCAGGCTCTTGCTCTCCTCCTCCAGGATCCTGTCCCCCGTGTTGGCCACTTGACCCCCTTGGGGATGCCCTCCTTGCCCTCGAGAAGCCTGTGCTCTGCTGAGAGCAACACTAACGTGGAGAGCCGCAGGAACAGGGGAGAGCGGCCCAGTGTTCACGGGATGTAGAAGGAAGGGGGTGGGGGTGAGGGAAGCCCTTATTAAGCACCCGCTGTCTACTGGTGCTGCTGTCCTGGGCACCGAAGGCGCCCGCTTCTCAGCTGAGCCATGCAAGAAGCCCGAGAGCCCGAAAGGCCGAGAAGCCGGCGAGGAGGAGCTCTCTGGGCCTTGGCTCCTTGCCCGGTGAATGTGCAGAAGAATTTGGGGAGCAGCCAGCAGGCCGGCTTGGCTGGAACGGAGAGCAGCGCCCCACCGATGACCTGGCTAACACCTCGGCCTCCCACTCCGGTGACCTCTCCCTCCAGCCTCCTGCCGCCACCCACCGGGGTGGTCACACCTCAGACCTCGCCGCCGCCGCCACCCCAATCACTTCCCCTCCCAGATCCGGACTCTGAATTCCCCGCTGACCACAATTTCCTGTCTCTCTCTCTTGCCTTCTCCCCTCCGCCTCCCCTCCTCCCAGCCCTGCTTCTTTGGCCTCGCTCTGATCTTTACTCCCAAAGTCGCCCCCTTGTCCGAGCCCCTCGATTCCCCCTGTGCCCGGCCCCCTCCTTCCCCCTACAATTCCGCAGCCTGACCTCTGCCGCCGCCCTGAGCTGTGGGACGGAGCTGAAGCCCGGCCGGCCAGCCCCGCTCCTACTTCTGCCCTCCGGAAGCCAAGCACAAGAAGGCTTCTCTGGGGCGGCTCTTCAGGGTTGGGCCCAGCTCTCATGGGCCCCCCAGAAGCACCTCTGATGCTCAGCAGTCATCAGTGGCTCCCCACGTCCACCCCGATAAAGCACCAGCTCCCGACTGCCCTCGGAAGTGCTCGATGCTGGAGTTCGAGTCACTCCCGGTGCTCTCGTCTCGCACTTCTCCCTTTCCCGTGGCAGCATGCCCCATTCCCTTCGAAAGAGAGCGAGCCATGGAGTCAGCAGGCCCGGGTTCCAATCCTGCCTCAGACAGTAGCAGAGCGAGCCAGAGCGAGCCACGTAACCTTCGTGAGCCCCAGCTCCTCCTCTATAAAAAGATAATTAATAGCAAGAACAACCGCGGCCTCCCCGAGCTGGTGTGGGGCTAAAGCGAGGGCAAGTTTGCAAAGCCCTCTGCCAGCCGGGCCATCCTTCAGGGGTTCCCTGGCCACCCAGGAGCCCCCAAATCCATTTCTGAAACAATCCCGCAGGGCCTGGAGCTCTCCATAGGACATTTCCCAACCCAACTGAACTCTCTTCTAGGTCTCTCATTCTGCCTCCCTGTGCCTCAGTTTCTCTCCTCATGCTGCCCCCCTCCACTTACAATGCCATTCTTCCCCTGCCTGCCCCCTTCTCTTGACATCTCTTCTTTGCTGCCGGCCCGAGGCACACTGGGCTTTCGTGGAGGAGCCTCCCTGCCCTCCACCTTCAGGGGACAGAGCCCGGCCCTCCTCAAGCTGCCCGTCATCCTCTGGGGACCCTCTCCTTGCCCCCTGAGGCTGGTTGGAGCTGCTGCTTTCTTGGCCCTCCTAAGAGCTGGGCTCAGGCTGGGCCTCTAAGCCGACTGCACTGCGCCATTGGGCAGGGCTCCCGCCTCTGCCCCCTGCCCACTCCCGAGAGGGGCGCCGGGCTCTTAGAAGGCTGCTCCTGGGTGGGGGGCCTCCAGGCTGGCACTGTTTGCTCCCAGAGCCCAGTTTCGCTGACCAGGGAAAGTGCAAGCAATCGGTGATTGGTGGAGGGGGGGGGCGGCCAGGGGACGAGGATTGCCTGGAAGGGCCTTCCTGGCGCCTCTCCCGTGCTGCCCACTGGGATGCCCTGCTCTCCCTTGGTCAGGCACGGCTGGCGCTGCCCTGGGAGAGGCACCTGGCGGGCTGATTCACAGGAAGCCTGGGCACTGCCTGGGAAGAGCTGCGGACTTGCCAGGGGCTGGAGAAACAAAGACAGTACCAGGAAGACCCGGGGGGCTAAGGAGGCTCACCCAAGTGCCAGGCCGGAGCTGGGAACGCTGTGGGCAAGGGTTTGCCTCAGTCCCTCATCTGTAAAATGGGCCGGAGGAAGAAATGGCCAAGCAGGCGGGTAGCTTTGCCAAGAAAATCCCCGCGTGGACCACGAAGAGGCTCCGCAGCTGAAACCCTGCGAACCCGACCTGGCCCCGAGCTGTCTCCGAGGCGTGGCGGCCCCAAGGCGGGCTGCCCACGGCTGCGCTGCTGCGGCCACATTTAATTTCTCCTTAATCAGAGCTCGTTTGGAGGCTGGCGCCGGGCTGATTGCGGGCCTTTGGAGAGCAGCGAGCAGCCCTGTGGGGCATCGGCCGCCCGGCTGAAGGGCAAATTAATCAGATAATCAGCCCGGAAGCAGGCCGCAGGCTGGCTTGGGGAGGAAGAGGAGGAGAGCGTGCCCGGAGGAAGGAGCCGCCAAGGGGGGGAGGGGGCTGGGAAAGGCTGCCCGGAGGAGCTCCCCGGCCTAGGAGGAGAGTGGGCAGCCCGGGGCCAGGCCCGCCCTGCTGGCGGCTTCCTCTCCAGGCTGTGGCACGTAGTAGGGCCTTCAGCCAGGCCTTTCCCTCATGGCGGAGGGATCCAGGTAGAGAGCGGCTCCGAAGGGACGGGGCCGTGTGGGCCAGTGGAAAGAGCCCTGGACGCTGCCGGCTGGCTGGCTGGCCCCGCCCCCAGCCCGCTCACTTTCCCTCTGAGCCAGCCGGGAAAGACTCGGCATCCGGGGACTCCCGGTGCGGGGATGGAGGGCAAGAAGGAAAAGCTCCATCGGGAGGCGGCACGAGCCAAAGCGAAGGGTTTATGGCGATTCACCAAAGAAGGGAGATCAGAGCAGAGAGGCTGCTGTCAGCAGGCCGGAGGGCGGCTGGGCTTTCCCGGGAGGGGTGGGGCACGAAGAGAGAAAAGGGGGGCGTGAAAGACTCCTTCGAGGGGGGAGGGGAAAGACACAAAGAGGCCCCCCTCCCCCCCCAGGTCGGGACTCGAAAACGCCGCGAGGGAGCCGCTAAACGTCGATTCTGCCTCCCTCAGAGCTCATTTCCGGCCTTCGCAGCCACTGATTGGCCAAGTGGTGAAGGAGGCTCGGTGGAGAACCCGGGTGTCAGGAAGGCTGCTGGTGCTCCCCGCAGAGGCAGGGCGTCCGTCTGGGACAGCCACCTTGGCAGTGCCTCCGGGAGGTCCAATCGGATGGTGGGCGACCCGGCGGCTCTGCTTATTCAAAGAGAAAATGAGGAAGAGCTAAAGAGAAGCGAGCACCGTGGAGGCTGCGGCCATCAAAGGATCATCAGGGAGAGGGACCCGCTCGGCCCGGCTGGGAAGCAGGGGCCACTTTACAAGTAGGGAAACTGAGGCTGAGAGCGGGGCAGGGACGTGCCACCTAATGAGTGGATCCTTCTGACCCCTAGTCCAGCGGTGCCCATCCGTTAGACCCCCAGGCTGCCCCTGACGATGTCCAGAGCTCACTGGACTGCCAGCCCCCCCCCCCCACATGTTGGCCTGATGAGGAAAAGCCAGTGTCTTCCCTCCTCTGCTCCCTCCCCTTTACAGGTTGGGGGTCACCGAGGGGCCCCAGACTCCACGTTTTTCTCCCCACCGGGCCCTCTACTTCTTTCTGGGAGAGCCTCGGAGAGGAGCCCCATCCCTCAGGTTTCCCTTCCTCGGGCCGCACGGGAGGCCATGGACCATGGCTCAGTCCTCAGACAGACCAGGGAGGACCAAGGCTGCTCCTCTCGTTCCTTCCAAGCAGGGCCCCCTTTCAGCTTCCGCCCAGAGGGGGCCTGGGGAGGCACTGATGGCTCCGGGCCGGGGACTCCAATCCCAGAAACCTTTAGCTCCATCAGGGGAAACGGAAGGGATCTCGGAGGCTCCTTCCCTCAGCCTCTTCCTTTAGCAGATGAAGAAACTGAGGCCCGTGGAAGTGATGGCACAGATCCGAAGTCAAACTGATCACACACCTCTCAAGTATGGTTTGAACTCGGTCTTCTGGCTCCAGGATCAGCGCTTTCTCTGCTGACTCCCAGGCCAAAGCCCCCAGCGCTGAGAAGCTCCAACTGGTGAGAAACTGAAGGGCATGGAGGAGCCGGAGAGGTAGGAGGGCCCAAGTGGACGCTTGGCTAATGGCGGCGCTGGATGCTCTGGAGAGCTGCTGCTCCCATTTACTTCCTCTCCCTGGACTCTCTGGGGCTACCTGGAGCCTTCTGGGGAGGGGGGGCATCCCCTCCTCGGGGCTCACGGCCCTCCGTGTGGGCCTGCGTCTCTGAGTGCTCCCCTCTGGCCACTGACAGAAAAGAAAGCCTGTCTTCTCCTTGGGTGCCTCCCCTCTCCCTGGAACCCAAATGGGAACCGGGGAGCAGCGCGGCCGGGCGCACCTCTGGGGGAGCCTTCTCGAAAGCTCCCAGACGCCAGCTGGGATTAAGGGACAGCCTGGCTCTTCTGCAACTAAGCCAAGACAGAGTCCTCGCTCGGGCTCTCCACCCCTCGTTTGGGTTGTTGTCCTTCCCTCGGTCCGTTTGCCATTTCTAGGCAGCCTCCAGAGAGGGCAGCTACAAGCCCCTGGCACTGCCAGCGTCTTCCCAGAGAAGATGCCTCTGAAAGGCACACCGGGGGAGCTCTAGCTTATGAGATGCTTGATGGAGAGAGAGACAGACAGAGACAGACAGAGACAGAGCGGAGAGAGAGATAGAGAAGAGAGACAGAGACAGAGAGAGGAGACAGAGACAGAGACAGAGAGACAGAGCAGAGAGAGATAGAGAAGAGAGACAGAGACAGAGAGAGGAGACAGAGAGAAGAGAGAGAGAGGGAGAGGGGGAGCGCATGCATGTAAGAAGAGACTCTTCGGGTGACCCAGAGGTTTCTGGGTTTCTCTTTGTTTTTTGAGCAAGATAACGTTTAAAAAGTTGTTTCTTTGCCTTTTCAGTTACACCCAGAAACAATTTTTAACATTTCCCCATTCCAGTTCTTTCCCTCCCTCGCCTTCTCCAAGGCAGCAAATAGCCTGATTTCGAGGACATCCGTGCTCTCACGTAAGACACGTTTCCATATTCCCCATAATGTGCCAGAAGACAAATCACAAGTACAAAAACAAACAAACAAAGACAACCCTCCTGGAGGAGGCGAGATGAAAGATGGCGGCTTTGTTTGATCTGCCATCAGAATGCAACAGTTCCTGCTTTGGCCCAGAGAGGAGCTGGTTTGTTTATTTGTTTTCTCAGGAGTCTCCTGGGGTTGGAACCTTGTCTTAGAACCTTGTTTCACTGGTGATGCTTCAGTCCTTCAGTCAATCATCCACCGATATTGCTGTTGCTGTGTTTATGCTCCTCTTCTGGTTCTGCTCCCTTCACTTTGCATCAGTTCATAGAAATCTTCCAGGATTTTCTGAATTCCGCTGCTCGTTTTTCTTAGGCTGCAACAGTATTCCATCACCACCAGATACCACAGCAGGTTCAGCCATTCCCCACTTGGGGGATGGGCAGCCCCTCACTTTCCACTTCTTTGCCACCACAAGAAGAGCCACTAAAGACATTTTGGCACAAGTAGGAGACCCAGAGGCTTCCCTCCCATAAAGGATCAGGAATCTCAGTGGAATCATTTTTTTAACGTTATGGCACAGCGGGTAGAGCCCTAGAATCAGCAACCATCTGCCTAAGCTCTGATCTTGGGCGAGTCACAGACTCTCTGAGCCTCAGTATTCCTGTGTGAGAGATGGGGAGAGTTACGGACACTCCTTTGCAGGTTTAGGGTTAAATTCCTTTTGTCTATAAAGTTCCCCTCAGTCCCTGGAGGCCTGCACAAAGATCAGCTGGGGTTCCCTTACTGGGCCAGGTATGATATATGACCTTGTCACTGGGAAAGAGGAAATACCTATGAGGCCAGGGAACCTGGAGGAGAGAGAGGGACGTGTGTACGTGCGTGCGCACACACACACACTAACATATACACATATATACATGCACAAACATACCCACACACACACACATGCATACATATACACTCACTTACACTCACATTCACAGCCACTCACACACATACACACTCATCTGTACACACTCATATATTCCCATACTAATACACACACATACACACACTCATACTCACATCCACAGCCACTCACACTTACACACACACACACACACACATGTTCCAGTCCCTGAAAAGGGGGCAGGCTCGGGGGTGACCCGCCCCGCGTGGAGCCTGCTGTTGAGGGAGACAACAGGACGCAGAACTCTTTGGCCCCGGCCAGAGGCCCCTCCACTGACCAGGACTCCACCCGGCCCTTCCAGGACCTCCTTCTCTTGCGGCTTCACGAGCATGGAGAAAGGGCCCCCGGCGGTGCCCCTCTGGCGAGGTCTAAGGCCGGAGCATCCATCCCTGACTCCTGGGGCCGCGGCCCAGCCTCTCCCCTCCCGGGTGCTCATTTGTCCAGTGACCCACGAGAGGAGCTCGGGACACCCAGCCTGGCATCCGGAGGATTTCACAGAAGACTGGCCCGGTGCTATGCGCCTGGCGGGGAGCCGGGCAGGGGCCGGCAGAGAGGCCTAATCAGATGCGGGGAGCGGCAGGACGCCCACTTGAACCGAGGTGTCAGCGGGGCGGCGGGGGCGGCCGGCGAGGTCACAGGTACTTTTCATCCCTCCGCGCGGGAGAGCGCCGACGTCCCGCGGCTCGAAATTTGTCTGCGATTTTGTCCTCATTGAAAGAGGGGCCCGGCCGGCGGGCTCGGGCTCGAGAGGATAACTTGATTAAGACGGGGCAGACGGCGGAGCCGGCTCAAAGGAGGCCGCGCTCCGGTCCTTGACCTCTCCTCGGGAGCCGGCCAATTAGAGCTGGGAAGGGCTCAGCCCGGCTGCTGAAGTGGCCGCCGCTCGCTCCCAGGGGCCTCTCGGAGAAATGTGCAAAGCAGCTCCTTTTCCTCAGCGTTTAAGAAGAAAATCAAGTTCCAGGAACCCAGTGAATTCTGGGGCCGGAGATGGGCAGACCCAAAGGCCACCCTGGGCGGAAATAGCCAACCGCTTTTGGGGAAGATGATGTCGTCCGTGGGGCCAAAGAGTCAGAGGATGGGGGTGGGGGTGTCATGGGGGCTCGTGCCAGGTGGCCCCGCTGGGTCTGGGGGCTTGGATGCAGGTCTTTGGCCCCAGCTGCAGAAATCGTCCCTTGCTCTGGCCTCGGCCTGGGGGAAATCTGGGGAAACTGACTGTAGCTGCCCCCTCCCCCCACGCACACACTCTCACACTTACACACTCACTCACACATGCACACACGCACACACACTTGCACACTCACACACACACTCATACTCATGCCAAGAGGAGGCTGGGGCCAGGCAAACCACGTCCCCTTCAGGCCTGGGGGAGAGGGAGAGCAGTGAGGCGGGTGCTCCACAGCTAAGAGACAACCCAGGCGTGATGCCAATAAGGCAGGCATCACGGTGTGGCCGATAGAACACTTACTGCCCCTCATCTCATCTGCTACGCTCAGCCGGCCCCATTTTACTGGTGAAAAGACCGAGGCTTGGATTAATGAAGCTGCTTGACAGCTCAGGCATGTGCGCCAACCTACCGTCACCAAATACTGCTCAGGGGCCTACCGTGTGCCAGGCAGCAGCGGGGCACCCGGGGACCAAAGGGGAGCAGGGCCCGTCGTCCAGCTTACAGTCTAGACTCTAGACAGAGGAGACCCCCGTACACGGGCGGGTCTAGAGACCCCAGAGACCCGGTGCTCCAGAGGGAAGGCCCTGGCAGAAGGAGGGGACATGGGACTTCATGTAGAAAATAACACTTGAGCCGTCTGAGACAGGATTTGAACCCAGGACTCTTGAATCCAAGTCCAGCAGGAATCACCGTGCCACGTTGCCTGCCTTTAATGTCATTAAATGTGTTGCTTGAAGGGTAGCCCGGCATCCCCAGCAAAGAAATGTGCCACTCCGGGGAAGGCTCTGCCCTTCCCAGGGACTTCTGAGGGGCAGGACAGAAGATCCGCCAAACCATTTCTCCTCCTGGTGAGGGCTGGCCGTGAGGCAGGAGCCCTTCCAGCAGAGGCCACGTGCCCATCTGGACGGGATGGAGGAGCTGGAAAGGGCCCGCAGGCTCAGAGGGCTCTGAGAGGTCCCGGGGCTCCGTGGCGTACCTCCAGCCTCGTGCTAAAAGTGGACCCGGGTCCGTTTCCGGCCCCTCCTCTGAGCTGGGCTTCTGGGCGCCGTCCGTCCACCCAGGCCTCATCAGTCAGCATCTCGGCGGTGAGCCGCCCCTCAACGGCCTCTGGGGGAGGCCTCAGGGTCCACTTCCCTTTACGCGTCGCCATTCTTCAAACAAGTGAATCTCTCGGTGACTGGGGAGGGCGCCCACTCCGCGGAGCCCTGGGAATTGGGAGGGCCGGATTCTGACCGCCAGAGCCTGCCCGCCTGCCCGGGGGAGTCCTGGAGGCCAGACCTCAGAGCAGCTGCCATGCCGGCGCTTTAGAGAGCCCGCAGTCTCGCACTCAAACCCCTCACGGCCTGGCTGCGGAACCCCCAGAGAGTTCTTTCAGCTCTCCAAGCCAAGTTGTTCCCATCTGCAAACCTTGCCACACGCCGCCCCTCTTTCCCTCAGGCCATGACGCTGAAAGCCAGAAAGACCCAGGTTCAAATTTGGCCTGAAAACTGACCGGCCGGGTCCCCCAATGCCAGGCCGGGTCCCCCAATGCCAGGCTGGGTCCCCCAATGCCAGGCCCTCCGCCTCAACAGGTCTCCCTCCACTGGCTCCTTTGGGACGAGGAGGCCAGCTCCAAGTCTGCAGACTCGGCGGATGCCAAATCCCAGAATTCCACCGTTCCGGGTAGCCCCTGGGGAAGATGCTGCTGCTGGGCCGGGCCGGGGAAGGGGGTGCCGCAGCTCCCTCCGAGGTGACGGAGCTCCCCTGGACCTTCCCGGGCGGCCGCCCTGTCGCCGCTGAGCTGCTCGCGAGGCTCCTGCCCGGCACCCAGGCCCGTCCACCCCCTCCTACGCCGTCCGCCCAGGCTCGGGCCGGAGCTCCTGTTCATCTGCGATTCCCCCCCAGCACCGCCTCCAGGAGCCCCGCGCGGAGAGCCCGCAGGCCCGACATGGAGGAGGGGTCCGAGACGGCCCTGGAACCCGGAGATGGGGGCCGGAGGCGTTCTCGGGCGGCCAGCCAAGCCCAGCAGGCCCCGGTGGGTCAGCGCCTCCCTCCAAGGCCAGAGCGTGCCTGGAGAGGAATCTGGGCCTCGTCGTGCCCCGAGCGTGTAGGCAGAGGGAGGCACGCGGAGCCCGCCTGAGGCATGTGAAGTGCAGGCGTGCATGCATACGTGTTACACGCCTGTGACATGTCCAAGGAGCCCGGATTCCCCTCAGGGCCAGGCGGAGGGGCTCGGCTAAAGGCCCGGAATTCTGGGCTCATGTGGAAAGGCAGAGGCAGCCCTCCCCCCCCGGGTCTTTGGAGCGGGTTCAAAGGAGCCCAAAGGAGAGCCTCCCCCTCCCCCCTTGTCCCCTTCCAGCTCCCAAAGGCCAACCGAGAAAGCAAGGCCGCCAACGTGCCACTGGGAACTTTCTTGTTGGGGCAGACGATGGGGGCCCCCCGGCGGCCCCCCATCACGGCCTCCTCCAAAACCTCCAGGCGGTTCTGTGGGCCCTCAGGACATCCTGCCTCGGCTTCAAGTGGCCAGTCAGGGAGGCCGCCACCTCCCTGGAGGGGGAGAGCCAGGCCATCCCGGAGGGACTGTGGCCAGCAAGGGGGGCTCCCTCTGGCCGGGCGGCTGCTCCCACCTGCCTGCTGGCCTCAGGGGACTCCCGGACTCTCAGCTCTCCCTCTTTCGCCCTGTGGGAGGCTGGGCTGCAGTCTGGAAGCCCTGAAATGGGTCCGGCCTCGGTCCCTCACTGGTAGTTCAACCCCAAACAAATATTTAAGCTCTGCCTGACTCAGTTTCCTCGACTGTAAAATGGGGGTAATAAGAGCATCCTCCTCAGAGGGGGGTCATGAGGATCAAATGAAATGTTAAATACTTGGGGGCAGGGAGGTGGGGCTGGCAGACAACCAGATAGCTCAGTGGTTAGAGAGCCAGGTCTGGAGGCAGGAGGTCCTGGGTTCAAATCTGGCCTCAGATGCTTCCTAGCTGGGTGGCCCTGGGCAAGTCACTTAATCTCCATTGCCCAGCCCTTACCGCCCTTCTGCCTGGAACCTTAGAAGAGGAGGGTTTAAATAAAGTGCTTGACACAATGACTGACCCTAATACATGCTTATCTCCTTCCCACCTCAGTTTGCTCATCTGTAAAATGGGAACTACCCAGAGTTAAGAGGCTCAAAGGAAATCCTATTTCTAAAGCCTGTTGCAAGCCTGAAAGTGCCATGGAAAGGCCAGCTGTGTCGGTATTCATGGTGGTGGCCGCTGCCACCGTGTGGGATTTCTTGGCTCTGGCCGGTGGCCCGAGGACTTCCCGGGGCCTCTCACTTCTCCTTCTCTAACAGGGAGATGTCAGGCAGGCCCTCAAGGGGAAACTTCAAGGGAAACTTCCTCGGATGCTCCTGGCTGAGATTGGAGCTCAGAGATGGCTGCTCGGCTCTGCTCTGCCCTCCTGTCCATGGGAATGCCCACTCCAGAGAGCCCCGGGGGCATCGCTGCCCAGGGGGAGAGGATGGACCAGACAGTTTACAAGTGGCTGAAAAAACATTTTTTCTCCTACATTTTCAGTTTTCTTTGTCCTTTTTTCATACCCCGCCCTTCCCCCAGTCTCCCTCCCGTACAAATTTATAACAAATACAATTATTTTCATTTTTATTGTCATGCAAAACCCACTTCCATAGTGGTCCCTGTTTCCAGAGCAAAGCCATGTACAACCAAACCCCCAAATAAAACCAGAGATACAGGATGCGAAAGACGACTCCAGCAGTTTTTTCTCTGGGCTGGAGAGCCTTCCCCATCCTAAGCTTTCAGGATCGTCCCAGATCAGTGCACTGCTGAGAGGAGCCCAGTTTTCACAGCTGATCCTCGCACAGCATCGCTGTTACTGTGTACAGTGTTCTCCGGGTCCTGCTTATTTCACTCTGCATCAGTTCCTGCACATCTTTCCAGTTTTTTTCTGAATTCATCTCGCTTCTCATTTCCTATAGCACAACGGTATTCCATCACCAACGTGTGCCAGTTTGTTCGGCCATTCCCCAATGGGCCGTCCCCTCCATTTCTGATTCTTTGCCACCACAAAAAGAGCAGCTAGAAATATTTTTGTGCAAGTAGGTCCTTTCCCTTTTTCTATTATCTCTTTGGGATACGGACCCAGGAGTGGTGTTACTGGATAGACACAGCTTTATAGTCCTTTGGGTATAGCTCCAAATAACCATCCACTGGCAATTTGGAACTATGCCCAAAGAGTGCTAAAAGACTGCCTGCCCTTTGATCCAGCCATAGCACTCTTTCTTCCCAAACTCTCCCCAACGGAAAAGAAAAGGAAACCCTTTGTAATGTATACGCGGGCCCAGCAGAGCCAGCCCCCTCGTGGGCCACGGCCAAAATGTGTCTCATCCGCCTGCTTAATCCATGGCCTCTCGGGCAGGAGGAGGGCGGCCGCCTTCGTCCCTGGGCCTCTGGACCATGGCTGGCCGTCAGGCTGATCTGGGCCTTGAGTCATCGAATAATGAATTTCCCTTCTGATTGGTTCTGCCCGTCGTTCTGCCTCAGTTGTTGAATTTCCTAATGATGATCGAGCTGCCATTCCAGCCTGTAAAATACCTTCCTGCATCCAGATTGCGTTGTCTGACGTGTTGGTGCCGCTTGCCCACCGTGTGCCATCTCCAAATTTGCTAAGCATTCCAGGTGGAGAAGGGATAGGGGGCTACACCTGGAGCCAGGAAGTCCTGAGTTCCAATCCATCCCCAGAGACTTACTAGCTCTGTGGCCTTGGGTAAGTCACTCGACATCTGTTTACCTCAGTTTCCCCAACTGCAGAATGGGGCTCAGCATAGCACCACCTCCCAGGATTGCTGCGAGGACCAAAAGAGATGGTGTTTGTAGAGCTCTCAGCACAGGGCCTGGCACTGATTTTCTAATCGTTATAGACATAACGTTATGGAGGTCATGCAGGTGCTGATCTCCCCATCGTGCAGACAGGCAGCAGAGGCCTGGCAGGGTCATGGACGAGGTCAGGAAGGGCCCCACAGCCAGGGTCAGCAGACCCCCACGGCACCACCCGGCCTCGGTGGGGATGATCTGGGAAGGGAAGCCAGCCTCCTCCCACCCCGCTGTTCCCAGCAGGCTATTCGGAGGAGAAACTGAGGCTCCCGGGGCCGTAGTCAGTCCCTGGCTGTCGAGGGCTCGGCTCCTGTGCTTTAACGTCAAGTGACTGTTGAGGAGGACTGATGGGGAGAGGCAGGACGGGCACAGCCTCGCCTTCCTTCTCGCCATTGGCTCAGAGCCTGAGGAGAGCAGGGAAGGACGCTGGTCCAGTTGCCGCCCAGAACTCCCCCAGAGTCCCATGGGTGGCGCTTTCAGGATTTGAACTCAAGCCCTCTTACTCCCGACCCAGCACGCTTCCCCTCTATTCCGCCATGATTGCCGAGAGGCGCCAGCCTTCGTTTTCTCCCGGCCGGGTCAAGCCTGGCAGGCTCCCTCGGCCAGTCCTCCACGTGGCACGATGCCCCCCTCCAACCCAGGCGCCCACGTCAGCTCTGCGGCCGGGCCCGGCCACCCTGGACCTTCTCGGCTTGGCCCTTGGAGGAAAAGCCCTTGACCAGCCCCGGGAGGGGGAAGGGCTCCCTCTGCTAGTCGGGGGGCCCCGTTTACGTTGTCTTGGCTTGTTGCCCCCCAGGAGAACCCCCGAGTGCCAGCCGCCTCCCTCACGCCGGCGGCTCCCACAATGGCGTTCTTGTCGGCCAGGCCGGCTCTTCCCGGGCTGCTCCTCAGGACTTCAGGCTGGAGCCAAGAAAGGAAGGCGTGTGAGGCGAAGGTTTAAAAGGAGAGGAAGCGCCCCCCCGCCCCCTCCTGCGGGTCCCCCCCGGCCCCCCCAGCTTTGATCCAGGGCTCTGGAGATGGACGTCCCGGAGCGGAGGTGGATGTCGCTGGGAGGCCGGGAGCGGGGAGGGGGCAGGGAGGCAGCCGGCGCGGCTGTGCTTTCCGGGGGATCCGGGGGCCTCCCATCAGGGGGATCAAAGCGGCCGGAGGCGCGGGGCAGGATGAGGGATCAGCCGCTTCTCTTCCTTCACGCCTGCGCTGCACATGGGGAGCCGATGGGGCACGAGGGGCCCGCCAGGGGCTCCAGCTGCAAACCATTGAGGGCTCCCACTTTAATGGTCCCTCGGCAGGCCCAGCTCCTGCCCACTTCCAGACCTGCCTGATCTTCCTGCCGGGCCTGCCCGAGCGCAGGGGGGAGCCGAGCCAGGCCAGGCCTCAGCAAGCGGGGCAGCAGCACCAGAACCGGAGCCCAGAGCACCGCCGCCCCCCTGGCTCCTCTGCTCAGCAGCTGCCCCAGGCCTGGAACCAGGAAGCCCAGCCCCCAATCTGCCCTCTGACCCACTTACGGGCCGCTGGCCAGGGGGGGCTTGGAAGGCATCCCGGCTAACCCCCTCTTTTGACAAGAGGCCCAGGAAGGTCAGGCGACGCGCCCTGTGGAGACGAGGGGGGGTCAGGCCCAGAGGTGCTCATAAGGACAGAGGAAGGGCTATCAAGGAGGGCTTCAGAGAGGAAGTGGCACTTGGAGTCTTGGTAGAAGGAGCTAGACAGAAAGGAGAGAAGAAACTGCCCTAGTTTGGGGAAGGGTAAAGCCGTGCTGGAGGAGCTGTCGGGGTGCAAATGGGTGTCAGGAGGACAGAGACTTGGGGCAGAGGTCACCAGAGAGAGCCTTGCAAGATGATGGCTCCAAAGGCTGAGGAGCACTGAAGGATGGGCCTGAGGCCAGCATCCCCTGAGGGTGGGAGCCACAAGGAGGTTGTGTCCCTTTCTCCAGAGTTCCAGGGAGGAGGGAAGGGAGGAAGAGTCAAATTCATCCATTTGGGTTTTCCTTGTTATTTCTTTTGTTCTTCTGTCCTCATAAAAAGCTTTGGGGTCTCCTTCACGGGAGCTGCTCGGAGAGAATCCTTCGAGCGGGGAGGAGAGACAGAGGAAAGCCCAGAGGCATGAATGGAGAGAAGAGAAGGGCCGCCCAGCGCTTCAAGCCCCAGACGCTGGCCCAGGCCGCCATCTTGAATGAAAGAGCCCAGGGCGTCTCCAGCCAATAATCCGCCTCACCACAAGGAGCTGCGACACCAGGTGAGCTCCCCAGAGGAGGAGGTCATCCCCTGTTTAGGACTTCCCAAGCGAGGGGGGCCGTCCCTGCTTCACTCTCCTCTCCTCAGCCGGTTCTGGGGGCCAGGGCTACCCCGTGCCGAACTCTTCTATTAGTCCTGTGAAAGAGGCGGCTCTTACCCCTGGGGGATGTGGAGCCCTTGGGGCAAGCGGCCAAGGCTCTCCCGAAATCTTCCCCCCTCAAACTCCCTAGAAACTACACAGGGTAGCCGGGGAGCTGTGCCAGTCCAGCCCAACTCCCTTCATGACAAATGTGGAAACTGAGGCCCAACGTGAGGAAGTGGCTTTTCCCATCCAAAGATCTCTCTCCACTCCCATTTTTTCCTTCCTTAAATTAGAATTCGGGAAGCCTGGGGAAATCCTCCTGAAAAGGGCCTCGGAATCTCTTGGTTCTCCGGATTTCCTTCCTTTTCACCCCCTCCCCTCCCTGACTGTTTGTTTCCTTTTTCGTCCCTCTGGATTCGGCGATTGAGAACGACACCCAAGCTGTTATTGCAGGTGTGGGCTTCGCCTCCTCTCCCGGCCAGGTCAGGCCGGCCCTGGGGTAACCAGAGCCCCTCTGTCTCCTCTGGGGATCATTTGAGTCTAACATCACAGCAGCTAACTGCCTGCCGTTGGGGGCTTCCAGCAGAAACTCGGCGATTCATCAGATTAAAGCGATGCCATCGGGAGCTGGGAGCGGGCCAAGTCTGCAGGAGTCGAGGCTTCATTTTTTCCAGAAGGGAGAAGAAGGAGCTCATTTGTCTGCACGTGATGAGTGGCAGGAACAGCACACACCTTCGCGTGCTTCCCGGAGCCGTGCCGGGGCCAGAGTTCTGGCATCGGCGCCCCGAAAACCATGCAAGTACCCAGAGTCCTCTCTGCTGCCTTTTCCTCCAGTTCCCAAGAAGGGGTGTCAGAACTGGAATCCGCAGGGACCCCACTTTGAATCTTGCCTCCCGCAGGAGCGGCGCGACCCTCAGCAAGCTCCTTAAACTCTCTGGGTCTCAGTTTCCTCCTCTGTAAAATCAAGACTAAATATTAGTTCCAAGGTAGAAGAGCGGTAAAGGCTGGGCAATGGGGGTCAAGTGACTTGCCCAGGGTCACCCAGCTAGGACAAATCCGAGGCTAGATTTGAACTCGGAATTTCCAGGCTCCGGGGCTGGTTCTCTGTCCACTGAGCCAGGGAGCCACCCCTAGCCATTTGCTTTTTAAAATGAAGATCAGCGACTTTCCTAGAGGCATGTTTGCCAGATTGACAAATGCATGGCGCTTCCCTCCGTGCAGTCCCAGCTCTAGGACTTGAGAGGATGGAAAACCAGAGTCCTGCTCCTCCCCCCTGCAGACCCCAGGACAAAGGGGGGGCTGGGCTACTTAGCAGCTAAGAAGCCTTCAAGAGAAGTCATCTGAAGCCAGGAAGGAAAGTGGGCCCCACTGGGGAATGTCAGGGGAGCGAGAGGGGCACGCAGGGGGCAGCTGCCACACAAGACACCCACAGGACACGCGGCCTGGCTGCCCTCTGCTCTGCTGGGAGACGTATCCGCTCCAGGGAGCTCCCAGGTCAGAGATCCGATGAGCTGTTTAGCCGCTACAAAGACAGCGATCCTCCCTGGGCTTACCGTCCAGCGGAACCCCAGGCTGGGCGCTCAGACCCCTAAAGCATCAGCGTCACAGGGGCCGTCTTGAACTCCTTCCTCTCACTAAGCCACACATCCAGTCAGCTTAGCACAGTGCCCGCATGTAGTAGGCGCTTAATAAATGCTTATTAACTGACTGACTTTCCAGCACTTGGGGATTCCGAGGCCACTCAGGCTCTCTCTTCCCTTCAGGCAATGGTTCTACATCTCCCCGTGTGGTCGCCATGCTTCCCCACTCCCCCTGGAGCATCTCTCTGCCCCTGCTGCCCCCTTCTCCCATTGGGGGATGCCACGTTGGGGAAGTGCCAGGGCAGACCTTCCCTGGCTGCCCGGCTGGCTCTGATTCTCTCTCTGCGGGTTGTCTCCTGCCTTCCCAGCTCCTCACCCCGGAACGTCTTCTTTCCTTCCCTCCCTCCCTGGCTTTTCCCATCCCTTTGATGGGTTTTCACCCTCCGCTGGAATGGCAGCTCCCCACGGCCAGTGCCTGCCTTCCCTTGGGCCTCTCTGTATCCCCAAAGGGCACGAGGAGGGCTCTGTGCCCTGTTCACTTCTCTCTCCTCACACAGCCCCGAGGCGAGTTCGGGTCATCCTGGCCTGTCCCTCCGGCCCTGAAATAGCCTCCTCACAGGTGTCTCCGCTTTCGGATTCATCCTGCACAGAGCCAGCTGCCCAAGTGACTTTCCCGCAGCCCAGGAAGTGCCGGTGGCTCCCTGCTGCCCGGACAATCACATGCTTGGCCCAGAAATCCTTTTTCCTTTGCTCCTGACTCCTAGCCAGACGGACCTCCTGGCCATTCCCCTTCCGTGACTCTCATTTCTCACTTCCGTCCTCACCCCAGGCCATCCCCCTGCCCAGAACGTCCTTGTCCCACCGGAATTCAGGAGCTGCCCAGGCTGGCCGGCCTTCCTTCACCTACTGGTTTGGCCTCCGACTTCCTGTGTCTCTACATGCCCACGTGGCCCATTTCAGTGCCTTCGCTCAGGAGAACACGAGCCCCTGGAGGGCAGGGACCAGCGTCGAGCCTCCTTGGCGCTCACGGCGTCGTCCTCCGGATGACGATGGAGAGGGCTGAGTGCAGTGACTGGGACTCGCACCTCCCTCTTCCTGGAAACTGCTTCTTGTGGCAACCCAGATTTGGATTGGATCCGGCCGGGCCTCCTCCTCTGTCTGCCTCTGCCCTGGCCTGGGGCAGACCCTCCCCACCACTGGCCGCTGCCCAAGTCTCTCCTCACTCCGCTCCGTCTACACTTGCTAGCAAAGTGACCTCCGGAAAGCCCAAACCTGACCAGGAGATCCCCCTCAGAAGTCTCCAGTGGCTTCCGGGGAGCTCCAGGATCAAGCGGAAAACCCTCTGGTGGGTATGCCGAGCCCGTGGGGAGCTGCCCTGCCCCTTCCCTCCCCTTCCGGGCTTCTCCCCCCTTCCGCTGCCCCCTCCTCCACGTCCTCTGGGTCCAGAGATCCCGGCTCCCTTGCCGATCTTCAATCAAGACGCTCCATTTCCCGCTGGGGCCGCTCGCACTGGCCGTCCGCCATTTTGGAATTCTCCGCCCCTCGGCTCAAGCCCAGATCAAGGGAAACCCTTTCTGGATCCCCCCAGTGCTTGGGCTCCCCCTTGTCGATGACCTCAAGTGCGCGTCTCCCCTTTGTCTGAACAGAGCTCTTGGCGTGCCACCTCCCCCGGGGGATCGGGGGCTCCTTGAGAGCAAGAACGACATTCTCTGTGGGTATCCCCAGCACGGAGCCCGGCGCCCGGCCCATAGCAGGTGCTCCGGGAAGGCTGGCTGACCTCTGGGATCCTTTGCTCCCAGGGTCCCTTGGGTGCTTCGAGCCTGCCGAGGCAAGGACTAGGGTCTGCACTGTGCAGATGGGAGGACTCGAGGGCCTTAGCGAAGGCCCCCGAGCGGCTGCTGCTCCCAGGGTACAACCACGTGTCTGTGCCTCGGGTCTTTCGAGTCACCTGGGAGAAGAGGCGGGAAGAGAGAGGGTGTCGGGCAGGGCGAGCCCAAGCCTCCCCCGAGGACGTGTGGTGATCTGGGGACCGAAAGCCCTCAGAGAAGCAGAGGGACCGCACAAGTGATCCGGCCCAAGCAGCTCATTTTACAGATGTGGAAACTGAGGTCCAGGGAGGCTGGGGGACTTCCCCAATGTGACGCGGAAAGTAGGTGGGAGAGGGGAGATTCCCACCCAGATCCTCACGCTCTGAGGCCAGCCCAACCTGCCCTACGGCACTTGACTTCCATCCAGGGGACCACCAGGGCGGTTTTAAGGATCCGAGAAGCAGAATATTCCAGGGTGAGGCAGCTCCTACCTGAGTGGACCATGAGAAGGACAAGGATGGGTGCTGTGTGTGTGTGTGTGTGTGTGTGTGTGTGTGTGTGAGAGAGAGAGACAGAGAGAGAGAGAGACAGAGAGACAGAGAGACAGAGAGACAGAGAGAGAGACAGAGACAGAGAGGCTGAGGCAAGAAACAGAGATAGAGAAACTGAGGCAGGAAAGACAGAACAAGAGAAAGAAAGAAAGAGGCAGAGCCAGAGAGAGCCATCCCAGAGAGCAGGCAGAGGCCGAGCTGAGGATGGCGGAGTAGAAGGATGGAAGGTGCCGCCATTCCCACAGAACAAGCCGGAAGGGATTCCCAGGCAGGAGCCAGAGGAGGCACCTTAGCCCCAGGCTTTGCTCCATCCCCTCCTGACCTCCTTTCCCAGATGGAGGAAAGTGCTTCTCTGCCTTCTCCCCCTGGCCTGAGTGAGCAGGACTGGGGTCGGTGGGGGGTGCCGAGGGGATCCAGGGCAGAATCCGGAGATCCCCCCCACGCCCGCCCTTCCCTCCCCCTCCCGCTTCCCTCCCTGCCCCTGTTTGGAGGGTGGCGGCAGCACAAGTGCCAGTGATGAAAGGCGACATCCTGGACTTGGTGTTCCGTGGCATGTGGATTTGGGGCCTTGAAACCGGACCCCCTGGGAAGCTGCCGAGGAAATCGCCGGGGCCGCTGGCCCTCCTGCCTTCCTGAGAGCTCGCTAACAGGCAGCGGCCCCTTGGCATGTGCGCTCAGTCCCGTGGCTGGCGTGGGCCGTGTCTCATGGCGGCTCTCACAGCCCATCCACGCCGTGTAGCTCCTGACCGTGACCTCTCATAAATGTGGCCCGGAGAGGCTGCCCAGCGTTCTGGGGCCACCCCGAGTCTCCTGACGGCAGCCCCATGCCTTCTTCACCGTGTACTAGATTGGCATCCTGCCCCCTTTGCTCACCTTACGGGTGAGCCTGAACTCCGTCCCTGGAGATGGGAGTAGCCGACAATCCGCCCCTCAGAACAAGCCTGGGGAAATGGCCGAAAGGCTATTTTCAGACCGCTGGGGCTCCGGCCCACAGAACGCTGTGCCCAGAGAGCAGCGGGCAGCCCCCACCCCCACCCCATGACTAGCCTCCAGCCTTTCCCAACAGACCAGGCAGCCCGGCAAAGGCGCCCCCTGAGCCGGAGGCGCCTCCGGGCTCCCGGCCGCCCGCGTGACGGGGCAGGTTCCCCTCTCGGCGGGGTCGGGCTGGGCCGCCTGACCTCTCAGGGCCCTTCGAGCTCTGCCGGGCCATCCTGAGCCCTCGGCCCTCTGCTCCTTCCCTAGATTCCAGCCAGCTGGACGGAAGCTCGGCCGAGGCCCGAGAGCCCATGGGGACAGCTGGCCGACACCGGAGCCGCCGGCCAGCCGGATGAGGTCAGAGCCGAGGAGGGCTGAGCCCCGGCCAGTCTCCAGGCCCAGCCCGAGCGTCCAGGCAGCGGCGGTGGCCTCGCTCGGGGGGCCCCAGCCCGAACCACAAGCCCTGACCAAGGCTGCGCCGGGCACAGCCCTAAAGGTCCAAACAAAGTGTGCCTGAAATAGGAAACACGGGGAGCCGGCGGGCACCTGCTCGACCCCCACAGGGGTCCCTGAGGTGCCTCCAAGGCCTTTCCTTTTGGAGGACCCGAACCCCCCAAACCTTTGTCGGCCCCCCACTGTGTCAGACCTTGAGGGGTGGTGGGCACCCCGGCAGCTCAGGGCGGGCGTAGATAGGTAGAGCCAGCGTAGCGGCACCCAGCAGAGGGGGCTGTTATGGTCTGCCCCCCCCCAGCCCCCCGAAGCAGCCCCCGCCCCACCCCTGGGCTGCTCTTCCGTATAATTTGACTCACGTGAGGCAAGTTGGGGGAAGTGGGGGGGCGGCGGGGGGCCCAAATGAGAACCAGATTGGAGGAACATTTGCAGCCAATTAGGCGGCCAGCCAGGAGGCCTCGCTGGCAGCCGGGACTGTCTTCAGGGATTGTCAGCTCCTCCTCGGCTGCGCCAGCGGATGTTTCCCGGCCAGAGCGCAGCTGCCTCTCCGACGTCAAGCCCAGACATCTGAGCAGGGGGTGGAGGGGGGCGAGCGGGCGCACACGCACACAGACACGCATGCACACAGACATGCACATGCACACAGACATGCACATGCACACAGACACACGCATGCACACAGACATGCACATGCACACAGACATGCACACGCACACACATGCACACAGACACACGCATGCACACACCACCTCGGGTGGGATTTTGCACCCAGCAATTGTGCCCTGAATTCACTCCCAGCTCGAGCCCCCCTGACCCCCCCTTTAAGGACCTCCTGGGAGGACGGCGACCCCCTGCCCGCCCCTCCTGGGCCCTTTGGGTAGCGGCCGTGGGTGGGTTCCAGGGAAGAACTCCCCGATGGCGGCAGGCGGGCTGAGCAGAAGGAAATGACTGGCCCAAGATCCCGCCAAAGAGGACTCTGACCCCGGGCGGGCTTTCTCCAAGCTCCCTTTGACGCGCTTCCCTTCTGGGGGGGCCACGACCTGGAAACACAGCGAGGCCCCTCCGCCAGGGAATGGCCAGCCGGCCGGTGGCCTCGCCGATGGAGCGTGATGGCCCGCGGCAGACCCTCCGAACAACGGGCACGAGGCTGAGGGCGCAGCGGAGGACAGCCACAATGTCCGGGAGGGGAGCCCCGGACTGAGCTGTATTATGGGGGTGCAGGGGGAGAAGCAGGAAGGCCAAGCCAGGACTTCTGGGAAGGCCGCACAGAGAGCTCCCTAGGCGGCCGCATTCCAGGCTGTGGGGCCAGAGTACACCGGCTTCCCTCCCCTCGGACAATAGCTCGCTGGCCTGACTCCAGCCTCCGCCTCCTCCAAACGGCCTCCTGCTCTGTACCCTCAGCTCGTCCTCACTGTCTCCAGCAGGTTTTCTTCACTATTTTGTTGCTGCTTTTGTATTGTAGCCATTTATCGAATACTCGTTTAAAAAAACAAAAGGAATGTGGGGCAACGAGGAGGCCCAGTGTAGAGAGCACTAAAGGCCTAGAGGTGGGAGGTCCTGGGTGCAAATCTAGCCTCAGACACTTGGACAAGTCCCTGAACCCCCACTGCCTAGCCCTTCCCGCTCTTCCGCCTTGGAGCCTAGGCTTGGTGGGAATTCTGAGACGGAAAGGAGGGGTGCAAAGCAAATAAGCAGAAGGGAGGCCGGTTCGCCCTTCCTTGCGTAGCCGTCGGGCTGGCTTCGTTTCAGGGAAGATGGGCCGGGCAGGGGAGGAGTAGCTTTGGAAAGGAAGCCCAGGGAAGGAGGACTCGCGCCGCCCTGGCGGGGAGGAGAGCGGGAAGTACGCGGTGCCCTTCGGGGGACCCACGGCCCCAGGCCCAGACCCTTCAGACAGAGAAGTCCAGTGGGAAGAGCTCCGGCTCGTTCCTCCATCTCGGCTGCCTCCTCCCGGGGACCTGGAGGCACCCCCTGCCCTTCCTGGCTGCTTTACAGCCCCTACAAGAGGCTCCATCCCATTCCCAGCACCGCACCGGCGGCTGCTGAACCCAGGAGGACTTGGGCAGAGAAATCCCTCCCTGGATCTGAGTCTGGGAAAGGATGCCCAGGAGGCTGGGGAGCCACAGGCGCCAGGACTCGCTTCAAAAGAAAACGACGGCATTCCGGTGCTGCCAATCACTAGCCTGGAGACCCTGGACAAGTCACTCTCCCCCAGAAAACAGGGAGGAGAACAGGCCCTGCCCAGTGTTCCCACAGGCTTGTGGAGAGGACAGGAGCAGAAGATCCAGCAAATGCTGGGGGGCACCGCAGCCCGGGGCAGCAGTCCAGAGCCTCGGAAGGGCCAGAGAGCCTTGAGGAAAAGGCAATGGGTCACACTGCCCAGAGGAGCCCAGCGGCCACACGGTGAGACCCAGAAACGTGCCCTCAGGGGGCAGTTTGCCCTGCCTCTGAGGAGGCACCTCTGAGAGTGACAAGTACTTATGAAGGGTTCTAGATGATGTTCTAGACGCCGTGCCAAGCACCACGGACACGTGAGAGCAACCCCCGGCCTCCAGGAGCCCCGGACACAAGCCCCCGGACAACGGCCCACTCTTGCCCTTTCTACCTCCACAAGATCGTGCGAAGCCCTCCGCAAGCCTCGAATGCCTACTTGTAGAAGCGGCAGCCTCTATTTCTAAGCTCTTTTTTTTCTCCAAATACCCATAAAGGCCGTTTTTACCCTTTGGTTACTTACACTTTGAATGCCAAATCCTCTCCCTCCCTCCCTCCTTTCTCCCCTCCTCGAGAGACCAGCAGTTCCACAGAGACTGGATCGGGCCGCCACACAAAACCAATTTCTGTGCTAGTCACGCGGTCAAAGGAAGCTCCGACCAGCGACAAGAAGGAAAACTCAAGGAAGTTTAAGAGAGAGAAGGCGGCGCTGCCCTGCCGCGGCTCCCTCCTTCTTTCCCTTTTCCTTGGGAGTCCTTGAAGGATCTTTGACCAAAGAGCCGCGGCTTTCCCCGGCGATCGGCGTCCATCCGCCTGTCTCCGCCTTCTGGTTCTCCTGGTTCTGCGTCTTTCGCTCCGCATCAGTTCGTGTAGATCTTCCCAGGCTTTTCTGAAATCCTCCTTCCTTACAGCCCAACAGTATTCCACCCTGTGCCATCCTGCGCCACCCCGTGCCCCCGTCGACGGGCGTCTCCCCGATTTCCAAGTCTTTGCCACCCCACAGAGTGACTGCAGCTGTGCTGGCACTCGCGGGTCCTTTTCCCCTTTTCTTTCCCATCTCTGGCATACAGACACCGCAAGGTTTTGCTGGGTCAGATTTATGGCCTTTGGGCTCTCCAGCGAACAGCTCCACCAGCAATGTATTAGCGTCCCGATCTGCCCTCACCCCCTCCGACAGGGTCATTTTCCTTTTTGGTCCTGCCGGCCGGTCCGAGGAGAGGTGAGGAGCTGCCTCGGAGCCGGTCTCACCTGCAAGAGGGAGTCGGAGCATTATGGGTGGGCTCTTCTTCTGACTCCCTGGATTACATCTGTGCCCTCCTCTCCACTCAGACTGCCTCTCTCTGCCTTAGCTCACATCCCCCCATCTTTTGCCTGGACTATTGCAATGCCCTCCTCTCTGGTCTCCCTGACTCCGGCTTCTCCCCTTCCCAATCTATCTTTCATCCAACCGCCATAATAATCTTCCCAAAGCACAGGTCGCTCCCCTGCTCAAGAATCCTTTGTGGCTCCCTACTGCTAACCTTTAATGCCCTTCGCACTCTGCCCTGCCAAGCTGGCCCCCCCAAACCCTCTGAGAATCCCCTCGGCCTTCTGTCTCGTGTCTCTGTGTCTTAACCCAGGCTGTTCCCCAGGCCGGACCCTCTCTTCCATCCTCACCTCCCCTTCTCAGAGCTCTTGGCTTCCTTCAAGGCTCCACTTAAATGCCAGCCTCTGGGCCATTCCTTTCCCAATTCCTCTCCCACAACTGCAGAAATGGTTTGTATCGACTCCTCTGCATCCCTGCTGATGGGGAGGGAGGGATTGGCGGCAGGGCCAGGACCCTCTGCCCCGGGGGTCCATCCCAACAAGGAGGGCAGAGCCCTGGGCAACAGTCCTCCTCTGACCCAGAACTGTGTGGTCTTGACCAAGTGTCTGAGCCTCAGCCTCTCCCCTGGTGCCAAGCACTGTGCTCTTGTTAAACGTATAATAACTCAGAACTCCTTGAACAGCGAGATAGTGCCATAGTGCATAGAGCACCAGGCCTAGAGTCAGCAAGATCTGAGTTCAAATCCATCCTCAGATACTTACCAGCTGTGTGACCCTGGGCAAGTCACTTAACCTCCTTTGCCTCAGTTTCCTCATCTGCCAAATGAGTTAGAGAAGGAAATGGCAAACCACTCCTATATCTCTGCCCATAAAACCCCAAATGGGGTCTCCAGGAGTCGGCCGTGGGTGAAGACAAAGATAGCTCCTCTGACTGCTTCTCTTTTGTCTTTGCGTGCCCACCCCCAGCACGGTGCCCGGATACGTGCAGGGCTCTCTCGCAGGCCCTCCTGGGCTGGCCCCGGCCTCTCTCCCTGGGTCAGTCCACACCGAGAGCCATCTGGGGCCGCCCCCATCCCGCCCCCGGAGGATGTCAGCAGCCGCTTTCCTGGCGACAGACGGAGCCCACGGCCGAGGGGTGGGGGCCGGCGGTCTGTGTGTGCCGCAGGGCCGGACCCGGGAATCTGTTTCATCCGGAGCCAGCCCAGAGGGGTCCGGCCTCCTCTCCGGCCAGCTGGCCCCCGTCGAGTAAACTCTGTGTTCCCGCCTGCCTTCCTCGCCCTTCCTGGAGGAAGTGGCTCCTTCTTCCCTAGCCCGGACGGTGCGTTTCCTCTCCGGACCCTGAGCCGAGGCCAAAGCCTCAGCTGGGCCCCCCGAGGCCTCCCTGGCCCTCCTTCCTTCCCCCCACCGGGGAGAAACCCCCGACAGGCAGAGAGCAGAAGCCCCTGGCTCAGGCCCCGGCCCACCGCCCTGAGCAGCCAAGCTTCTGGCCAAGCTTGGCAGCAGGCTTCCTGCGGGCGGAAGGACAGCCTTGGGCTGGGCCGGGCAGGCCCTCTGGGCCCCCCCAGCTGGCACCGGGCAACCCTGCTCCGTCTGTTCTCCCCATTCCAGCGGGCGGCCGTGCCAGGGACGTTGGGCCGGCTCGGCTCCTACGGCCAAGGCCACAAAGGGGACCCCTTCCCCAGAGAGAGGGAGCCGGAAAGCCCACTCGGCCACCCTGGAACAGGCCCCAGATGACCCTGCCACGGCCTTTACGCCCCCACAAAGAGGCTTCCTCGCTCGGCCCCCTCCTCTCCTCCCACCGAGCCTTTGTCCTTCACCTTACCTCCCGCAGCCTCCTGTCCGCCAGCATGTCCCGTGGCTTCTTTAGGGAGCTGAGGAGCCTGGGCAGGCTGGGGAGAAGGTGATCGTCAGCCTCTTCAGATTCCTGAAGGCCCCCCCGACCCCCTTCTCCGAGGTGAGCCAACGGCCTCCGTCCCGCGGTCAGTGACAGCACCGTGCCAGGCACCAGGGGAGAGACACAGCTCAGACCTCGGGTCAAGGCCGCCCCGAGAAGTTCGGAGGAGGACCGTGGCCCGGGCTCTTCCCACCGTCCCCCACCCCTGGGGCAGAGGGTCACAGGAGGGGGCAGAAATGCCTCCTTCTGAGGTCTGCGCAGAGGGCTCTGTGGGGCGCTGTGGGAGAGCTGCTGGCCCTCGGCCTCCCGGAGTAGCCGCAGCCCCTGGCTGGGCAGCAGGGGGGCTGCCGCCTCCCTTCCTCCCTCGCCGACCTCTGGGCACACATCAGGGGCTCCCCGGGGGCAGCCAGCCTGGGCGCCCACGACGAGAAGCCCCTGGAGCCAGAGCCCAGCCAGAGCCGGAAGCCCTCAGACCCGGCGCCCACAAGATGCCAACCCACTCTGCCCCGCCAGGCAAAGGATGCCCCGAGAGGGAGAGGAAGGGCCCAGCGGGGAGCTCCGGTGGCATCCCGCTGGCCGCGGCATCGAGGGCCCAGCCCGGCCGTTCCCGATGGAGCTCCACCTCGTGCTCCTCCTTCCCCTGCTCACACTCTCCCACCTCATCTTCGGTGCTCCCTCAGCCGAGCCGTCCTTCGAGGCCCCCCTTCCCTCCCTGCTCATCGCTCCCTGAGACGGTCAGTTTGGCCACCGCCTCCTCCAGGAAGCCCTCCCCACTCACCCCGCAGCTCCTGGAATCTTGGTAGAGGCCTTTGGCTCTCCTCTGGCCTCTGACACCACACCTCGGCCTGGGCGGTACTGACTTGTGTTCCTACAGTAGCCGCCCCCTCCCTTCACTAGGTGGTACCCCGAGGGGGGGGGATGGGGGCTGGAGGATGGAGTCAGTGACCAGCACAAGCCTTGACCAGAGTCTGCCTCTAAGGTCAGCTGAGCTGGATTGTTTGGAGGCTGCAGGAAGACGCTGGTAAACATTTAACATCCGGCTTAGGGGAGAGGCGGGCTCCCCTTTTTTAAGCCCTTCCCTTCGGTCTCAGAATCAGCACTGGGCGTTAGTTCCAAGGAAAGAGAGCAGTAAAGGTTAGGCGATGGGGGTTAAGTGACTTGCCCAGGGTCACACAGCTGGGAAGTGTCTGAGGTCACACTTGAATCCAGGACCTCCCGTCTCCAGACCTGGCTCTCCATCCCTCCAACTGCCTCGCTGTCCCCTACGTGAGCACATTTTGAGTTTGATTTGCAGTATGAACGTTTCCCCAACACTTTCTTAAGTCTGCGCCATCCACAAAAGAACAGCCCAAGCCCTGATTTGTGGGGCTCGCCAGGAAAGGTGGGGTGGAAGGAGTTTCCACACTGGGAGCTCCCCGTGCCAAGTCCTGGGTCTTTCTCATTTGGGGGGAAGGAGGCCTCGAGAAGGCACGTGGAAAGGGGGACCCACACAGGTCTGCCTGCTGTCGAGAAGGCGCGGATTACGCTTTCCTCTTTGTCCTTTTCTTCTTCTTCTAACGTTCTGCCCGTTTCCATGTCAGCTGCGTTTGGGGAGAAAATGGAGAAGCATAAAGAAAGTGGGGAGAGCCTCGTCGGGCCCCGGGAGGTCCTCGGAGCTCTCTGGCCGGGGAGAGCCTCTTCCTGGGGACTCCGCCGCCGTCCGCCCGCCCTGTGCCTTCTGGCTCTCCCGGTTCTGCCGCGTTTCCCTTGCAGCAGTTCCCAGAAGTCTTCCCGGGGCTCCCCCTCCCGGTCCTTTCTCATGGGGCGAGAGCGCCCCATCACAATCGCACGCCACCCCCTGCTCAGCTGCTCCCCAGCTGGGGGCGTCCCCGCCGTGACCGATTGTTTGCCACCCCAAAAAGAGCTGCGTGTAGGTCGCGCCGTCTGTCTGTCGGTCCTTTCTTCCCTTGTCTTGAATCTCCGAGATGCGGGCCGTGGCGGCCCGGCTGGGGCAGGGAGTGTGCCCAGATCTACCGCCCTTGAGCCCAGGTCCAGATCGCGAAACCAGGACCGCCTGGCCCGGCAGCACCTGCACCAGCAGGCCGTCCGCGTCCCCTCCGGCATTGGCGCCTCTGACGGGCGTGACGTGGCACCTCGAGGTGGGGTCTGCGTGTCTCTCCTCCGCCGTGATGGAGGGCTTTTCCCGGACGGCAGATCGCTTGGGTTCCTCCTGCTGTCGCCTGGGGATGGCCCCGACGGCGGCCACTTGGGCTCGGCTCGCCACCCATCTGAGAAGGAAGACTGGCCGTGGCAGAGGAATTTCGTCCGTCTTTGCCCAGCTCCGTCCTCTCCTCGATCTCATCCCTCCCTCTGCCCCGTCCCAGCCTCCTCTCCGGGGGCTCTGAGCTAAGCTCCAGACTATGCCCAGGCTTTGGGCTAAGAGGCTCTCGTGGCACTTTGAACCAGACTGGAGGGACTGAGACGTTGCTGCCCGCTTCTGCTGGCCACAGGAAGGGACGGGCACATGCCAAGTCCACGAGCGTTTAGGAGCCCCCTTTCTGGGCCTCCCTGTCCTTGGGGGGACTGTGGCACTCCCCCTGCCCTCCTGGGTTGTTCAGGCACTCCGGAGGTAGCCAGGGTGTTTTCAGCAGGGACAATCCTACAGAAAGAGCCATCTCGGGTCGGGCTGGACCTCATGTCAAAGCCCGGCTGTCCCCCGAGAAAGCGAGGCAGGGACCCTTCCGCCCTGCGCTCCAGCCGGCTTGCTCGCTCCAGGTACGAGACAGAACGATGCAGATGCCCCTTCTGGCCTGCCCGGTGCCCACACTGGCTCCTTCTGAGCCCCTCCGGCCAATCGTGCGGAGCAGGGGGTGGGGCGGATACGAGGGAGGACAAGGGCACCTTTCTGGCCAAGCCAGGCCGGCAGGGACGGTGGCAGCACCCTGGGCGTGCAGTGGCAGCAGGGGTACATTGGGGCTACTCTGGCTCTAAATTTACTCACAGGTTTCCCACAAATCCCTTGAAGGAGGCTGGAGAATGCCTCTGACCAGCAGCCTCTCCTGGCCTCTCCCCTCCCGCCTTACTGGAAGAAGCTGCCTGTGGCTCTCGCCAGCCCCCAGGGAGGTGCTCCAGGTGCCAGGGGCAGAACCGGGGCCAGTGCAGGGCCAGGAGAAGGACTCGTCTTGCCCATGCTCGGGAGCCGACCTGCCTGGTCCTGGCACACAGCACGGGGGGTCGGGGGGAGGCAGAGCCCAAGGACCGAAGGAGGCTGAAGTGAGGAGCTTCTGCTGTCTGGGCAGAGGGCCAGGCCCTTCTGCTCTGGAGTTTGCCAGCCCTCCCAAGTGCCCCACACTGTGGCCGGGCGAGGAGGGTGGCTACCAGGAGGGTGGCCTGCTCCAACCAGGGGCTCACCGCTTCTGGGGCTCCACACGAGCCCTCTCAGCCCCGGAGATCCGCCCCGAGCCTCCTGGAACTGGGAGCCATGTGTTGGGAGGCTGCCCAAGAGCCAGCTGTGGATCCAGCTGCTGATGTGGTCCAGAGGGCTGGCAGCCACACCGTCCCTGGGCCTGAAGGGCTGCCCTCGCCCCAACGGAGGCCTGGCACCATCCTCTGGGAAGGCCCCCAGATCCCTGCAGAAATGATCCAGAAAATTACAGCTAAGCTAACCCAGACAGGAAAGGGTGTGTGTGCGTGTGCATGTGCATGTGTGTGTGCACGTGTGCGGGCGTGTGTGTGTGTGTGTGCAAGAGTCTGGGGGAAGGATGGGGGAAGTCGGGGGGGGGCACGGATACGGGGTGTGCGTGTGTGTCCATGTGGGTGAGCATGAGGAGGGAGAGCTTCCGCCCCAGAAGACCACCTGCCTGCAGGGCAGGCCCGGGTCAGCTTGGCACCGCAGGGGCGCCATCAGGAAGGCCTGGGCCTGGGGAGCTTCGGCCAGGGGGGCGCTCCCTGCCCTGAGGGACGACTGCTTCTCCCTGGAAGGGTTTCCCCACGTTTCTCTTTGAACCACATCTTCCAGACTGCGAGTGGCCGGACCCACGGCCAGCCCTCACCCAGCCAGTCTGTCCACAGGGCACAGAGCAAGCCCGGGAGGTTCCCGTGTGGCCCACGCGGGCCCTCGGGGATTGCCGGTGCAGGCGGCACCCTGACGCTCCCTCTGAGGACCCCGGGGGGGGCAGGGAGAACAAATGGGGTTTGTGGAGAACAAAACATCTTTGTCTCAGGTTTTCTGGCTGTGGAAAGACCCTTTGAGCCGGGAAGGAGGTGCTGACAGCTCCCAGAACTGCTTCCCTCCTTCCCTCTCTTGTTATCAGTTCCCTCTTTTATCCTTTGCTTGTAGCGAAGTGATTTCCCCCTTTGTAGGCCAAAGACAGACCCCCACCCCCTCCTCAAGCAAGCCAGAGCTCTTTAGTCACCGCAGATGGCCCACATCCCTCCTGTCCATGTGAAGGAGGCTGGCCAGGATGAGGCCGCCGTGGTTCACCCACGTCACCTCTGGGGGACTGGAGAGCCCCCTGCCTCCTGGGGGCAAGAATCAGGGCGCCCCCTTGCAGAGCCCTCAGGGGCTCCCGGAGAGACGAAACCATTCCAGCTCTAGTGTCCCTGCTTCAGAGGGGGGGGAGCCGATGCCCATCCGAGAGGGGTCCCAGAGCAGCTCATGGCAAAGACGAGCCCAGAACCCACAACCCCAGCATTGGAACTCGAGCTTGATCTGCTTCCCCACCAACAGATGCCCGATGCCAGGGGCTCACACATGGCCTGGGCTGGGGGGTGGGTGCTATTGGCCGCACAGCCACTCTAAGTAAATGTCTTTGGTTTTGAATTCATCTATTCTCTGGTTGATTCTACTGAAAGTGCCACATCAGTGGGGGCTCGCGATGTGCGGTTCTGAAAAAATGAGCACCCAAACATGACCTGGACCTGGGTCCGGCTTCCAGGGGCTCTTTGTGAGAATGGCCTCGGCCGCCTGTCCAGGAGGACCGAGCTCCCATTCGTCCCTACACCATAATGCCCAGGCTCCTAGGCAGAAGCAAGCTCGCCTCGCCTCAACATTGGGAACGTTTCAGAGATGGAGGAGAGAAAGACACTGGAGACTCGGCTTCCCCCAGCTCACAGAAGCCCTTCCCCGCCAGGAGAGGGGCCAGTCAGGCACCGAATAAAGACCGCACGCTTAGCCTATGCCGGGCACGGCTCACAGACTGGGCATACGAGGCCGGGCACGGCTCACAGACTGGGCATACGAGGCCGGGCTAAACCAGCCCCTGCCCTCACGTTCCAGTGGGGGAGACAACATAGAAATAAGTGGGGTCTCAGAGGGAAGAGCTCATCATCATATGGGAGGCATCGTATGGAAGTGGGGAGGAAGCAGCCCCAGGAGGCTGGAGTTTCTGAATTACCTCATGTGTGAAGAGAGTGGAGTGTCAGAACACTAGAGACGGGGCAGCTGGGTAGCTCAGTGGATGGAAAGTCAGCCCTAGAGACGGGAGGTCCTGGGTTCAAATCCGGCCTCAGACACTTCCCAGCTGTGTGACCCTGGGCAAGTCACTTGACCCCCATTGCCTACCCTGACCACTTTTCTGCCTTGGAACTGATACACAGGATTGATTCTAAGGTAAGAGTTAAAAAAACAAAAACAACTACTTGATCCTAGAGGCAATAGGGAGCCATTGGAGTCTATTGAGGAGAGGAGGAGGAAAATCTCTGGCAGCTAAGTGGAGGGGGAATTGGGGTGGGGAGACACTCCAAGGCTCTGGTGAGCATCAGTGAGAGATGATCTGGGCTTCTTCAGGAGACGGCCGAAGGCTGAGTGAGGAGTGAAGCACGACCGTGAGGCTGCGAGCCTGCACGGTGGGGAGGATGGGGGCCCCCCAAGGGGCTCATAGGAGGCCGAGGAAAGGGAAGGGGGGAGAATAAGTTCTGCTGTGGCCATGGGGAGTCCGAGATGTCTTGGGACCATCCGCGGTGATGCAGGACTGAAGGCAGGAGAGCTGAGTAAGTAGATCTGGGAATCCCCTGCCTTAGGGATGCTCCTGGGAATAACGGGGTGGGTGGAGACTGCAGAGGGAGCTTATAGAGAGGGGGAGCACCGAGGGCCTGGGCGGGGGGACACCCACAGTTAGTGGGAGAGACCTAGACAAAGAGCCTGCAAAGGAGCCCGAGAAGGAGGCCCAAGAGCCCTGAAAGCTGGAGAGACGCGTGTGCCCAGGACAGTGTCACAGGCTTCAGGCAAGGCAAGGAGGAGGAGGCGGGCAAGGATCCGGCTATTCAGATCCCCCTGGCACCTTGGGAGAGGGGAGACTCCGCCGAGTGAGGCTCTGGGAAGTCAGACCACAGATGGGAAGGAGATGCCAGGGGCAGGGCACAGGCAGAACGGCGAGAGCCAGCAGCGCTGCTTCGGGCGGGCGTGAAGGGCTTTAAGGATGGGCAGACACGGGCACGCTCGTAGGCAGTGGGGCAGTGGAGGGAGGGAGGAGCACAGAGCGGGCAGCCGGCTGGGAAGGGCACAAGCTCAGGGCTCCGTGGGGAGGGTCTGGGTGAAGGGGAGACGCTGGGCGAAGGCATGTGAGAGCCGAACCGGAGGGGAAGAACAACTCTAGAACCTTCCCCTTCGGCCCTTCCCTGGAGGGATTCCATGCAGAGATCCAGAGCTCCGAGGGGGCAGCAAACATTTGCTTGGAAAACCCGCTTAGCTCTTCCCTCTGAGGGGGCCCTCTGGGGGCTTCAGGTGGGTGGCAGACACGGGCACCCTAAGGAGGCAGAGGAGACCAAGGGAAAGGGGAGAGGCTGCCCCAGGCTCCTCCGGCCTCCTGCTCTGATGGCCTCCCACCTTCTCCTTCCTCCCTTCTCCAAGCACAAGAGGCCTGGCTGCGCCCGCCCAGGGCTCCAGACCCAGGCGAGCCTCCTCGGAAGGCCAGCTTGTGCATGAGGCCGGCCCCTCGGCGGGGCAGCAGGGCTTGGAAGGTGACCCGCCCCTCCCGGGGAGGGGTCACTGCGCCCAAGTGGGAGGCTGTGGGCCGGGCAGCCACCTGGAGGAAGCCTGACCCTTGGCCCCCTTCAACACCGGAGCCCTGAAGCCAAAGCCTTTCCCTGGCCCCATTGGCCGTCTGTTAACACTGCGAGAAGAGGCCCTGCATGTCAGGTGATGGGCGGCTGCCGCCCTGGGCATCCGGCCAGTCATTCTCCCTTCACCTGGCCCCTCCCGAGGGAGCCCTGTCCGTCAGCAGCGGCCCCTTCCCCCTGCCCAGCTCCTCCGGGGAGGCTGACAGGCCGCAGCTGGCCCGGAGCTGCTGAGTGAGGGCAGCGGCTGCCGCCCCCCAGGGGCCCAGACCTCCAAATTGGGCTTCTGTCCTTCTCTTGGCTGCCCCCAGGGGGAAGGAAACCCCTGGGCTAGGCATGCTGGGAAGGGGCCCCCCCCAGGCCAGCCCCTTCCAGCCCGCTGTCCTGAGTGGGGAGCGAGACCCCCCCCCGGGGCCCATGGGAAAGGGGGCCCAGGGAAATGCCAGCCCAGGCGGCGGCAGGCCGGGCTATCCAGAGCAAAACCGGCGCAGGCCCCGGGCTCCAAGGTCCAGGGTGGGGAAGGTGCGAGGGAGGAGGCGAGCAGGAAGCAATTGTGCCGGGAACGAGTCCCTGAACCCCAAGGACCCAGGAGACCATCGGTCCCAGCGCAGAGGAGGGGGGCCCTCCCGCCCCCAGCTCAGCCTCCTCCCTTTTGTTTCTCCCGGCTGGCCTCTGGCTGCCTCCAGGCCTCGGTCCTCCTCGCCCCCTCTCCCTCCGGGGCTCTCCCGGCCCCCCTCCCGCCCCTCCCCCCTCCGGGCCGGAGCCCTCGACTCGGGGCCCCTCAGCCCCACTCCCGCCCCCTCCTCGCAGCCGCAGCCCGGCCAAGCCAAGCCCCAGGCGGCCACCGCTGGGTTTGCTTCCTCCCACACTCCCTCCCGTCTCATCCGGGAAGGGATGAGAAAAGCAGCCCCAGCCACAGCTGGGAGCAGGTCAGCCAGAGGCGGAGGAGGGGAGGCCACACAGGAGGCTCCGAGGAGAGCGGCCCACCCTCGGCCGGCCCGGAGCGTGGAGCGGGGGCGCCCCC
>NC_058132.1:641568768-641595676 GCF_016433145.1 Gracilinanus agilis | reverse complement strand
GGGGGGGGCCCATTCCTTGCTCCCCGAGTTCACTTCTAGGCCCTCCCTTTGCCCCCTCACTCGCACCCTTTCCTCCTTTGCGGCACACACCGTGAAGGCTTAGAAGGAGGCAACAACAGCATCCTGGGCGCCCTTCCTGGCTCGCCCATTACCCCAGATTTGAACCTTCCCATTTGGGAGCGAGCCTTGCCCGATGGGCCGACCTTTTTTTTTTTTTTAAATTTAATTCATTCATTTAGGCTGTTCTTCCACAGTTCCCCGCTTCTTGGCCTTTCCCCCCCCCCCTCCTCCCACCCCCTTCCCACAGCCCACACGCAATTCCGCTGGGCCTTCCGTGGCCCGACTTCTTACAAGGCACCACCTCCACTTGCAGAAAGCTGCCCCAAGATCCTGGAGCTCCCTCAGCCTGAGCAGGTCTCTGCCGGGGGACCACCCCAGGGTCGAGGAGGAAGGGCGGACGGGTCCGGCTCGTAGCAGGACTCAGGCTGGCCTCCCCAGCCACGATCCATTGCGCTATGGCAGGGGAGCAGAGGAGAGGTGGAAGGAGGGACCCAGGCCCGACGCTTCCAGGCTGACCTGGGTCAAACAGAGAGTTGGGGTCATCAAGGGAAGGAGGGAGCCCAGAGGGATTACAGGGAGAGACGTCCCAGACTTTCCTCTACCAACGGTCACCAAGCTTCCCAGGTTAGCTTGATCGGTTCGGAATTTCGAGAAGCCCCAGAGAAGTGGGGGAGCTTCTGGGGACCCCAAAGACCCTCCAAACCCCACAACCTGTCCCCAGAGCAAGGCAGTCCGAAGTACACGCCCCTCGAGGGGGCCCAGCCACCCCGGAGGAAGTACATTTCCCTGCCTTTGGTTCCTTGTTAAAATTCAGGAGCAAACCCTTGCCAAGGCTCTTGCTCTGAAAAGAACCAATGAGAGACCAACCGCCTGGGATGTTAAGAGTAAAGGGGGAGGGGGGCAGCTGGGGGACTCAGTGGATGGAGATTCAGGCCCAGAAACGGGAGGTCCTGGGTTCAAGTGTGACCTCAGACCCTTCCTAGCTGTGTGACCCTGGGCAGGTCACTTAACCCCCATTAGACAATATTGATTCTAAGACAGAAGGTGATGGTTTAAAAAAAGTAAAGGGGTACATGCAAGCGGAGCCCTCTTTACTCTGGCCGTCTAAGCCCTGGGAGGGCCCCCCGAATGCCCAATGACATGGAAATGGCTGCTGGCTTTCTTTCCCCCCTGGACACTGCAGCATCACGCAGAATGGGAGACTGGAGGCTCTGAGGCCAGATTGTGAGGGTCCCAGAAGCAGACCCGGCGCCTTTCTTGTCCAGTGGGCTTGGCGGGACTTCATCCGCCAGAGATATTTCCAGGGAGGAAGTTGCTCCCCCAGCACCCACGTGGACTCGGGCTGAGATTCCCAACTGAGCTGGCCAGCCCCGGGCTCCTGGGGCCCAAGTGAGCTCTGAATGCTGCCCTTCCTTCTTTTTTTTTTTTTTTTTAAACCCTTAACTTCTGTGTATTGGCTCCAAGGCAGAAGAGTGGTAAGAGTGGGCCATGGGGGTCAAGTGACTTGCCCAGGGTCTCCCAGCTGGGAAGTGTCTGAGGCTGGATTTGAACCCAGGACCTCCCGTCTCTAGGCCTGACTCTCCATCCACTGAGCTACCCAGCTGCCCTGCCCTTCCTTCTTAATGGCCAGGTTAAGTCTGATCTGCTCCCTGGGGGCCCCCGCCGGGCCAGAAGCGGTTTGGAACCCTCTTGCCGGCACAAGGGAGACTCGGGACCATTTTGTCCTCCCTCCAGGCTCCCCGGCCACAAAGCCTAGGAAGTGGGCCCCCAGCCCTGCCCCAGCCCAGCCTGGCTCAAAGCTGAGGCTGCCCACCGAGGCCCTTTGTGCTGCTCCGCAGCACTGCAGCCCGAATGCCTGTTACAGCCACATTCTTTTTCCCTGTTTTGTAAAAACACAGCTAAGTCGGAGCTAAGAGGATTACGGCCGAGGAGCCAAGCCCTTTGGAAAGGCTGCTTGTCCCGGGGGCCCTCCCGACACCCCACACAGCACCAGCTCCCCGGCCGGCCCCTGTGGGCCAGCTCTGGCCAGGGCGCCATTCCTCTGCGGACCTCGGTTCCGGGAGGAGGCTGAAAGCAGCCGTTTGGGTTCAGTCCGGCAGGCCCAGAAAGGGTCAAGGCGGCAGGCCGGGCGGGCCGGGCCTCTGGAGGGAGCTTCGCAGCTGAATGCCTCCTTGAGAGCGCATTCAGGAGGCCGAGGCTCTGTTTGTGCAGAAAGGCCCACAGATGTTGACATTTTTTTCAGGCCTGGGTTAAGATGTCTTCTATAGGCTTTTATTCCTCATTTGTTACTTCTTTATTATCCTGAGCTTCTCAGAGGGCCGCTCGGGCTTTTCCTAAAGGCCTTGACTCGGTTCTCTGAAGAGAGCAGCGGTGGCCGGCCGGCCTCATTCTTCTCTTGGGCCCTTTCTTCCTCGCCTCCCCGGGCAGGCCTGGGCCTTGGGCCTCTTTGTGGAGAACAGCAGGCCGCTGTGGCCGCCGGGGTCACTCCTCAGAGCCACTCAGGGGGTCCCCTTTGTGCTGCCCTCCCTGGCTTGCTGCGCATTGGCTCAGGGGATGTGAAAGGCCAGGCTCATTTCTGGTGGCAGGCAAACACTTCTACAAATCATTTCTTGGAAAGTAATCTGGAGGCCGGGGCCCTCCCCTCCCCCTCCCTGCCCCCTCCCCCTCCCCCTCCCCAGGCAGCCAAGCTCTGGTGGGGGCCGTGGAAGAAGGGCCTGGACCAGCTGCCCTCCAAAGCTGGGCTGGAAAGTGCCAGCCAGAGAAAGTCAGGCCAGACCCCGAGGGGAGACACATCTACAGCTGCCGGGGCCTGGAGGAAAGGGGGGCTTTCGCCCCCACCTCGGCCCTCTTCCCTGCTGGCGATGGGCACCTTCCCTTGGCGTGACCCTCTTTCACAGAGCGCCAGGCCTGCGCAGGGTGGACTGCCCTCTCTCAGCGGCATTTGGCATTTCTCTCCATATTGCCTGGGACTTTTCATCCGGCCCGTGTGCCAACAGGTCCCTTGGGCTCCTCTGCTCCGACAGCAAGGGACCACGGGGTCTCCTGGCCGCTCCCATCCCCCAGCCCAAAGCACAACCCAGAATGGGGCCACTGAAGGCAGGCGAAGCGCAAAGGAAGCACGTTGCGCCAAGCTCTAGCCTCTGCCCCATGGCAGGGGCCTCCCGCACTCTGGATCACCTTCCATCTCATCCCCCAGTGGCCAGTGTGCCAAGCCTCCGGCACCTAATGGTGGCCCTCAGATGAGCCAGTCGCCGTGCCCATCCCCGGGGGCATCCCGGCGTCTCGGGGGCACCTCCAGGTCCCCAGGACTTGGATGGGAGAAGAAGAGCTTCTCCTCTACCTTCCCAGTCGGCTCCACTCCCTGGAGAGGAGAATGAGCACATCCTGGTCATTGTGCCTACAAGCCTCCGGCAGAGTCCGCAGATGGCAGCTCATGCCAGCATGGAGGCCCACACAGAGAGCCACCCACTGACATCAAGAGGGCTTCCTCAGCACATTCAGGGGCCCAATGGGAAGGGTTGGCATCTCGGTCTGACAGAGAAGGAAGGAGGCTGTGCCAGGCCACACGAACAAAGCCATCTCATCCCATTAGCTCCTCTTTTTACCCAGGAGGAGGACACTGAAGCCCGCCCGAGAAGATCAAGACTGACCACGCAGGGCCACCCGAGGTGGCCCAGGGAGCTCGTGGGCCCGGGCCTCAGGCTCCAGAGCCACGATGCCCCCGGGAGGCGGGCACGGGCACACATCCAGAAGAAAATGAAGCCAGGCAAGCCACGGATCCTAGCGAGTCTGAGCTGGAGAGGACCTCTCACCTGCTCATTTTTCAGGTAGGGAAACTGAGGCCCAGGAAGAGGGGGAGGCTTGCCCCAGGCGGGCAGCATCCTGAGCAGCCCAGATCCTAGCAAAGCATAAGAAAACCAGGGAGAGAGTCCATGTGGCTGCTGCTGGCCTGTGGCAGCAGGCGGCCCTCGCTCCAGCCCTGGGCAGACCTGCCTTCTGTGGAGCTCTTCAGAGCCTGCACATTGTGCTGCTTCCCAGAAAAGCGGAGGCCTCCCCATCCCTCAGCCCCTCCTCCTCCTCCTGAGTGGCAGGGCAGCGGCAGCAGCGGGGAGCCCCAGGACCAGCTCTCAGCGGGCCAGGCAGGCCGGGCAGAGGTTACGGTGCTTTTCAGCCCGCCACGCAGGAGAGCCCCAACGTCCCGCTGCTAGAAATTTGTCTCCACATTTTGTCCTCTTTCAAAGGCGAGCCAGTCCAGGAGACGCTGCCCGATGGGCTAACGGGCTAACCCACAGCTTCAAAGGAATCCACCCTTGGGGCCCTTACCCTCTCCTCAGGGGCCCCGGGTTCTTCTCCTAATTGCTCCATTGTCCTTGCACAGAGCCATCTGCAGATGGCGTCTGGCATACATGGCCAGGCAGCCCCCCCCCCCCTCTGTCCAGGAGCCCAGCTATGGTGACTCTAAAATGAGCCACTCATTCTGCAAGTGCCCTCCCAGCTTCACACGACCCCAGATCCAAGGAGAGGCCAGGAAAGGTTTCAAAGCCAGCCCCTCCCCCCCACTGGGGCATTCTTGGGTGCATTCTCTCACAGCTAGGGCACCTAAAGGTGTTAGACAAGAGTCAGGAGGCCCAAGTTCAAATTCCACTTGATAGACATCCTAGCTGTGTGACCCTAGGCAAGTCACTCACCTCTCTGGCCTCAGCTTCCTCCTCCGTAAAACTGAGAGGGTCAGAGCTGGTAGTCTCTAAGAGCCCTTCCAGCCTGTCTCCTAGAGAAGCAGAGTGAGTGGTGCAATGAGGGGAGGCGGGACTGGGAATTGGAAAGCCCCCTGTGGGATTCTGGGTGAGCTCCGGGTGCCTCGGGTCATCCATCCATAAAATGAGGGGGTTGAACTAACTGGCCACTGGGGTCCCATCCAGCCTCAGCTCTGCTAGCCTGCATAAAACCTCTGTAAATCTCGGAGGGCTCTAAACCGTCAGTCCTGATTTATGATTAGGATCCATTACTCCCTGCTGAACCGGCGCTCTGGGGCTCCTCAAGCCTTTGGTGCAGCCGCAGGCCATCCCATAAAGAGCTCGGGGCGAACGCTCGCCTGCTGGGCAGAAGGCAGTTCCCTCTCCAGAAGGATCCAGAAGAAGCTTCTCCAGGCCATTTACTCCCACCCCTCCTGGAGGCGCGGTTGAGATGGGGGCTCCTCCGTGCAAATGAAGGGAAAGTCAGCCTTCTCGTGGCCCCGAGGGAGCTGCCAGCCAGCCAGCCAGCCGGGGACCCCCCCCACACACACACACACACTACAGCCTACCAGGCTGCTTCGGAAGCGTAATCCCCGGATTTAGGACCCCCAATCCCGTGTCTCTGGGCCTCCTCCTGGGGGCAGGAGAATGGAATTTCTTTTCAGCCTCCAAACTGGGGGATTCTGAAGCAAAACAAAACACACACACACACACACACACACACAAAGAACAAAAGGGAGGAGCGAGGGGGAGGGGAGCTTCTGAAAGCGGGCTGGTCTCTCGGATTTCCTAATGATTACAAATGGGCCCGAAGGCAGGCACCTCAGCGGCACCTCAAGGAAAACCAGGGACCAAAGGCTGGGCTGGGAAGAGGCCTTCCTAATGGCTCTGGGCTCTGCCCAGGTGCCTGTGGATGCCTCCTGGTTTACTCTGTGCGCACCACTCAGAACTCGAACATGGCACTGTAGGCAGTCCGTCTGCCCTCGAGCCCAGGCCGCCCCTCCTGCCTGGGGCCAGATCACTCCAGGAAACCCTCGCCCTGCTTCTTTCCGGCCTCGGGTGGAACCTCGAAGGTGGGTGGCTTGGATACTTCCTCCGGAAACCGGGCAGCGCTGGAGGGAAGGCAGCCGCCCTGCCCTGCGGACCTCAGACTAGGGATGTTCCTAGCGGGTGGTGACTTGGGGAGCCCCAGAGGTTGTAGTGCAGCTTCGAGGACATTGCGGGAAGGGGCTGCCCCAGGCCAAGCAAATGGTGACCGGTTTCTCGAACAAAGCTGGGCCTCCATCCCGGACTCCTCCCCAGACTCCTCCGAAATGCTGGGATGCTCTGGGCTCGCTGAGCATTTCCCATTCATGATCATAAATAGCCCAAAGCGCCCCCACCCGGCTTCCTTGCAGTCAGCCTCATCTCACCTCGGCCCAGAGCAGGCCACGCCCCCTCCCTCCCCCCTCCCCCCCCAAAGAGGGGACTTTATATCCGTGGCTGGCCCGGGCTTCCCAAAGAAAATACAAACAGGGAGGGGATTAACCGAATTTACTCCCCTGCTAAACAAACAGGCCTCTTCCGCCTCCTTTGGCCCGAGGCTGCCGGGCCACCTGCCTGGCTGCCCCGCTAAAGGTTCTGGGCCTAGAGCTAGAGTTAAGGGACAGGCCTGCGACCTACACGTGCCCCGTATCTGCGTCCCCATTTTACAGAAAAGAAAACTGAAGGCCCAAAGGACAGTCTTGCAGCCCTCTTCCCACTATATTAAGGGTAGTTTTAGTGGGAGCTAGATAGACCCAAAAGGTCAGCGGTTAGCCCCACATGCCCCAGAGGCAATAAAAGTCTCTGTTCTGTCGTGGTTCAGGCATGTTCAACTCTTCATGATCCCATTTGAGTTTTCCTGGAGGGGGCTTCTAGGTATCACAATGGCTTAGAGCACTGGGCCTGACACTGGAAGGCCCTGGATTCAAATGTGACCTCAGATACTTCTTAGCAGTGTGGCCCTGGGCAAGTCATTTAACCCCAATTGCCTGGCCCTTAATGCTTATCTGTGGTAGAACTGATGATAAGACAAAAGGTAAAGTAAAGGAAGGAAGGAAAGAAGGAAGTGGGAAAGGAGGGAGGGAAGGAGAAACAAACAAAAAAGAAAAGGAAATGACTTGCCCAGGGTCACATAGTAAGTGTCTGAGGCTAGATTTGAACTGTGGAGGAGGTGTCATCCTGACTCTAGGTGGGGCACCAGGAGAATATAACTAAGATGGTGGCATAGGAGGAAGCAATAGAGCCTCGCTCCCCCTACAACTGCTCCAAGGATGATCTAAGAAGACCACCTGCCCAAGCAGTGAATGAGAAATCCAAAACAACAAGAGATTTAACCCAAGAACACATATTTACTAAAAGGCAAATGAGCCCTTATAACAGATGGGCCAGGACTGAGCATCCAGGGCTCCCAGCTAAACTTGCTGTGCAGGGACACCCAAAACTGACCTTGGACTCAGTCTGGGCTTAGTCCAGCAGCCCCGGGCCTGAAGTATGGTTTTCATGTGGATTCAGAGCCCAGAACCCCTCAGAGTGAGTTGTCCAGTCACTACCCAGGAAAACAACCCAGATAGGAAAGTGCTTCCAGCTGAGCCAGCAATTAAGGGGTTCCCCAGAGAAGATTACTGAAAGAATAGCCAAGCAAACAAATCAATTCAAATTCCTGAAAGAAATTACACAAGTCTATTGTACAAAAATATTTATAGCTGCCATCTTTGTGGCAGCAAAAAATTGGAAAATGAGAGGGTGACCATCGATTGGGGAATGGCTCAATAAATTGTGGCCTATGTTGGTGATGGAATACTATTCTGCTGATAGGAATAAAGAATTGGAGGAATTCCATGTGAACTAGAAAGACCTCCAGGAAGTGATGCAGAGTGAAAGGAGCAGAACCAGAAGAACATTGTACATAGAGACAGATACATTGTAGCACGATCAATGTAACTGACTTTGCTACTAGTAACAATGCAATGACCCAGGACACTCCTGAGGGACTCAGGAGAAAGAATGTATCCACATCCAGAGAAAGAACTGTGGAAATGTAAACGCATTAGAAAAATATGTGATTGATCACCCACAGGGATATGATTGGGGTTTTGGTGTTAAAGGATCCTTCTGCTGAAGATATGAATAACATGGAAATAAGTTTTGAACAAGGATGCATGTATAAGTCAGATTGGGGGGGGGGGGATGGAGGGAGGGGGATCATGAATCATGTAACCATATAAAAATATTCTAACTTTTAAAATTAAGTTTAATGAAATTTCTCTAGTAGAAATAAATAAACCACTCCTTTAGTAAAACAAAAATGTACTCCATGTCCATAAAAAAAATCCTGTAACTATGTATTTTCTCTTCACAAACATTACTTTTTCACTTTACCTTCACTACATATCTTCAATGCAAAATTTGTACTTTAAATATGATCCTATTTTTATGCATTCGGATGAAAAGTATTTGGGATTATAAAAACATAATTAAATATTTTAAAATAAATTTTAAAAAATAAAGAAATTGTACAAGTCTAAATGGAGCACCAAAAAGGAAATGAGAGCAATAGAGGAAAGAGTTGTAAAAGAAATGAGATCTCCAGAAGAGAGTGTTGGAAAGAGTATTAATAGCCTGGCACAAAAAGCACAAAACTTTACTTGTGGTTACTTATCGCTCCCTGAAAATCAGATTATACAAAATAGAAGTTAATGACTCTGTGAGAAGTATTAAAGAGCTATTAGAATAAGGTCAAATACTTTTTTTTTAAATAGGAAAAAATATAAGGTATTTAAAAAGAACTGACCCATAAAATGGATCAAGGAGAAAGAATTTAAGAATCACTGGATGACCTGAAAGCCAGAACCAAAAAGAGAACCTCAACATCCCATTTTAAGAAATCATGAAAGAAAACTGACCAGATCTCTCAGAATAAGAGGAGAAAGTAAGAATAGCCTTTGGTCACTTCCTGAAAGAAACCCCAAAGTGAACACCCCTAGGAATATTTTAGCCAAAATTCAGGGCTTTCAAGTCAAATGAGAGTCATTGCAAGCTGCCAGAAAGAGCACTTAAGCTCTGAGGACCCCAGTCAGGCTTACACAAGAGTAGAGAGCATGGAGTGTAAGAGTCCAAAAGGCAAAAGATAGAAGCTTATAACAAAGAATAATCTCAGCAAAACTGAAGGACTGAAAACCAGAGCTTCTTAGAAACTGTGAAATAGAAACATAACTATGTAAAGGCAAGATAGCAATGCATTCTAATGAGTAGAGAGGAACATGACACAAACAGTCCCTAAAAATCATAATGCCAGCAGCAGGAGTCATAGAGGGAGTCCAGAGTGGGAGAGAGCTCAGGAGTGAGTTCTGTTTTCTTTTTATGGTCTTCAAAGGGGAAAGAGGGATGACACACTTGGGAAAAAAGATGAGGATTGGGGGATTTCTCTCTCATAATTATAAGGTCCAAGTAGAATTCTATACAAATGAGGAAGGCACTGAGGGACTGAGCATCATTTAAGCATCATTTTTTAAAAATTGCTTAATTACTTATTTTTAGCATTTACAATTTTTAAGTTATAATTTCTCTCTCCTGCCAGCCCCTTCTCCCCCTACACTGAGAAGACAAGCAATCTGATACCCATTACATATGTGAAATCATGCAAAATGCATTGCCACATTAGCCATGTTGCCAGAAAAACGAAGTCAGAAAATGACAATTTGCACTCGGGATTCACAAATTCTTTCTCTGGAAGTAGATAGCAGTTTTCCTCAGGGATCTTTCTGAAGTACCTTGGCTCGTCGCATTGATCAGAGTAACTAAGCTTTTCATAGTCGGTCATCATCACAATATTGCAGTTACTGTTCCATGATCTCCTGGTTCTGCCCACTTCACTTTGCATCAGTTCAGACACATCTTTCCCAGATTTTCTCGAAACCGTCCTGCTGGTTGTTGCTTCTAGTACTCCAGTACAATCGTGTACCTCAACTTGTTCAGCCGTTCCTCGTTTGGTGAGCATCCCCTTAATTCCTAATTCTTTGCCCCGACAACAACCAAACGCTTCTCTAGATATTTATCCCTAGGTACAGGTCTTTGACATTGTTTGAGCCTCTGGGATGTAGACCTCGTAGTGGTATTGCTGGGCATCACTTTGCTTGCCTTCTCCATCTGTAGGAAAAGGGAGGGAGGGAGGCCAACAATTCGGAACTCAAAATTTAAAGAGAAAAGAATGTTTTAAATCAATAAAAACCAAAAACAAAAGAAAGAAACTCCTACCTGGTCACCGGTTGGGTCCCCGAAATCTCCTGGAGAGTCCAGCACCATCCAGATGGACAGAGACGCCCTGAAAGAGTGAGTCCATTCCTTTGACAAACGGGCCAGAAGGTCTACCTCCCCCGAACGAGGGCTTCTTCCTCACTCTAAGCACGGGGGAAGCCTTCTGCTTAACCTGCCTGGGCTGTCTTGGCCCTTCAGGACTCTCCCACATTGCAAGGGCAGCGAGCGAGCTCTCCATTTCTGCAGTGGTGAGATGTCGGGACTTAACCCCGAGGTCCCTTGGAACCAAGTCGGTCCCCTCTATAGCCCAGCTAACAAGTGGTCGTGTGGTCCTTTCTCGAAGACCTCCATTGGAAAGTGGCCACTGCCCTCACCAGCCCAGCCCACTCTGATATGGCCCCAGGCATTAGGAAGGCTTTCCTAGCTCCAGCCTCAATTGACTTGCAGCTCATCACCCTCCCAGGTCACTCCCAGTTCTATCCTTTGAGGCCAAGCAGAAGGAGATGAATCCCTCTTCCAGAGGTCAGCCCTTCAGAGGCTTGCGAACCTGCGTCATGCCTCCTCCCGGCCTCCTCGTTGCCAGGCTAAACATCTGGTTCTTCTAAGGAGCCCTCCTCAGAGCGCATGATCTCAAGGTCGGCTCCTGTCCTGGTTGTTCCCTGGCTCGCCAGTGCCTTTCCTCCAGCCAGAACTGAACCGTATCCTCCAGAAGCAGCCTGACCAGGGCCTGTGAGGCCAGTGAGACTGCTGTCTCCCCAGGGCTGGACCTGATGCTTCTCTTACGACATCTGCACTGAGGCTGGCTGCCCCGTCGCTCACTACTGACACACGTGAGGGGAACAGCCTGCCAAAAGAAGGCCCTCTGCAGCGGCACCATCGTCCAGCGGTGCCCTCCTGCCGCTTGCCCTCCCTCCCTCCCTGCTCTCCACCACCAGGGAACCCCTGTTGAGGCCCACATTGTCTGTGTGACCCAGAGGCACAAGCCTGCCCGGATCTTGTTGGAGCCTGACTTTCTGCAGTGCTTTCCCCATCTTTCCCTGCTTTCCCTCTCCGCCCCCCTTCCTTTAAGCAAGTCCAAAGTCCGCCTGGCCCTCTGGGATGCTCCCCTAAAGGACGTCCAAAGTGGCCGCAAGCCATTCAGGAGAGGTTCCAGGCTTTTCTGGCCTGGCCCGTAAACGGTCTCTGACGGCAGCTTCCAGGGAGAGGGTGACGGACGGCTGGGGGGAGCCGCCCTCACAACAGGCAGCCACCTCATGGCTCGGGCCTGCAAAGCAGCCAGCCTCTGAGTGCAGCCAGGGGAGCGATACTATCGGCTTCTCGGCTCTGGCAGGACAGGTGGAAAGCCCCAAGTGAAAGGCACCCTGGGACAGGCGACCAATCCAGTCTGGCTTTCAACAGAAGCCCGCTTGTTTGTTCCTCTCTGTGATGCTGATGACCAGCCAGCCAGAGAGAGAGGGAGAGAGAGGGAGCTCTGGGGCCAGGGCCGCCCCCACCCCAGACTGTGCCATCTGGAGATCTCTTCAGGGAACAGAGCTATTCTTTGAGAGGAAGCCGGAGGACAGTAGAGGACTGTGGCCTGAGCTTTCCTGGCAGCTCCAGGAGGTAAGTGGGTTACCCTCCCCGGGTGCCCTCAGGCTGCCCCTCCTTCAGGCCCATCCAGGAAGAGTCCAATGGCCAGCTCCAAGATTAGTCCCCAATCCTCGGCCTCTCGGCCAAAGGGCTGTCTGAAAGAAGCACCTTCTCTCATCGGCTCTAACCCTGCACAGACGGCTGCAGGACTCGGAGAAACAGGAAGACCAAAGGGCACCTTGAATAGAAATACCAAAAGGGCAGCTCCCAGGGCCAGACCTGGAGACAGGAGGTCCTGGGTTCAAATCTGACCTCGGCAAGCCATTTAAGCCCCATTTTTAGCCCTGACCACTCTTCCACCTCGGAACCAATACACAGTCTCAACTCTAAGACAGAAGGGAAGGATTCAAAAAGAAATAGCAGAGGGGGCAGCTGGGTAGCTCAGTGGATGGAGAGCCAGGCCTGGAGGCCGGAGGTCCTAGGTTCAAATTGACCTCAGACACTTCCCAGCTGTGTGACCCTGGGCAAGTCACTTGACCCCCATTGCCTACCCTTACCAATCTTCCACCTATGAGACAATACACCGAAGTACAAGGGTTTAAAATAAAGAAAAAAGAAAAAGAAAGAAATAGCAGGCAGGCAGGGACCGGCAGGATTCTGGCAAACGCGAGAGGAGGGGCTGGGGCAGGGACTGTTGGTCTGGTGTACTCGGCGTGTTCCCCCGAAAGGCTCTGAAGTGAGTGCCTTGGCTTCTCTGCTTCTGGGGCGCCGGCCCCAGGGACCCACTGAGGCACGATTCCCATCGTCCTAAGGGAAAAGGCCTCCATTCCAAGAATGGTTGCGCCCCTGTTTCCCCAGGAGGCAGCAGGAGCTCTGAGGTGGAAAGTGCTGGGGCCTGGCCTTAGCAAGCCCTGTCAGGGGAAAGGGGGGATGGTCCCGTGAGGAGATTCCCAGCCCCGTCCCAGCCTCGCAGGCTCCGTCAGTCATCTGGGTTCCCAAAGAGCCCGAGCTCCCAAGGAAGGATGGCCGCGGCAGGGCCCAGAAGCCAGGCTGACGTGGGAAATGGCCTGAGCAGGGCCTGAGCTCTGGGCGGCACAGAGAGCCCGGAACCATCCAAGAAAGAGTCCGCTCGGCGTATCTCTGCTGCACAGCCCCGGGGCCAGCCAGGCCACGGCATGTTCCACATGGCTCTGTGTGTGCCCAAGGAGGCACGAGCCGGCTGTGGACAAAGGACACGGCAGCAGAGAGACAGAGACAGAGACAGAGACAGAGACAGAGACAGAGACAGAGACAGAGACAGAGACACAGAGAGAGACCGAGAGATGTGGGGAGCTGTCAGCAGGGAGGAGAAGTGAGCTCTTCAGTCTGTCCCTGAGCCTCTGGAGAGAGAAGAGCCTTTGGGCCAAGATCTTATCTTGCACCCAGCCAAAGGGCTCTTTCACTCGTGTGGGGGATCTGCCTGACGTCTCGGATTTCTGCTGGCTGTTCGCTTGGGTAAATGAGTCTACTCCATAGCCGCTCTGTGTAATGAGCGCTTGATGGAAAGGAGCCCAAGTGGCAAGTAGAAGGGAAGCGCTACCTCCCCTCCCCTCTCAGAGACCCCGGAAGCAGTTTTTCTCTTGAATCCCCAAATGGGCTCCCCCCAGACCAGGGGCGTTTGGGAGTAGAGAGAAGAGGACGTTTAGCCCAAACTCTTCTTGGAGACAGACTGCGGAAGCAGCTAGTACCCAGCCACAGCCCCTCTCCTGCTCCCCTCAAGAAAAGGGGGAAATGGGGGCAGCTGGGTAGCTTAGTGGATGGAGAGCCAGGCCTAGAGATGGGAGGTCCTGGGTTCAAATCTGGCCTCAGACACTTCCCAGCTGGGTGACCCTGGGCAAGTCACTCGACCCCCATTCCCCCCCCACACACACACACACCTTACCACTCTTCTGCCTTGGAGCTAATACACAGAAGTTAAGGGTTTAAAAAAATAAATTTAAAAATTTAAAAAAAAAATGATTTCTACCGAGAGTGCTAACTTGGTAGTCATGGGGCCAATAAGATGGAGGACTAGACATGTCTCTCTGACCCTAACCTGTCAAAAACAGGAACCATGCATGAGATAAAAGCATTTCATCTCTATATCTCCAAGGTCTGAGGCAATCGTTCAATGAACATCAGAAAAGACTGACTAGCCCTGATGAGTTCCTTCAGCATCCTCTTCCTTCCTTCCTTACTCCTACTACCATGCTCCTACATTAAGGCTTCACCCAGCTTGCAACAGAACTTTACACACACTCTCTCTCTTCAGTGCCATGGAAAACCAAAAGGCAGTTTGCTCAAGCGGGGATATCACTGCAGCACTACGTACCACAACAGAGCTCAGCCAGAGAACTGAGGAACAGAGAGACGTGGAGCAGGGCATGTATGTATGGCTGAGTGGCACCCCACTAAGCTTGAGGGAAAGGGCCCAGCGTCCAGGTGTAGCCAGTTCTGCCATGACTGAGGCCAGTGAAGGGTAAATAAATTGTTCAGCTTGAGAAGAGGCTGAGATAGCTTTGAGGTCCAGGCTCCAGGCATGTCACATTCAAAGGAGAAGTCAGAAAGTGAATGACAAGAGCATGAGGGGGAAAGACTGAATTATGAAAAATATCAGAGGAAAAAAACTTAGTAAAAAAGCTTGAGCATAAGCAGATAAACTAACAGGGAGGATTTTAACAATAGAAAGAAATATGGCCTCCAGATCAGGTAAAAGAGTCCAGAATCTATGGCTAAATATTGCAAGACAAAATAAAATCAATCCATACCTGACTAGTTACTCTGCAGGTTCCCAAGAGAACGTGGAACTACAGCAGGATGATATTGCCAGATGGTTTGAAAGAGAACTAAGAGTTATGAAAGCAGAATTTATCAGAGAATTTTGATGCAAAGGTTTTTTTTTTTTTCCAGTTGATTGTTCCATTCTTATCCTGTATGCATTAATGTTGTATGTGTGCTCTCGGTTATGTAATGTATGTATGTAATCTCAGTTATCTCCTTTATCTTCTCTAACCGCCTTTATCTCTTGTTGAATGAAAAATTCATTTCCTTCCTATAGGTGTGCTCGGGGTCTCTGATCTACTTCTGGTCTATTTTTTAAATCTGGTCCTTAACGTGAAGGTCACGTATGGATCTAGAATGTGAAATAGGATGTCAGATGCCGTTCTAAACCCAGTTTCTGTCAGATTGCTTTCCATTCTTCCCAGAAAACTGGAAAGGTTCTTTACTGAATGATGTCTTCCAATTGAACAACTTGGGCTATGAAGTTCCTCTTTTTTACCCCCTCTTGTCTATTCTGTTACATAGATCTGCCTTTCTGTGATGTCTACGAACCCTGGGCTGGAAGCGTGGCCATCCCCAAGGCCACGGTTCAGGGTCTCGGGCTGCCAACATCAGGATCTAAGAGAAGCTCGGGCTTCTGTTCCATCTTGTTTCTTCTTTGGGGCGCTCTGCTGCCTCGGTTGGACAGGCTTTGCTGACTTGGGAAATCTCGCCAGTCCCCAAGGCAATGTCCAGACACAGCTTTTCAGAAATGGTCTCCTCCTGCCACCTCTTAGAACGACTCTTTACAGAGGCGGGAGAGCCACATGTGGGACACGTTACCCATATGTTCAAGCTTTTTCCATCTTGAAATTATATTGATTTCCCCCCTCTTTCCTTTTCTCCTTTTTGTCCCTAAAAACTAGTATTTGTTATACGGGAAGACTCTCTGGAATGGAAAATGGAACTATGATGAGGGCCCTGGAAAAGGGCATCTCTTTCCTAGAGTTGATTCCCAGGTATCTCAGCGCCCCCCCCCCCGACACACACACACACACACACACACACACTAGACGGTATCAGCCAATAGAAAGAAACGCGTATATGGCTTGTGGCTTTCGCGTTTCTGGTTTTCAGTTCGTTCTCTGGAGGTGGCCAGGCACAAGCCACTCAAACGGTGTTTCTGCTGCTGTACAGCGTCTTCTCTTGGTTCTGTTTGTTTGCTCCTCAATGACTCATGTAGTTCTTTCCAAAATTAACCTGCTCATCATTTGTTCCTACACAGTAATATTCATTCACAATCATATCCACGATTTGTCCAGCCACTCCCCAATTGGCGGCCATCCCCTCCCCGGATTTCCAGGTCTTTGCCACCACAAAGAGCAGCTAATAAATGCCTTGGAACGTGGAGGTTCTTTTCCCTTTTCCCTGATCTCCTTGGGAAAGAGACCCAGCTGCAGGGTCTAAGGGGATACACAGTTTGTTTGTTTTTTAAACCCTCACCTTCTGTCTTGGAGTCAATACTGTGTATTGGCTCCAAGGCAGAAGAGTGGTGAGGGTAGGCAATGGGGTCAAGTGACTTGCCCAGGGTCACACAGCTGGGAGGTGTCTGAGACCAGATTTGAACCCAGGACCTCCCATCTCTAGGCCTGGCTCTCCATCCACTGACCTACCCAGCTGCCCCCAAACACAGTTTTCTTATTACTCTCTGGGCATAATCCCAAATTGCTGTCCAAAATGATTGGATCAAATGGTGTCCCCGTTTTCCCGGAGCCCCTCCCACATTTGTCATTTTGCCCTTTCTTCATTTTTAGCCAATCTGATAGGTGTGAGACGATATCTCAGAATTGTCTTGATTTGTATTTCTCTCCTCGGTTGTGATTCAGAGCATTTCTTCATGTACCTATCAATGGCTTTTGATTTCTTCAACCAAAAACCATGGATTCCTATCTTTTGCCCATTTACCCGTTGGGGGCGTGCTTCTTGTTCTTAGAAATTTGGCAGCTCTCTGTATTTTAGACAGGAGATCTCTATCTAAGAAATTGTCTACAAATATTGTTTTTACCAGTTTTCTGCTTTCTTTCTAATCGTGGCTGCATGAGCTTTATTTGTACAGAAAACTTTTCTTTTTAATGTAATCAAAATGATGGGTTTTCTATCTCCCAATGCTCTCTGTCTCTTGTTTACTCAGACATTTCTCTCCTATCCAGAAATCTAATAGGGAGGATGTTCCTTCTTTTGCCAATTTGTTTATGATATCTCCTTTTATGTCTAGGACATGTATTCATCGATCTTATCTCTACCTAGTCTCTGCCAAACTCTTTTCTAATTACGCCAGCAATTTTGACCCAATAGTGAGTTCTAATCCCAAATATTCTTAGCTTGTTTTTGTCAAGAACAAGATTACTGCAATCTTTTATTACTGTTGTTCTATCCCACTGACCTGCCTTCCTATTTCTTAGCCAGTACTGGATAGTTTTGATAATTACTACTTTATAATACAGTTTAAAATCTGGCACTGAAAGATGTCCTTCCTTTGGTGGTTTTTTTTTTTTTTTTTTTTTTTACATTTTTAAACCCTTAACTTCTGTGAATTGGTTCCTAGGTGGAAGAGTGGTAAGGGTAGGCAACGGGGGTCAAGTGACTTGCCCAGGGTCACACAGCTGGGAAGTGTCTGAGGCCAGTTTGGAACCTAGGACCTCCCATCTCTAGGCCTGACTCTCAATCCACTGAGCTACCCCGCTGCCCCCAATGTTTTTTTTTTCATTAATTTATTTGATATTCTTTATCTTTTGTTGTTCCTAGTCAATTCTGTGATGATTTTTTTCTAGCTTTTTTGGTCATTTAATTGAGATGATATTGAATAAGTAAATTAATTTAGAAAGGATTGCCATTTTAAGTATATTGGCTCTGCCCACCCATGAACAATGTCTATTTCTCCAATGTTTTTAAAGCTGACTTTATTTGTGTAAAGAATTTTTTATGATTATGTTCATGTTTCCTGGGTTTGTTTTGTCAGGTTTACTCCCAGGTATCTTGTTCTGTCTGAGACATCGCTATCTATATCTTCTGGCAGGACAAAGTCATATGGGGAGAGGGAAAGGCCACCAGCCCTGGGTTTAAATCCTGATTCTGATACTTAGTGGCTCTGTTACCCTTGGTAGATCGCCTAGGTGAGCTTCAACTTCCTCATCTCTAGGATAGGAGAATAATCCTTTCAGTAACTCTTTCACAGGATTATTGTGAAAAGACCCCTGGATTCAGAAACAGGAAGGCTGGGTTCTAATCCAGCTCGCTCCATTATTTGTGACCCTTCTTTGGGTAATGATGTCACTTCTGGGCACTTTCTTTTCCTCAGGGGAATAATGGGTGAATTGGACTAGCTGGTTTCTAAGGCCCTTATGGGGGAGCTAAGTGGCTCAGTGGAGAGAACACTGGGCCTGGAATCAGAAGAACCCGAGTTCAAATCCAGCCTCAGACGATTACTAGCTATGGGATCCTGGGCAAGTCATTTGATCCTGTTTGCCTCAGCTTCCCGATCTGGAAATAAACTGGAGAAGGAAATGGCAAACCACTCTAGTAGCTCTGCCAAGAAAACCCCAAATACAGTCACGAGAAGTCAGAAATGACTGTAATAATGGAACAATGACAACCAAAGGTCCTTGTCTTTCCTAACTTTTGCCTGTCTTCCCATATCCCCACTATTTCCTTTAAGTTCCTTGTGCTTCAGTCAAACCAAGCGTCCCTACTCATGGGACATCTCCTGTCTTTGCTCTTAGCATTCCCTCTGCCTAGAATGCCCTCCTCAGGGCTGCACGGGATGCCCCTGAATTTAGCCAACATCGATTGAGTGCTGTTCCTCACACAGGGCACGCCCTCTCCCTGCTCCCACCTCTTCTATCACTTATTCTCCCTGCCTGGTGGCTTGCTCTCCCTCCTTACCTCTAGTTTCCCTCGAGGTCCAGTCCATGTGCCATATCCTACAGGAAGCCCTTCTGGATTTTCCCAGAGGCTCATGCCTCTCCCCAATCACCTTGTATTGCTGGGCATTTTGTGTATGAACATCTTGTCCTCTTTGACAGAAAGCAAACCCTTGAGGCCCAGGACTGGTTCATTTTTGTCCTTGTGTCCCCAGCATGTAGCCCGGAGCCTGGCACACGATAAAAGCTCAGAGATGGATGGTTTGCTGGATTCCTGACCACTTGGGCAGAGATGCTCCACTGATCCCCGGGAATGAAAGCTTGGTTGTGCCTGCCCTTAAGGACCTCACCGTTTTCTAGTGGGGGAAGCCACCTATGGAGACTCGGACGCTCCAAGTTAGGCTGAGAACATTCCAGATGTTCAGCGCTAGAAAAGACCTCCACCAGCTCCGGTTCTAGCCAGAACTATATGGTCCCGCCCCCTCCTGGCACTGGTGGGTCCCCTTAGAGTCCAGGGCTTTCCCTGGGGGTTGGGGGTCCCATTCCTAGGCTTTACTTGGGACCTCCACCCATGTGGTTCCCCCGTGCCTATCAGTTGATATCCATTGAGCAGCCAGACTAGATTACCTTTCTGAAATGTGTATTTGCCGGGGCATCGGGGTACAGAGCGATCGCCCTGACCCCACAGAAGGCTGCGGCACACTTCTCAGAGGACATACAGAGGCCAACAGACCGAAGTGAATACGTGTGGGTGGCAGAGGGGTAAGTCACAGCTCCCGGGGGAGCCTTCTCGTAGAGTGCTTCCCCACTGAGCCAGTGTAGCTTTGCTGCTGGGCTCCCTGGAAAGCCTGGGAAAACCCTGCCTTTCCTCCTTATGGCCAGCCTGTCCTTGGAGCCTGATGCAGACACAGTCAACAGCCGTTTTGTCCCGGGGATCCTGCTAGAAGGGGATGGAAAAGTCCAAATAAGCTGCTTTCCCAGAGTGCAGGAGGTTTCCCTTTGGCCAAGGGTGAAGGAAAGAGACCAAGGCCAAGCGATCCAGCAGAGGAGTGGCATGGTCTGACCTGGGATTTGGCAACCACGGAGGTGGGTTGGAGAGACTAGAGGCGAGGAGACCAGTTGGAACACCACCGTAACAGCCGGGACCAAAGGGGATCAGAGAGAAGGGGACCCCCATGGGAGAGGTGGCACACAGCTACCATCTGAGCCAGGATTCGAAGGCATCCTTCAGCCCCATTCTGCCCCAGGCCTTCAGCTAGGAAACCTGAAACCCTGAGGAATAGCCCCAAAGCAGCAAGCCAAGCTGTTCTGTGGTTGCAGTTGAGGTTAACTGACTTGCTGAAGCCACAGACACAGCCCGGCTGCCCGGGGAGCAGCAAGGAACCAGCAGTCTTCAAAGATGGGTTGGAGTCAAGGTTCAAAGAGCCCACAGAACAAGCTGGAAATTTCCTGAGCTGCCAAGCTCCCCGATAGTTTCAAAAGGAGAAGAACCCTGGTGTACCAGCCCTGCCTAGAAAGGAGGGGGGAAGACGGGTAGCTTTACAGGACAGTCAGTGATACGATACTGGCCAGCTGGCAGAGTCCACCACCTGATCAGAAAAAAACCCTGGGCAGTTTCTCAAGAAGTGGGCTAGGGGGGCAGCTGGGTAGCTCAGTAGAGTGAGAGTCAGGTCTAGAGACAGGAGGTCCTGGGTTCAAACCCGGCCTCAGCCATTTCCCAGCTGTGTGACCCTGGGCAAGTCACTTGACCCCCATTGCCCACCCTTACCAATCTTCCACCTATGAGACAATACACGGAAGTAGTACAAGGGTTAAAAAAAAAAAAAAAGAAGTGGGCTAAGAGGAAGAGAAGGAGGGAGGGAGGGAGGAAGGAAGGGAAGAAAGAGGGAAGGAGGGAGGGATGGAGAGAGGGAGAAAGGAAGGAAGGAAGGAGGGAGGGAGGGAGGAAGAAAGGGAGGGAGAAAGGAAGGGAAGAAGGGAGGAGGGAAGGATGGAGAGAGGGAGAAAGGAAAGAAGTAAGGAAGAGAGAAAGGAAGGAAGGTCCATCCCCATTTCTCCACTTCTTCGTAGAGGGCTGAACTTGTCCTTCCTGATTGCTGATATTCAGTTTGATGGTTCCTGGGGTTTGGGACTCCCAGCTCTCACCCTGAGCATCTCTGTGCAAACTCTGTGAAAAGGGAATCATTTTTCATGGGATGTTCCTAGCCAAGGCACACAGGACTTCTGGAAAGTAATGGACCTTTTTTGGCCAGTGCCAGACTTGGGTGGGGCTCTGTATGGAACAAGGGCCCATTCAGATGAATTAAATGCTGTTCCTTCCTGGTCTAATCCAGCCTCAGCCTCCTCTGCTGGCTCCTTATCCCTATATCCAGCCCTCCCCTGAGTCGCATCCCCAATTATCTCCTCAACATTTCTACCCAAATCTCTCATAGGCTAAACATTTGTCTGAAACAGAATACATTAGAGTTCCCCACCCTCAAACTCATTTCTCCTCTGTTTCTGTTGATGGAAACATCGTTCCAGGGACCCGGCGTTACACCTTCAGACTTCTCCTAGGCTCTCTCCTCCCCTTCATCAATACCCCCTCCATGTAACCTTGGCAGTTCAGCCTCCACAGTTCCTCTCCCCTTCAACCCCAGCCTGGACTATGACTTTAGCCCCAAATTGGTTCTCCACTTCCAGGTGTCTCTCTCTAGACCATTCTCCAGCCAACTACTAAGTCATCTTCCAAAAGATGAACCTTACCTTGTCCCTTTTTTTGCTCAAAAATCTTCGGTGTCTCCCTCTTGGCTCATCAGGCTGATTTTTAAGGCCCTGCATGATGTGGTTCCAACCTCCCTTACTACATATGACCTCTCCCTTCCCACACTCAACATTCCAGCTGACTAGCCTGTATGCCCTGGCCTGAAATCAGAATTCCCTTTCCCACTTTTCATGTCTTTAACTCAGACTGGGAATGATCTGCTTCCTTATCTGCAACTTTCTTTAAGGCTCAAATCAAATGTCCCTTGGCCTCTGTAAGATTAAAATTAATATCCAACAACTCCCAGTATTGTCTTTTATAAGATTTATTAATAATCATTTAAAGTAGAGAAAATAGAAAGAATCTGAGTGAAGAGAAGTTTTCCCAACCACGACAGCGGGAGAAGAAAGATGGGGGGGGGGAGGGGTAATAGAAACTTTATCTCCAAAAACATAAGGACATAACATGAGGACAAAAGTGGATTCTGGGAAATGGAGTCCTGGGGTACAAAAATTCTAATTCCACACCTCTCTGGCTGCTAGAGCTCCCTTCCTCCTCCTCAAGTTATCTGGGCATGTGTTGTGTGTCCCCATCAACCCTCAGTAGAATGTAAAGTTCTTGGGAGCAAGAACTGTTTTCACTTTGGCCTTGCTATCTCTAGAAGCCAACAGAGTACATGGCTCATCGTTGTTATTGGTCAGTTGTTTCAGTCTTGTCTGAAACATGACTGAACAAGAAACCACAGTGGTTTCACAATGGAATAAGAACCACAAACGACTCTGACCCCAAAAGGTCATGAGAAATGCTTGAGAAGCATAAATAGGGTGCTACACTGCGTGAGGGCCCAAGGACAGAACAGTGCTTCCCAACTCCGGGCAGCTGGGAAGGCTTCATGATGGAGGACACAGGAACTGGTGGGGCCCAGGAACATCACTCTGGGAATATCGGCCCTCGGGAGGGCAGGAACACCCTTCTCCCCACCCTAGATCCCACTTGCTAAAGTCACAATTGGGGAGTTTCCTTGGCTTCCAAAGGGGTGCAGCAACCATTCTCCTTGTCTTTGTCCCCGAAAAGGCCTTCCTGTCATGGAGATCATCAGTCTGAGAGCTAAGACTACTTTGGGCTCATGTAGCTTCCTCTCACATAAAACACAAGCAACTTGAGAACAAAGGCTATTTGTAATTGGAAGTAGGATGAAGGAATGGATGGACAGATAGCTGGAAGGATGGGTAGGTGAATAGAGGATAATGGATAGATGAATGGATGGATGAATGGATAGATGGATGATGAATAGATGAATGGATGGATAGATAATGAATGGATAGATTGATGGATGTATGGATGGACAAATGAATGAATGGATAGATGGATGACAGATGGACAAATGAATGGATAGATGAATGGATGAATGGGTGAATGGATGGATGAATGGACAAATGGATTGATGGATGGATGGATAGCATTTTGTTTTTTTATCTATGTACTTTATTTTTTATTTTATCTATTTCTTACCTTCCATTTTATTTTCTTTATTTTCCCTTTTTATTTTTATTTTGAATATTTTCCCATAGTTACATGTTTCATGTCCTTTCCCTCTCCCCCAAGCCCCCTCACCCACCCCCCTGTAGCCAACACACAATTCCACTGGGTTTTACATGTATCATTGATTAAGACCTAATTCCATATTATCGATAGTTGGACTAGAGTTATCGTTTAGTATCTCCATCCCCAATAATATCCTCATCAGCCCAGGTGTTCAAGCAGTTGTTTTTCTTCCATGTTTCTCCTCCCACAGTTCTTCCTCTGAATGTGGTTGTTTTTCTTTCTCAGGAGACCCTCAGCCTTGCACTGCTTTGCTTTGCATTGCATTGCTGCTAGTAGAGAAGTCAGTTACACTCGATCATGCTACAATGTATCATCTCTGTGTACAATGTTCTCCTGGTTCTGCTCCTTTCACTCTGCATCACTTCCTGGAGGTCTTTCCAGTTCACATGGAGTTCCTCCAGTTCATTATTCCTTTGAGCACAATAGTATTCCATCCCCAGCAGACACCACAGTTTGTTCAGCCATTTCCCAATTGAAGGGCATTCTCTCATTTTCCAGTTTTTTGCCACCACGAAGAGCGCAGCTAGAAATATTTTTGTACAAGTCTTTTTTCTTATGATCTCTTTGGGGTATAATCCAAGCAGTGCTTTGGCTGGATCAAAGGGCAGACATTCTTTTATAGCCCTTTGAGCATAGTTCCAAATTGCCATCCAGAATGGTTGGATCAGTTCACAACTCCACCAGCAATGCATCAATGTCCCAATTTTGCCACATCCCCTCCAATATTCACCTGGATAGCATTTTATCTGGACACTGTAATCAAATCACTATCATTACTTCTATGAAGCTCATGTCAGTTGACCTGTCACACATACTCCATACCTCTATTCACCATCCCTGTGACTTCCCAAACCAAAACATCCCTCCCTGGCCACCACTTCCTACCTATATTGTCTCCTGCATTAGATCATGAGCTCTTTGAGGGTAGAGACCATCTGGATTTTGTATTTGTACCACAGTGCTTAGCACATAGCAAACGAATAGCTTCTTTTCATTCAAGCTGACCCCCCCCCCCCCGGCCTTATATAGCTCCTTGAGGGGAGGGGCTATTAAGCAGCTCATTAGACTATGCTGTCCTTGAGAAAAGAGACTTTTTCAGTGATGGGCAGACTTCTGATAGAGGGGCCAAAGGAAAGGAAATGCTCCTCTGTCAGTCTGTTTCTAAGGCAACTCTTTCCAAGTTGCACTGTATTGTATCCTACTCATTGTATTCATCAGATTAGGAATAATGTCCCAGGGCTGGATAGAACATTTCAGGGGGCTGCATCTGGCCTGAAGGCTATAGTTTGCCCATCACTGGACTGTTTAACTTTCTTATTTCTCTCCCCAGAACTTCAGCCAGGGCTTGGCATATCATAAGTGCTTGATAAATGCTTTGCATTCATTCACTGATTCCTAATAAATAGTGAAGGCCTCCAAGAGTTGGAGGCCTTTGTGTGTTTGGATGACATCAAAGCCTCAGACATGGTCAAGCCTCCTAGATGAGATCTCTAAGCATCCTAAGAAGATGGCCTTAACCAGCCCCGCAGGAAAAACTCAGTGAACAAAGATGGTCTCCCATCTAGTCACCGGCCTGGAGTTTGAGGCATCCATTGAGTTAGTCTCCATCTCACATGGGCAAGTGGACAGAGAATGGGGCCCAGAACCCAGCAGCAGGCAGAGAGCTGGCTGTGTGCTCTCAGGGTGGCACCGCATCCCTTCCAACGCTACCAGCTAGCTGAATAGAAGCACCCGCTCCTACTCGCCACCTCTCAAGTTGCCTTTTCTGTCGAAACAGTCTTCCAGCCAGGAACTTCCCAAGAATCAGCACGGCAGGCAGCCCGGAGGGCAGGGAAAAGACGTGAGATGAAGAAGGCGGCACAGGAATGGGCGGAGAGGAGCACGAGGAGGAGCGGAAGGACGTGGAATCAGAAAGGGAGGCGACGTGGGCACCGACGTGGGCGCCGACATGGGCACGTACGTAGCAGGAGCGGAGAAGGATGAAGCTGACCTCGCGTCTATGGAAGGAAAGCCTCCATGGCTTCGGGGGAGCCTCCATACGGGCTCAGACAGGGAGGTCGTGCAGGATGCACCCGGGGGCGATGCCCACCTCTACCGAGAGCCCACATGCCCATGGTGGTGCCCAGAGCCTCCACCACGTGCTTTGTGTAGAGGAGACACGAAAGAAGTGGGTCGAACTGAAGTTCACCAGGCCAACTGGCACCGCAGCGGATGTCAAAGACGGGTTGGAGTCGGGGTTCAAAGAGCCCACAGCACAAGCTGAAATTGCAGTAGTCCATGGCACCAGCTCGCTAGGCAGCCGGCTCCTCCCGTGTACAGTTGGTGGTGGCAAACCCCAATATCGTTGCTGGGGGCAGCGCTCTGCGTGGGGTCAGCGCCCAGCCACCTGCTTCCTGCCTCAGGCAGCCGCCAGGGAAATCCAGAGAGCTTTTCAGGTTCAGCTTGTTTCCCCTGATGAGCTATAGCCGTGCTACTGCTGAGCCCCCCCAGCCCCCTTTGGGGTATCTTTCTGGTACATAGAAACATCACCAAGCCCAGCAAATGGCTCCCCCTTTTAGAAAAGACAAGGGAACTCCTCCAAGCCCAGCCGAGGGGCTCGAACAGCTTCTTCTGAAGGAAAACCAACATCCTCCGACCCGCGGGGGAGCCTGCTCAAAAGACCGGCTAGCTGGTGACTCAGGAGATTGAGAGTCAGACCTGGAGGAGGGAGGTCCTGGGTTCAAATGTGGCCATAGGCATTTCCTAGCTGGGTGATCTTGGGCAGGTCACTTAACCCCAGTTGCCTCACCCTGACTGCTCTTCTGTCTTGGAACTAATATGGAGAATCAATTCTAAGACAGAAGGTGAGGGTTAAACAAAAACAAACCAGACAGTGAGCAACAGATTTCTTTTTTTTTTAACCCCTCACCTTCTGTCTTGGAGTCAATACTGTGTATTGGCTCCTAGGCTTCTAGAAGAGTGGTAAGGGTGGGCAATGGGGGTCAAGTGGCTCGCCCAGGGTCACACAGCTAGGAAATGTTTGAGGTCAAATTTGAACCCAGGACCTCCCGTCTCTAGGCCTGGCTCTCCATCCACTGAGCTACCCAGCTGCCCCTGTGAGCAACATATTTCTAACCAGCCCTTGGTCAGAGCTGGGCTTCTACTAGCTGGCAAGACTGTAGCAAATCAGCCCCATGGCTTGTGCCTGAGTGAGCCTAAAAGATTGGAGCCAGGCCTAGAGACAGAAGGTCCTGGGTTCAAATCCAGCCTCAGACACTTCCCAGCTGTGTGACCCTGGGCAAGTCACTTGACCCCCATTGCCCACCCTTACCACTCTTCCACAAAGGAGCCAATACACAGAAGTTAAGGGTTTTCAAAAAAAAAAAAGACAAAGGGCCCCCCTGGGAGCCCACAGACAACCCGGACCTCTGGGCCCATTCTCCTTCCTGCAGAGTGGGCAACCACCTTCCCTGGGATGTTGGACAGCCTCTAGAGCTGTGGGACTGACCCAACTGGGCATGACTGCCCAGGAGGGAAAACACTCCAAGTTCATGAGAGGTTCACAGACTTGGGACTGAAAGGACCTCCTGGGGCCTCCAGTCCAACCTCTTCATTCTCCAGATCAGGAAACTGAGGCCAGAGACAAGTCACTGAGCACCTTCTGCCTCTTACCCACCATCCTACCACCAAGGCTCAGCTCTGGGGGCAGCCGGACTTCTCGTTAGAGAAATGGGCTGTCGCTGGTCTCCCATCTGTTGGCTCATCGCTGCTCCCTCTGCTTTGGAAGAGTCAGCCACAAACTTTATCCAGAGTTTTCCCTGCGCCAGGCTCTATGCTAAGGGCTGGGGGAGAGAGAAAGGACAAAGACAGGCGCTTACGGGGAGCCGACACGCAAGTAGCTCTGGACGAGCACGAGCTGAGCAGGATACCTTGGACGGACTCATAGAGGGAAGGTGTTAGCATCAAGGGGGGCTGTTTGGGCCCTTCCTTGGCCCTGTCCCTTTCCCAGGTAGCGGATCATTCCACAGAGTCAGGGTCGCTCTATCGTTCTCTAAGCTCCTCTCTTTCAGCTGGCCTGGGCAGCCTCCTCACCCTGGAAGATCCCAGCCCCCTGCAGCCCTTTCCTCTGATTGGTCGTTCTTCCTGAAGCCTCCCTTCTAAGGAAAGTGCCCAGACCTGCCGGGTTTCCTCCTTTCTTCCTCTCTGGGCTCCATTCTTGGCTCTCTAGACTGCTTTCTCCCCCC
>NC_058132.1:641554100-641568377 GCF_016433145.1 Gracilinanus agilis | reverse complement strand
CACACACACACACACACACACACACACACACACACACACACTCATACAAACACCAGGAGGGCAGAAAACGCCTTTCTTTTTGCTCATATTTCTATTCCTTGTGACTACCCCAGTGCCTGGCACAAAAGAAGCACTCACCAATGCTTGTGACTCTGGCAAGCTGACTGAAAGAGCCAGCAATGGTCTCCTTTATGCCCATCGAATCTGAAAATAGCCTCGATAATAATAACAGTGGGAGGAGGAGGAGTGGTTGCTGCTGCTGCTGCTGCTGTGGTAATATCTGTTTGCGCCAGTGAGAAGAAGCGAGCTTGCTTCCTGGGGCTGGTTCTCCTCTTCTCCCAGGGGTCAGCTTCCTTGGCCATTCCTCTGTTGTAACGACAGATGGAGAGACGCAGATGCAACCCTAATCTTAGGGAGGAAGAAACTCGAAATATCAAGGCCAGCAAAAAAAAAAGGGAAAAAACACAACGTGAAGAAAACAAAGCTCTATGAGAAGGCAACTCAGGGGTACAAGATGGAATCGTCAGACCCGGAACCATCCTGGCTAGAGCCCTCTGGAAAAGGAAATGAGGAGAGAGCCTGGAGGCAAAGCTTCAGACAAGGACTGTGGCCAACAAGGCTCTGTGTTGTGGAGCAAGGGGAGATGGGAGTAGAGCTGTCTTCTGCTTGGCAATCCATCCCCTTCCCCAAATTCTATTCTCCCACTCTGAGAGGACTTCAGATAGTAAATGAGTACCAATTCTCCACAGTGTCTTGGACCCTGACCTCAGAGAAGGAGTTATGGGTTTGAGAGGAGAAAGCTAAGCCAAATAAGTCAGGCAGAGGCGATAAGAACTTGATTTCAAGGGAATAGCTAGGTGGTTCAGTGGATAGAGCCAGGCCTGGAGATGGGAGGTCCTGGGTTCAAATTTGACCTCAGATGCTTCCTAACTGTGAGACTCTGGACAAGTTACTTAACCCCGTTGCCCAGCCCTTACCACTCTTCTGCCTTAGAATCAATACACAGTATTGACTCTAAGATGGAAGATAAGGGCTTTACCAAAGAAATCTTAACTTCAGCCAGTGGTAAAGGCTGCAGGAAGCACAGCATCCCAGGTGGAGCCTTTCTGCTGAACTCACACACAGGACTGAGCTAAGAGCCATCACGTGTAGTCCCCCGAGTCTCAGGGGCAGGCCCTGGCCATTGAGCAGATGAAAAGCAAGAGCCCCCCAAGCAGCTGGGGACTAAGCGTTTATTAAGTACTATGAGAGGGGAATTTGTGTTCTGATTTGATCAATCAGAGATTGGGACTTCCCTTCCATTTGTTCGGAATTTGGGCCAATCAGCGACCAGGGAATTGACCCCCACAGGCACTGCCCCCCAGGGTGGTGCCAGGCTAATTGAGGAACTGGGCTTGGTTCCTGGGGGGGGGGGGGAGTGATGTAGGAGAACTAGTGGGCAAAGGGAACGGCTTATACGGTGAGACCCGGCAGGAAGTTGGGGGGGTCCTGACAGACTCTGGGGTGTTCACTTCACCTCCTTCCTCCGTTTTCCTCTCTCACTCTCTTTACCTTGAGATAATAAAGCTACTAAAGCTACCAACAGCCTCGCGACTTAAGAGTTCATTTCTATATTTGTCAAGCCCATTCCAACCATTACAGTACCTACTGTGTGCCAGATCCTGCGCTAAGCATTTCATGATACTCTCTTATTGGATCTTCACAACAGCCCTGAAAGGAAGGGGCCATTATTATCCTCATTTTACAGTTAGGGAAACAAAGGCAGGCAGAAGTTTAGAGACTTGCCCAGGATCACACAGTGAGGAGGTGTCGGAGGCTGAATTTGAACTCTTTCCCTAGCTCAGTGCTCTAACCACTTTGCCACCAGTGAGATTTTCTTGGAGTCTTTCCTGCTGTACTTTTTCTGGGAAGAATAGGAATGCCCTCCTGTTGTCTCCTCAGTTCCCTGCCTTGTTTATCCATTCCTATTGGAGAACTGGGCAGAAGGAAGCCAGCTGTTCCTGCTGTGGCTCCCTACTCCTCTGCAGGGGCAGAGTGACCACTTCAATGCTGCTCTTTCTGGACATGCTTTGTTTTTCAGGGTTTCTCAGGTATTTCAATTCAGACGCCCATTCAAATCAGTGCCAAAGTGGTTTGTTTCAGTCTTAGCTGCGTGGCTGGGCTGGGGGGGGGGGTTCCAGACCCCCCAGGGAGGAGATCTCCAGTATCAAGGATGAGTCTGTCCGTGTCCTGTGGCTCAGCAATTACGGAGCCCATTTCCCTGTTGGATGGCCCATTTGAGAAAGAAAGAGAACAGTCTTTACGTGCGACAAGGAAGGGCCAAGAAGAACTCCCCTGGTGGGTGTGAAAGGAGAACCGCTCCCCTGAAGGCGGGGGGAGCTCTCCCAAGAAGGGGGACGGGGGGTGGCCCAGGAGGTGACTGACGACTCCGCCTGCCCCCACCCCCAGTCGCCAGCTGCTCACAATCGTCTCTTTGTCTTTTCTTTGGTTGGATTTTATGTTTTTATTTTTTAGTTTATGCTACTGGTTTCCTTTGCTCCCTCTCGCACTCAGATGAAGCTCGAGCTGGGAGTTCCAGGTGTAGATTCATTCCATATTGGGCCCAGTCGTCGGCTTATTCGTGTCTGGCGTAAATGGATGCCAGATCTAGAGTGACCTGAATTTAAGAAGAAACAGGGTGCCCGGCCTGGGGCCCCTCAGCTACCCCGTGGGCCCAGCCGTGGGGCAGGCAGCCGGGCATCACAGATTCCTGCTGGGCTAAACCCTCTTCAGGAAAGGCTCAGGCACGGCGGGCAGAGAAGCCAAAGCTGGCCCGATGGGCGCCAAGGATTCCAGGAGACGGGCACAGGGGCTGCCACTTGGGCCGTTTCTCTTTCAGTAGTAGCGCTGAGAGCAGGGCTCCACTTGCCTCTTGGAGCAGCCCCACCAGGAAAGGGCGGGCAGCCCAGGGCCTGGGAATCAGTGGCTCAGCCCTGGTGGGCCTCTGCAGCCAGGAGGCTCTGCACACAGGCCCCTCTTTCATCCCCCAGGCTCGCCTGGCTCAGCTCCGGAATATTTAATTGAGGTAATTAGGGCTATTGCTCCCACCAGCTCCCACTGCTGCGCTTTCAGAGCTTGTCCCTTTGTCCTTCCCGGGACTTCGTGGTCTTCAGACCTTGAGAGGACCTGCCTGATTTGGCCACCTCTCAAAACCCCCCCCCCATCAGAGGGCCCCGTTCTGGGGTGGCGAGAGCCTGGCAGACAGACAGACAGACAGACAGACACAGAGAGAGACAGAGAGGAGAGAGACAGAGAGAAAGAGATAGAGACAGAGAGACAGAGAGAGACAGAGAGAAAGAAATAGAGAGACACAGAGAGAGAGAGACAGAAAGAGACAGAGAGAGACAGATGGACAGACAGACAGAGAGACAGAGACAGAGAGAGACAGACAGAGAGACAGAGAGAGATAGGGGAGATACAGAGAGACACAGAGAGAGAGAGACCGAGAGACAGAGACAGAGAGAGAGACAGAGAGAGAGGAGAGATACAGAGAGAGAGAGAGAGAGAGAGACCAAGAGAGAGACAGAGACAGAGAGACAGACAGAGACAGAGAGGGAGAGATGGGAGGAGAAAGGGAGAGGAGACCCAGAGAGAAACGGAGAGGAGAGACAGAGAGACAGAGAGTCTGTCTCTGAGTGAGAGTATGTGCCTTTTAGCCCTTGCCTAAAGCACCCCCACACTGTGGCATTCAAAGGTATTGGATCCCTTCTCAGAACCGGCCAGCTAGGAGAGGGAAGAGCTCCACTGAGCTGAGGAATATTCCACTGGACCATAGTGTTCCTGTTCTCTTTTCTTTTACTCTGGAACCCACCCCTCACTCTTCACAGAAGTTTCAAGGACAAAAAAAGGTGGAACCGAGGGCAGGGTAGTCTTGGGGGAGGGGGCGCCATCCACTGGGGCTTGGCCTTTCCCACGGCCCACAGTGCCCCAACCCCAGAGGAAGACCAAGGCACAGACATCATCACTGCCTTGAGTTCCTGCCAATGGGCTTGGAGCGAGAACCCTTTGTCTCCCTTCCTGCTCCCTCCTCAGGGACACGAAGGATGTGAATGTCAGTTGTTTGGCCCTGACGATGAGAAACCAACTTGTAAACACAGATGACTTTTGCCAAAGCATTTCAGGGGAAGCCTTGAAAGTCATTAAGAACATGTGAGTGATGGGATTGCCACGGATGCGCCCATGGGTGTGGGAGGAGGAAATCCACGGCAGAAGAAGCGTGGAGTCCTTGAGATCCCGCCACTTCCCACTCGCAATCAACAACAAAATGGAGGCCCCAAATACTGTGAGACTCTAATGGCCGAGCTTGGCCCGAAGGGGAGAGGCGAGAAGGCGCTTCCCTCCCTTCTTTCCAAAGGTGGGGGTCTGGGGGTGGAGCAGAGTCTCAGCTGCTAAGCTGGTTGGCTTTGCTGAACTGGGTTTTCCCTCCTGTTTCAGTCTTTGTTCTGAGGGGTCTCTCTTCCCCCGGGCCTGGCGAGAAGGACGAGCCTGCGTGAAATGAAGGTAGTGAAAAGAGCCAGAGACGGCAAGCTTGGGTTAAACCCAAAGGCACTTGCGAAGGCCGGCCGGGCCAGTGAGTCCAAAGGATGCCCCACGAGGGTGGAGACATTTGTTTGGGCTTTTCCATCCTGACAAATGCTGGATAAATGGAGTGAAGGGCAGCCTGGGAGCTGGGGCTAAGAGTCCAGGAGGGAGAGGGCTCAGAGAGGATCCTTTGCCTTCGTAGGCAGGAAGTCTGGAGGGAACGACGGGCAGCCTCCGGCCTTTATCCAAGGCGGCTGGGAGTCAGGGAAGAGGAAACGGGCTCCCAAACAGCCGCCACGTCCCAGGATAAAGTGAAGTGAGAATCGTCGGGGGAGGGAGGGGGTCCTCGAGATCATGCTGTCTTCTTCCCCTCGTTTTACAAAGGAGGTAACTGAGGCCCAGAGACATTGGGGTTCGTACGCATGTATGTCCTCCACCCTGTGCCTGCGTCTCCATTGCTCTGCCACCTGGCCTTGGTTTGTGCTTCTTGGCCTTACTTCGGCCTGCCTTGCCAGCAGTCCCCTCTGGGAAAGCACAGGGAGGACCAGCACAGAGGCGCCCTGGGCAGGCGGCAGCAAGGAAGGCCGTTTCTCCTTCCTTCCTCCCATTCCTGGATGCCCTGCCCTGAGTGCAGCCTGTGTTTGGGGTCCCAGCAGAGGGGAGGGGCAGGGGCCGGGTGGTGGCCCCCCCCACTCTGCCCCCAGGGAGTTCTTCCCTCCTCCTTGCTGCCCTGGCCACCCTCGGGCCCCTTGGAGAGCCCCTGGGAGAGGCGGACGGGCTGTGGCTCATCCCTGTGCTGAGGTGAAGCTCTTCCTAAAACTGCTCCATCCTGGAGCCTCTGCAGCCTAAGGGGGCTGCGGGGAGCAGAGGGAGGGGCAGGAGAGGGAGAGGATTTCACACGCCAAAATCTGCGGAAGGATCCCCGGAGCATCCTCGAGGCGAAGCTCTGGGTGGGGGAGCCGACGAGGACCAGAACAAGCCATCCTCGAGGGCTGCTTCCGGCCCTCTCTGAACGCCGGCCTGAGCCGAGCCCCCCAGAGAGGAAACGGCAGACCCCAGGCTCTGGCCTCGGGGTCCCTCCACAGATGGCGGCCACGTGCTCCAGCCACAGCGGGAGCAATAACAGACCGTTATTATGGAGGACGGGAAGGCAGAGGGGAAGCTCATCGGACCTGCCAGAGACGTGCAGAAGCTTCCTCGAGCTCGCCCGGCTGGTCAGCGGCTGAGGGTGGACGGCTGGGTGAGGGCCTCGATGGCTCCCGCTTGGACTCTTTCGAGCTTCCAGAGGGCTTGAGCCTCTCCCCTCCGGTGAGGGAATTAGTGCGGATGCTGCGCCCACTTTACGCAGGAGGAAGTCAAGGCTGCTGCCCAGTTCAGGGCTCTTTTCCATCTCCCTGGAGGAGCTGTGGTCGAGGAAGCCGGAGAGGAGCTCCTGCGCCCTTCTGAGTCTCAGACGCCCAGGCTGGGCGCCCGCAGACCTCGCCTTGGACCTCTCTCCCCGCGAAGCGAGGCGAGGCGAGCCGGAGGGAGCGGCAAAGGACCCCGGAGAGCTCAGATGCCATGCTTTGCACACCGGGCGCTGTCCCCTCAGCGGGCAGGGCAGGCACCTGGCTCCCTGGCCCGGCCTAAAGCCCGCGCCAGGCTCGCTCTGCGGCCCTCCCTCTGCGGCCCTCCTGGGCGCCGGGTGCTCTAGATTGACAACTCTGTGAGCTCAGCTGGCCCCTCGCCCTGCTCTAAAACAGCCAAAATTGAAAATGTGCCTCAGATGAAAGTAGGAATGCCCGGGGGGGGGGGGGGCCTGCTTGCTTGGTTCAATGACAGCCTGCCGAGAGCCCCACATGAGGAACCGCTCGGAGCGCCAGCCAAGATGAAATCTGCTTTTCCAATAAGCACTTCAAAAGACGGAGGATATTTTTGGCTCCGTCCAACTCCTGGGAAAGCAGCAGTGAAGAGGCTGGGCAGTGAGCAGCAGGACCCCCTGCTTCTGGCGATGGGAACGTGCGAGGGCTCCTTCCGGACGGCTCTGGCCAGCCGGCCGGCGTGCAGTTAGACAAGCTCGTTGTCTCCGCTGCAGGCCCCTCGGCGATGACGTCCCAACAAGTCTGGAAAGCCTGGGGAGGGCTGCGCTCCCCTTCAGCCCGAAGGCCTTCACTCTATTGAGATCCGAGTGGGGGATGCGGGCCGGAAGGGGCCCCGGGCCCAGTGGGAAAGGCCCTGCTTCTGCTCTACAGGCTCTCGGGGGACCAGGGGGCCGTCGCTTCCCTTTGAAGGAGTCAAGCCGGATGGCCTCCAAAGTCTCTCCCAGCTCTCCTCCTCCCAACCACGCCCTCAGTGGCCTCTGTTGGGGCAGCCCTGGCGGCTGAGGACCCAAACAAGCCAGGGATGCCTCTAGCAGACCCTCGAGATGCGCCTCGATGCTCTCACCCACGCGAGGGGGCTCTGCCCCAGGGAGGGGCCGAGGTCGTACCTGGCTCGGGGATAGCCAGTGGCGTCACGGCAGAGCAGCGGACCAGTGCGGAGCTCGGAGGCTGAAGAGTCTCAGGGAACACCCGCTGGACGTCCTCCTGACCTGAGCCGCCAGGTTTCAGCCTTCTGTCACTGATTGGCCTGGCCTGGCCTCCCATCCGTGGCCAGGCCCTGGGCCCGGGAGCAGAGGCAGGAGGAGAGCCCAGGAGCCTGGCTTCCCAACGCCGCATTCCAGGTCCCCCTCTTTAGGCCCAAGCACTCAGCTCTACTGAGGGGACCGACGAGGCCTCAGCTTTCTGTGCCCCGAGGTAGACGAGGCACAGCAGGCCGCTCTGGCCCGGTCAGATGGGGCTGCTTTACTAAGAATGGTGAGAAAGCTAGGTTTAGGCCAAGAAAGAGCTAGTGAGCATCTGAACTGGGATTCAAACCCAAGCTTCCCCGGGCACACACTCACCACTACACTAAACTTCCTCAGTGCACGGAAGAGATGAGCCTTCGATGCTCTTTCTCAGCCTCGTCCAGGGAGATCACCATTTCAGGCAGAAAACGAGGAGAACGCACACTCGGAGAAGTGGGAGAAAGCATCCCTCACGGCAGACCTGGCACTGGCAGTTCATGTGGAGCTCTGGAATTGCAACCTGCAGAGAGCACCGACAGGCCCCAGAAGTTCCAGAAGCTGGAAAGTTTGTCAGCTCACCCCCCGCCGCTCAGCTGGGCGATCCTTGGCTTCTCCACAGCCTCTCCACGGTCCCACTTCTCCCCCCTCCTTCTGTTCTCTTGCCACAGTGACGGTCCTTAGCCACCAGCAGAGCAGCCACAAGACTTCAAAGTCTTGACTTCCAGCTCTGAGCTGGGCCTGGAGCCTCACGGGAAATGTGCTTCCTAATCAGATGGTTCTATAGCAGAAAGAGCAGGCTTCTCCTCATGATCCCTGCTACGTGTGGATAGCTGAGCGGGCAGGGGGGCCTTCTCATTTTCCCAAACGCAACTTTCCTCCCTCCCTTCCCAGACCCAGAAAATTCCATGGACTCCCCCAAGCACCTGGGAGTGCGAAATCCGATGGAATCACTCTGTTGTCTTCTGTTGAACTGGGGTAAACATCCATAGTGAAAAGAGCCAGAGGTTGCTCTGTGAACACACACACACACACACACACACATACACACACACACACGCACACACACACACACACACACACGTGCACACACACACACACACACACCCCTCAAACTACACTAAATGAAGATAGCTGGTGGCATCATTATGAGCCGGATCCCAAAGCACATGCACATTCATAGGTGTCCTGCATGAGTTGCCACAAACACAAATAGTCATCCCTTGGGACCAAGCAGCGCCTCTGATCATAAGAAGGTCTGAAGGGCCTTGGGCTGTTCCTCCAGCAATGGCAGCTGATGACAGAGAGAAGACAGCAGAGCTGGAACTTGGGTTGTTTTCTTGGCTAAAGGGGATTCTTTTTTCTCTGGGAAGGACTGGACGGGGAATTGAAAACCAAGTTCAGTGAAGACGTAATGAGTGAACCCCAGCCGCCTTGGATGAGTTTGGGGCATCGGATGCCAACAAACTACATCCTCAGGTACTAAAAGTTATAGGTGAGGCAGCAGAGCCACCAGAAGTGATGCTTAAAAGAACACGGAGCAGAGGAGAGCCTCTGCACGACTCAGGGAGGGAAAAAAGGAGTGCGGTGGGAAGTGCCTGTTTAACTCGAGGCTGAAGAGTCTGACGTTGAGCCTTAACAAAAAGCCTGCTAGAGATGATTAAAGAGGTGGCTCGTGAGCCCCTAGAAAAGGAGGCAGCAGTCACTCGGACACCACATGGATGCTGCAGGAATGAGGAACTCATTTCCTCTGTGAATGAAATAATGAGAGCCAGGTGGCCTGAAGGGAAGGTGAGAGCTTGGAGGAGGACCCAGGAGGGAGGAGTGGAGAGATGCCCCCAAACCCCAGGCCGGGAGAAGGGTGTTCATCTGAGCAGACTCTGGAGGACAGAGGAGCCAAGCAGCAGGAGTGACCTCAAGTGTAAGGGATTAGATAGAGATTGGCACAAAGACGGCGACGTCTCAGTCTTCCAAGGTATGGGGGAGTATATGCAACCGAAGGCTTAAGAAAAGGCAGAGACATAGGACCATATGGCCAGGTTAGACAACTGGCCTCCTGGGAAAGGATGTGAGTGCTTCTTCCAGACAAGAGCTGGACCAAATGGCATTGAAGGGTAGTGAGAGCAGCGTCCAAAGGTGGCTGGGCAGAGGCCACCAACCAGGAACGTGGGCTGAGCAGGGGAAAGCAGAATGTGAGAAGAGGAGAGGAGAGCCATAGCAGAGCCGAGGAGGAGGAGGGAACAGCAGAGGGAAGCACCTCATATCAATGACTGACGGATGCCCACCAAGAACGAAAGGAAAGAGCCTGCCAACAGCACAGTATAGACAGAGAAGCAAAGAGGGGGCACCCAACTCCTACCGGAATCCTACTGAGACGGGGCTCTAAATTTGGATCAGGAGAAGCGTGGACTTCCTGGAGGACAGCAGTGCTTCCTATTGACTCATCTACAACCTCTCACCATTTGTCTTAGCTTGAGTATAAACCTTGCCTTTGTGAGCCCTCAGGCTTGTAAGGGGGTCTGGTGGCTACCCCTGGGGAGTCTGTGACACTGAAATTTCCCAAGGCTCTAGATGGAGGCCCAAAGAAGTGAGTTCCCAAGGTGTCCCCAAAGGGAGCACTGCTAGAAGAGCGTGCTAGTAAAATAAGAAAAGATAGTGAAAGAGTCTCCATTGTCCCCAAGAACCTCGGGTTAACAGTACTCTGATGTCATTGCTTCTATCCTGCCTCAAGGTTTCCAGAATATTCTCTTCACAATGAAGCTTATTATCCCCATCTAGTGGGGGAGGAAGAGAGGCCCTGGGGCTGCTGAATACAGAGCTGCCCCCCCAACCCCTCCCCCAGTCAGGAAACCGATGGGTTCTAGGGATGACAGTCTTTCTGAAAACTATCTGGAGGTCTTAGTGGATGGCAAGCTCAGTGTAGCGGCAGCATAATATGGCGGCCCAAACCAGCTGCTGTAAGGGATGGGCTGCATGAGGGGATCAGGCCGGGTCAGTCCTCTGGCCCTCTGCTCCTATCACACCTCCCCTGGAGGAGCTGGAGAGGGAGTGTCCGGGCCAGGGTGACCAGAACAGGGAAGGGCCGGACTCCATGTCCAACGAGGCTGAGAAGAGGATTCCAGAGAGCCGATACAGGTGTGCCCAAGGACTGACCAGGCTGGCACAGAGAGGGGCAGCGAGGGCAGAGCCAGGGGCAAGAGTTACAGAGGCTGCTCAGGGTCAGCGTCAGGAAAGGCTCCCTCCCAAGGGTGCTCCCAGGCTCCCCCTCCTTGTTGGGTGGGCTTCAGGGGGGACTCCTCTGGTGGGGGTTAGACTAGAAGAGGTCCTTTGGGCCTCCGGGATTCTGGGTCTAACAGAGATCTCACGACTGTGGATAACTCGGCCAGGGAGCCGCAGAAGTGCCGCCAGGCTCCTTGGAGCCGAGCCAAGAGGAGGAAAGGTGCCTCCCTGCCCGGGCGGGCACTCGGTCTTCTCTGGGGAGAATGGGTCCTTCCCACCCAGGGCCTTCACATACGACCTCTTGGGGCAGCGTCGATGCTGAGATAGGAGGAAGCCCCCCAGAGCGGGGACCCTCCCCCAACCCCGAGCAAGGGGGCTCCCTGGAAGTCTGCTGACACCCCCAAGGCCCGCACCTGGTCCCGCTCCCCTGCGTCGGCCCCCGATGACCAGGCGTTATTCCAGGACAGGAAATCGCAGCCCCCGTCCAAGGTTTCAAGCTGCCTCCCCGACCAATAAAGCCACATCTGGCCTTGCACACGTGTGCCGAGCAACAGAAAAGATCTTTCCTGACGGGTTTCTCCCCCACAATGCTCCTCGACCACAAGCCAGCGATGAGCGGGGGGAGGCGGGACCGTTTCCCCCCATTTATCTGCTGTGGCGGGGGGGGGCACTCCTGGTGGGAGGCAGGGAGAAGTCAGGACGCCCTGCTGGCACAGCCCGCCCTGGCCCAGGGCCTGCCTTCCTCCCCCTCCTCCCACAGAGCCGAACAAGCCTCTTTCCCCAGCAAACAGCAGGAAACCAGCCTCCCGTTGACCTCCCTGAGGCTGGCCTCCCTGAGGGCATCACTGGGGGGGATGGAGGGCCTGGAGCTGGGGCTGCAGCTGGGCTCCTTCCACCTCCCCAGGTCAACCCTTTGGAGCCTCAAAGGCAGCTCTCTGTGCTGCCCCCTACCCCGAGCCCTCTCAGGCCAGCCGTGCCCAGTTCTTTCCCCCACCCTCGGGTGCCATGATCCCCCCCCCACTCTCCACCTCCTCAGTGCCCTCCTCCACCGCAGGGACCGGGCCCAGCCGCCCCGAGTCCCGGGTGCTTCAGCCCTGGCTGGCACGAGCTCGTCTGACTGCCCCGTAAGCCTGCGCTCCCCCCACCATCCTGGCTGGACACACTTCACAGAGCCAGAAGAGGCCTCGGTGCCCTCCGGGCCCACCCAGATGCCACAGGATTCCCCTCTCTGACTCGCAGCAAGGGCTGTCCCACCTCTGCCCATGGACCGCGACTAGCTCCTGAGGCGGCCCGCTCCACACTGGGACAGCTCGCCTGCTGAGGAAGGGTTTTGGTCAGAGCCTCAGTGGTGTCCGTGCCTTTGTGGGGGGAGACAGTTCTGCCCCCCCCCCCGCCAAGAGGACCCAACGAACCTCTTCCCCAGTTTCCCAAAGCAGACCGTCCCTGGCAGGGCACAGGCCCATCTTCAGCCTTGGCAAAGCGTCTGGGGGAGAAGCTGGCCCTGGTGACGCCCAGAGCTGGCGCCTGCCTTGTCTGAGGACTTAAAGGGGGCACCGGGCAGGGGCTACACACACACATACACAGAGGGAGAGAGACAGAGAGACAGAGGCAGAGGCAGAGACACAGAGAGAGAGACAGAGAGAAGGAGAGGGAGAGAGAGGGAGAAGAGACAGAAGCAGAGACACAGAGAGAGAGACAGAGACAGAGACAGAGAGACAGAGATAGAGGCAGAGAGACAGAGAGACAGAGGCAGAGAAAGAGACAGAGGCAGAGAGAAGGAGAGGGAGAGAGGGAGAAGAGACAGAGGCAGAGACAGAGAAAGAGAGAGACAGAGACAGAGAGACAGAGACAGAGAGACAGAGACAGAGACAGAGACAGAGGCAGAGTCACAGAGAGAGAGACAGAGACAGAGACAGAGACAGAGAGAAGGAGAGGGAGAGAGAGGGAGAAGAGACAGAGAAAGAGAGAGACAGAGACAGAGACAGAGACAGAGAGACAGAGACAGAGAGAAGGAGAGGGAGAGCGAGGGAGAAGAGACAGAGGCAGAGACACAGAGAGACACAGAGAGAGAGACAGAGACAGAGACAGAGACAGAGAGACAGAGAGAGAGAGAGGAAGAGAGGAGGAAGGAGGGGAAGGAGGGAGCCACGGAGCGGGGCCAAGGCGAGCCCAGTGAAGCAAGGAGCAGAGTCCGCCCCGGGGGCGCCTCAGAAGGCCCCCCCGCCCCCCCCAGGCCCCCCAGCAGTCAGGGCTGGGTTCCGGGTCACCAGAGCTCGGGCGCTGCAGAAGCCGGGGACGGGGAGGCAGCTGAGCCCGGCCTGCCCCCTCCGTCCTTCCCCTCGGAGCTCCGGAGCTCCGGGCGTGCAGCCCCCTCCCAGCTCTCCGTCCTCCCCTCACTGAGGCCGGCTGCAGCCAGAGCTGAGAGGGGGTGAGCCAACTTCCCTCCCCTCCTGGCGGGCCCCAGAACTCGAAGGAGCCGGGCAGGATCTGAACGTGGGCCCCAGGCAGACGGGCCGGCCTGGCCCAGGGGAGCCCCGCCTCAGGGATTCGGAGGAAGAACGGAGGCTGGAGAGGGCTCCGCGGGCAGGGCCGGGCGGTCACCCAGGCGGTGCAGCAGCACCATCTCGTGGCCATCTCGGAGCCCCTCGGGACAGCCGGGCTGCTTGCACTAAGGAGGCGAGTTGCAGGCTTTCGGGAGCGCTTGGAGATCACTTTACTGCTGGGGACGCTGAGGAAGCCCAGGTTGGGAAGGGACTTGGCCAAGGTCTCCAGGCAGAGGACCTTTGAGGTCACGAGTTCGAGCCCAGAGGGGGCAGGGCGTCCCGAAGGTCCCAGGAAGGGCAGATCAGAGCTGGTCCCAGCGTCTGCCTCCATGCCCAGTTTTCCATGCCAGGCTTTGTGCCTCAGACTTCGGGAAACCTCCAAGAGGACCCCCCACGCCCGGCTTCCGGCCAGCCCACTGAGCCAAGGGTCCGCGGGGTGCAGAGGGGCCTCCCTTCTCACATCCTTCCACTCTGAGCCTCTGTCGGGCTGACAGCTCTGGGGCTCCTGACAGGCCGGCCACAGCCCTGGCACCAGCCTTCCCGGGGAGAGCTGGGCCTGCCCGCCATCCCCCGACGGCTCCCGCCAAGGGCCTGGGCCGGCCCTTTGGGCCATCAGCCGGCGGGAGCCGTCCTGGGCTGCGGCAGGGGCTGGAGCTGCCCTTGCTCCGGCTCTGCGGCAGAGGAGGCTGCAGAGGGCTCCTCCCGGTTCTCCTCTGGCTCCTGGGTCCATCCTCGGCCTTCCCCTGCCCCTGGAGCTGTCCTGGGTCTCCTTGTCCGTGGTCACGTCCCGCGACCTCCAAAGAGAAGCCCCCCGGAGAGCACAGTGGGCAGAGCCCCGAGCCAGGAAGGCTGGACTTCGTCTCCAGCCTCAGACGCTTCCTGGTGCCTTGGTTTCCTGATGGAGGGCGTAATAGGATAATAAATGGGGAAAATAATGAAGTCAACCCCAGGGTGTGTGACCCTGGGCAAGTCATTTCTTCTGCCTTGGTTGTCTCGTTTTTTAAGTGGGAGGGATAATGTTTGCCACTACTTCCTCAGCTTGTCAGGAGGAAACCTTTCTAAGCACTGAATGCAATTCATAACCCATAAGCGCTGCCAGCCCCCTCCTAGCCCTCGACCTCTCTCCTCGGCGCCCCTCTCCCATCGCCAGGTAACTGCTACACCCCTCCAGGAGACATCTCAAGCCCAGCATGGCCAAAACGGCAGCTCTTCCCCCCTCGGCCTCTGCCCAGAGGACCAAGCCTGCCAGTGGTCCTTGGCTTCTCCCCGGGCCATTCTCTCCCCTCTCCCCCCATCGGCCGTCCTCCCACGTCTTCCTGAGCTGGGCTCCCCTCCCCATCCCCCCTGCCTCGCCATCCCCCCTGCCTCCCCATC
>NC_058132.1:641506847-641544167 GCF_016433145.1 Gracilinanus agilis | reverse complement strand
CCCCTTCCCCCCCCCCCCAGAGCAGGGAGCACTTCAGCCTCTTATGTGGGCTTGGCTGGACACATGGGAGCAAAGGGAAGGCCCAGGCAGCCATCCAGTCTTTTAGGCAGTAAGAGGGGCGATCTGAGCGAGGGAGAGTTTGAATGCGGATCTTCCTGCCCCGCTATGGTCACTCGGCCTCAGCTCTAACCCCTTCTCCCCCCCCCCCCCCAAGGCCTCATCTCGTTCAGCCCAGGGCCCCAAAGCCCCCGCGAGGTTCCTGCTTGCCCTGGGGAAACAAGGCAGCCATCAAAGGGCATCAGCGGCTCCCCGATACTTTCTTCACCTCCAGTAGTCTTACAGCCCCCCAGGACCCCCGGCCAGTGACGGCATAGAGCTGACACGCACATCTGGCCAGGGCCAGAGTACAGCAGGCCTGGAGCAGCAGCAGCACCGCGTACAGGACCAAAGCCGAGTCACCGCGCTGGAGGGGGGAACTCCCGTGGGAGCCCTCGGAGGGCTTTGGAGGAGAACCCTGCTCCCAGCTTGGCCAGCCTTTGCCCAGGAGGACTTGGGGGCCCGTTGTGGAGGAGAGGGTGGGCTCAGCTTCGGGAAGGCCGACCGAGCCGAGGGGCGCCATCGTCGTCCGAGGGGCTTCGGGGGCCCCGAGAAGTGTCGAGAGCCGTGTGGTTGCTGCAGGGACCTTTGTAGACTGAGAGGTTGCTGGTGGTCGTGTGGTAGCTGGGGCGGCGGTAGGCAGCCGGATGGTTGGGACTCGTGCTGCCATTGTTGGCTCTGAGATGGCCGTCTGCACCTTGGGGAGCAGCTTTTTGGCTGTTGCTGGCTGTGGGCGGGAGGGCTGTGTGGTTCCTCGGGGGGTAGTTGGGAGCCGAATGGTTGTTACTGGCTCTGTGGTTGTCATCGATGGTTGTGTCATCCGTGTGCTTGTTGTCGGTGGCTGTGTGGTGGTTGTAGGTGGTTGTGTGCTTGTTATTGGTTGTGTGCTTGTTGTAGATGGTTGTGTACTTGCTGTTGCTGGCTGTGGGCAGGAGGGCTGTATGGTTCCTCGGGGGGTAGTTGGGAGCTCAGTGGTTGTTATTGGCTCTGTGACTGTTATTGATGGTCGTGTCATCCGTGTGCTTGTTGTTGGCTGTGTGGTGGTTGTCGGTGTTTGTGTGCTTGTTGTAGGTGGCTGTGTGGTGGTTGGCGGTTTTATGGTTGGTGATGGCTGGGTGGTTGTTGTGGATGGTTGTGTGGTGGTTGTCGGTGTTTGTGTGCTTGTTGTTGGCTGTGTGGTGGTTGTAGGTAGCTGTATGGTGGTTGTAGGTGACTTTGCACTTGTAGGTGGTTGTGTGCTTGTTGGCTGCGTGGTTGCTCGGGGGGTAGTTGGGAGCTGAGTGGTTGTTATTGGCTCTGTGATTGTTATTGATGGTTGTGTCATCCGTGAGCTTGTTGTTGGCTGTGTGGTGGTTGTCGGTTTTATGGTTGATGATGGCTGGCTGGTGGTTGTGGATGGTTGTGTGCTCATTGTTGATTGGATGGTCGCTGGTGGTGGCTGTGTGGGTGGCTGCCTGGTTCCCCATGGCCGCTGGGCCTCCCTAGCTCTTATCTGGCCAGCTTCCACGGCCCTCTTAGTTGCTGGCGGGCTCGTCGTTGGTTCTCTGGGGGGCCGAGAGGCTGGCCGTGTAGACGGGCAGACGAGCTGGTCCTCTGCTAGTGAGTCGATGCTCCTGCCCTGCAGGTGGCCTGGGTTGCTGCAGGCAGGGCGGCCCCCTCCGGAGGCTGCTGTCTGCACCTTCCTCGGGTTGCTCCGGATCCAGCGGTGAAGATAGCGGAGGTGGCAGTCACATTGCCAAGGGTTGCCCCCCAGAGCCAGGGAGGTAAGCCGGGGCAGGGTCTCGAAGACGCCTTGGGGCACACTCTGGAGCCGGTTGGCCTGAAGGGAGAGGCTCTGGAGGTGGGCCAGAGGCGCCAGTTGGCCGAGGTGCACCATGGCGATGCGGTTGCCCCCCACATCCAGCTGGGTCAGGTTAGGAAAGCCCTGGAGGAGCGAGCCCGGGGGCAGGGCAGGGAGCTGGTTGTGGGAGAGGAGCAGCCTGCGGAGGCCATGGGGCCCAGCCCCCGGGGCCCGGGCTGGCAGCCGGCGCAGCTGGTTGTGGCTGCCATCCAGCTCGGCCAGGTGCGGTAGGTGCTCGAACAGCTGCTCGGGCAGCTGGCGGAGGCGGTTGGAGGCGAGCTTGAGCTGCCGCAGCTGCGAAGCCCCCGCGAAGGCGCCGGCCTCCAGGCGCTCCAGCCCGTTGCGCTCCAGGCTCAGCCTCTCCAGCTGGGCCAGGCGGTGCAGGAAGCCGGCGGGCAGCTCTCTGAGCCCGTTACCCTGAAGGCCCAGCTCGCGCAGCTCCTCGAGGCCGTCCAGGAGGCCGGAGGGCAGCGCTCGGAGCTGGTTGTCCCCGAGGCGCAGGACGTGCAGAAGGCCCAGGGGGCGCAGCAGGCGGCCAGGCAGGGCGGCCAGCCGGTTTCTGCCCAGGTGCAGGAGCCTCAGCCGGTGCAGCCCCTGGAAGAGGCCTTCGGGGAGCGCCCAGATGGCGTTGTCGTTCAGGAAGAGCTCCTCGAGGCTGCCCAGGTCGCCGAAGAGGCCCGCCGGCACCTGTCGGACGCGGTTGTTCTTCAAGCTGAGCCGGCGCAGGCTCCCCAGCCCGCGCAGGCTCCCCAGCGGCAGCGCTTGCAGCGTGGGGGCGCCGGAGATCTCCAGCTGCGTCAGCTGGGCCAGCTGGTCGAAGGCGCCCACCTCCACCGTGTGGAGCCGGTTCTGCAGGAACTCCACCTTGGTCAGGCGCGGCATGTGGCGGAAGGCGCCCGCGGGGACCCTGGAGATGCCGGTGGCCGTGAAGCAGATCTCCGTGATGGCCGCGCCCACGGCCGCCGGGATTTCCCGGACTTCTGCCTCGGCAAACACGGCCTGGTGGGCGCCGGGGCTGCTGTGCGGGGAGCCCGGCCGGAAGCCGTGAAGCCACAGGAGGCCAGGAAGGACCACGGAAGCCAGCCGCATGTTCCTGGGGGAGAGAAGAAAGGCCGCGGCTGGCTGGCGACCGCCTGGGACCGCCCGAGGGCAGCGGCCCCAGAGCACCCCACGAGCAGCCCGGCCAGAGGCTCCCGGGGGGCCCCGCCAGCGAGCTCTGCTTTGCCATTCCTGGACCTCCCAAGGCTCTGGGCGGAGGGGCTGAGGCGGTGCCCGGCCAAGGGAAGGTGAGAGGAGAAGCCCTCCCCGGGGCAGAGGGGAAGGAGCAGAAGGCGCAGTCAGAACGGAGCCCCTCTCGGGCCCTCCTCCCCGCTGCCCAAACTGGGTTGGAAAGCGGCGTCCTGGCCGCCCGGCCCGGGACATTCTCCGCCGGGGCCACAAGGTGGCGCTCCGAGGCTGCCGCCCCCCTCCGAATACCCGGGGGACAAAATGGAGCTGGGGGAGCCCAGGCAGGAGTCCGAAGAGTCCCGGCAGAGCCCTTGGGAAGGGGCAGGAGGAGCGCGATGGTCTCAGAGAGACAGAAGGGCCCGAGTGGTCACCTAGAGGGAGGGCTAGTCCTGGAGGCAGAAAGACTTGAGTTCGAATCCAGCCTCAGGCACTTAATGTGGGATCCTGGCCTAGTGAAATGGGGATCCCAGAACATAGATGGGGCTACAAATGCTCGTTTCCTTCCTTCTCAGTGGCCAGGAGCTCCCCCTGCCCAAAGGACTCGGCCCCTTTGGGTGCTTTGCCTGCTTTTTGAGGACCGGAGGAGAGAAGACGGCTGATTGGCCAGTGGCGTCTCCCTCTCCGTGTTGTCTGGGTGTGCAAGCACTGAGGCAGACAGCGCTCGGCTGACGTGCCCCGGGTGGCACAGCCAGGTCTCGGCCCTTCCCGACTCCGGGTCCAGGGCTCTGTGCCCGGGGTGCCACCTCGCTGCCCAAGGCCGAAAGGAAAAGAAGAAAGAGCAGCCGCCTTAGGGCAGACCAAAGAAAAGAAGACCCTTCGGTGAACTTGGGCCCGGGTAGTGCCGGGGGAGCCGGGCCACCTGCTCACAGGAAGGAGGCTGCCCGGGCTCCGGAGGAGCCGAGGATGGCGGCAGGAGGACACGGCCCAGGCCGTTTCCTTCATGTAACCAGAAAGACTGAATCCGTGACTGCAGAGCCCGGATCAGAGGGGAGGACCAGGAAAAGGACTTGGCCACGTGGCCAGCCGACATTGGGGACGGCTGACAGGCTGTGGGGCTGACGGCTGTGCAGTAAGAAATGATGAAGGGGGCGCTTTCAGAAACACCTGGAAAGGGGGGCAGCTGGGTGGCTCAGTGGATTGAGAGCCAGGTATAGAGACGGGAGGTCCTGGGTTCAAAGCTGGCCTCAGACACTTCCCAGCCGTGTGACCCTGGGCAAGTCACTTGACCCCCATGGCCCACCCTGACCACTCTTCTGCCTGGGAGCCAATGCACAGCATTGATTCTAGGATGGAAGGTGAGGGGTTAAAAATAAAAGAAGAGCCTGGGCTGAGGTGGGTGAAAGGGGGGCCCTCCAGAGAAAGCTCCCAGAGAGCAGGCTGGTGCTCAAAGAATTACCAAGTGCTGCTGCTTCCTCCTACCACGGGCCTTCGTTAGGGCTCCGGGGACACCGTTTCTTCCTTCCTGGCAGGTTGCCTTTGGTGGCTGCTGAGATGGCCGGCTGAGGGGAGAGGGTTTGGCCACCCATAATCAGCAAACTGATGACCGGGATTGGGCACGAGCTCCCTCCCTTGGTTTGGGTTTGGCGAATGGAGGAATGAAGGAACCTGCCTGCCTTTCCCCTTTCCCTGAGTCTCATCATCTGGTGGAACAGAAAACTGCTGAAGGGGGGCCAGTGATGGGCCCCCACCTTCCCGGAAAATCAGCTCCGCAGCACGAGGCTGGCCGGCCTGGCTCCCTCTCGGGCTCTCTCTCTGCTTCTTTCCTTCTTCGGGGCACATTCCTTCACTTAACAAGCACGAGCCCTTGGGGTGGCCTCACGTGGCAAAGAGGCCATCATCTTCCCAACGTGTAAATCCAAGCAGCCAAGAGAAGAGAGACAGAGACAGAGACAGAGAGACAGAGACAGAGAGTCAGAGACAGAGAGACAGAGACAGAGAGACAGAGACAGAGAGACAGAGACAGAGAGACAGAGACAGAGAGGGGAAGGAAGAAGTCAGAAAGAGGGAGGAAGGGAGAGAGACCCAGAGAAAGAAACAGACAGACAGAAACAGGGAGGGAAGAAGGGAGGGAGGGAGAGACAGAGACACAGAGACACACAGAGACAGAGACAGACAGAGATGGGAGAAGGAAGGAGAGAAAGGAAGGAAGAAGACAGAAAGGAAGCAGGAGGGAGAAAGCCACAGAGAAAGAGACAGAGACAGAGAGAGACAGAGAGACAAAGACAGATAGAAACAGGGAGGGAGGGAGGGAGGGAGAAGCAGAGACAGAGACAGAGAGGGAGAGAGAGAGACGGGGAGGAAGACAGAGAGGCAGAGAGGGAAAGAGAAAGATGGGGGGGTGGAGAAAAGGAGGAGAGAAAGAGAGACAGACAGAGACAGAGAAAGAGACAGACAGAGAGACAGAGACAGACAGACAGTTTGCCACTCATAGACAGCCCAGAGATCCCCCCCCCAACCCTTCTTTTCTCTCAAATGCTGGACTCCGGCCCCACCTGCTCGCCGCTCTCTGCAGGCCTCCCACCTAACACCTCTGGCTCTTTCTAAGGTCTTCTGCTGGCTGGGCAGCTTTGCCCGCCACCCCCCCCCCAGCCCATTCCCTTCAGCCTCCTGGCTTTGCTGCCTCCTGCCTCGAGCTGCTTCTCCAGGGGCTCCTCGTGGTCGGGTCCCTTTGCTGTGGATCGTGGCGCCCCTCCCAGGCCCTCGGCATAGGGGTCCCCCAGGGCTCTGCTCCTCGCCGGCTCCTCTTCTCCCCCCTGAGCCCTGCACGAGCCGCTCTGGACTCCACGCAGCCAGCACCCGTGTGGCTCCCTGGTTCTAGTCTTGCCCCCGGCTGCCCACGGAGCATCTCAGACTGAGCCTGGGCCCAGCAGGCCTCGCCCTCCTCCCCGGGCCCTGGAGCTGCTCATTTCTGTGGAGGGGCCGCGGCCCTGTTTCCCCTCTTGCCCCTTCCCTCTCTATCATCCACCACAGTCGGGCAGTGCCAAGGGGGCCCCCTTGTCTCCTGGCACAGGGCAGCCATCACCCCCGGCCTCAGCCCCCTCAGCTCACACCCAAACTAGTAACAGCCCCTGGGTTGGGGGGGGGGTCTGTCTGCCTCCCAGGCTCCCCCGGGACAGCCTATTACACTTGGAGCTGGTCCTAGACATGAGGAGTTCTGCCTGGCAGCCCTCTGCCTTGGCCTCCCGCCCCCCTGCTCCTGGCTTTGCCCTCCAGAGCCCAGTAGGCCCAGACCGGCCCTTCCTCCACAGGACATCCTGGCCCTACACACATCCCTCACGTCCCCCCCAGGCTTCAGGCCTCATCCTTCCCGCCGCTCTCTGGGGGCTGAGCTCCAGGCCCTTCTCTGGACGCTCACCGGCAACCCAACAGTGACCTGCTAGAGACGGGCTGCCTGGAGCTGCCCAGAGTCCAGGGAGGAGCAGGCAGAGGTGAGGCCAGGGGATTGGAGACGGGACGAGGAATGGAGGCCCGTGGCGCCCGCTCCACCAGACCCAGTGACTTCATTCCTAAAGTGGCTCTGTGTTTCCTCCCGAGCATCTTAGATCCAGGGCTGAAGCGCTCCAGAGAGGGTTCTGAGTTCAACCTGTTCCTTTTACAAGTGGGGAAACTGAGGAAGCCCAGAGACAAGGCATGCCTTTTCCAGAGTCTCCCAGCCAGTGGCCACTGTCTGAGTCAGGATCTGAACCCAAGGCCCTCCCCACTCCAGCCTTTTTTCCTGCCAGGACAGATGTTGGTTAAAAGGAAAAAGTGAAGGAAGTCCCACTCACCTCCCTCGGAAGGCCACGGACACTTCCCAGAATATGTGTCCCGAGGACGGAGAGAAAACTCAGGAAGCCCAGACAAGCCCTGGGGCCCCACCGGTCAGGGTGCCTGGTATCTGGGCCACACCCTGGCCATTCTGGCCTCGGCCCTCTGGGTCCTGTCTGGCTGGAGAGATAAGCCGAGCTGGCCTCTGCTGTGCGCACTGTGGGCTGTTGGCTGACGAAAGGCAGGGGGCAGTGCTGACTGGGCAGCCCCGCCTCATGACTCCCGGGGAGCTGCGACCCCCATTCCCATCCCCCCTTCAGAGCCGGGCCTCTGACAAATGCACTGTGTGGGGCACAGAAGCCAGACCGGCATGTCCTGCCCAGAACTGGGGGGGAAGGAGAGCCTGGGAGGCAGGAGGAGGAACCTGCAGGGGCACCTTTGGGTTCCATGAAGATGGCTGGGATGAATTCTCTCTTTTGTCTTTGTATTCCCAGCAACTGACACAGGACGTGGCACACAGTAGGTGCTTGTGGTTCGTCTGCTTGATTCATGGGAGGATAAACTTCCAAATTAGAGTGTTATATTCGTATCCTGAGAAATGATGGATGCCACCTTTGAATGACAGGGGAGGCAGCTGGTAGGCATAGAATGTTCCCAGATGCCGTGAGCCAGGGGCAAATGTCGGTTGGCCTGGCAGTATAAATAACCCTGACAGCCATTTGGAGAGGTCTTTGGCCTTTGGTCTTTGGGGTTTGGTCCCTTGGGTCTTTAGTCTCTGAAACTTCCTAGCTGTTTAGGTCTCGGGGTCCCTGGGTGGTGAAGGGAGGCTGGGAGGTCTATGAAGAAGAGGGTAGGAAGAATCTGAATCTAGTGCCTGAAGACTGTGAGAGCTAGTACATCACCAAACACTGATAGTGAAAGGCTGAGAGAATGACATCATCGACACAGCTGCATCAAGAGCAGTCCTAGTCTCTGGCTTGGCTGTGGCCAGGCCGGGCCAGAAGGGTAGTGGAGAACAAAGCTCCCGCTTTTACTAAATCAAGAGCCTCCAGTCCTGATTGTCAACTAGCTACAGATGTTAGATTGGCAGGGTCTCCGATCCCCATTCCTTATCCTGTTTATCCATTCCCTGGTTCTAGATTCTAGATAGAGTGTTTAACAAGTACCTTCCTGAGTGGTCTCTATATCACGACCCTTGGGGGGGGGGGGGAGCTAACGCAGTCAGATATCGAATGTGATCCAAATCCAAGGCAAATCGAAAGCCCTGTCATAATTTATTCAACCCCAGGTGGGACCTGAAAGGGTTACCCGACCACCTAACCTTTTGGGGAAATTACAACAACCATCAAGGGTGATGGGGGTTGGTGTTCCTCCATCATCCGCAACTAGGGAGAGTACATAGATACACTCGCGTCACTGTATACCTCTATCTCCCTAGGCCCTTTTCTTTATAACAAGAGCTGCCCGGGAGAGCCCAGGCCAGCTCAGGAGGCTTTCCCTCTTTGGGGGTCTCTGAGTGGGGGGAGGGGGGGGGAACGCGCTAAGAAGAAATATAGGTCGGGATGCCTCTGGTTTGAAATCCAAGGGCCTGGGTCCTCCTCCCAACCCTGCCACCTACCACCTGCATGCCCTTGGACAAATCTGAGCCTCAGGGTCTTCATCGGAACGCACAAGGACTCGCTAAGGTCTCCTCTCACTCTCAGGCTAGCCTCCTTTGCTGAAAGACGCCTGGCTCTGAGAATCTGTGACCGACCGAAGAAATCTCCCCCATCTCATCCTCATCTGGAAAATGGGAGTAGCAGCGCCTGCCCTTGCCTACCGTGTTGTTGCGAGCACAGCTCTCCGGCTTCCCTAAAGCCAAGAAGAAATGGGAGCGAGTTCAGGAGCCCACCTCTACGTGGCTGGGTCTCTGCTGTTTCTCACTCACGCTCCTGCCGGGTTGTTTTGCCCTAAGAGGCTTCAGGCCTGAGGCTGCCTGACCACAGCCTTCCCCACCTCTCTGGCCCTGGGCCTCCAGAAGGCTCCATGGCACGGCATCCGACCCTGCCACCCAGAGGACCCGGAGGCTCTGGAGGAGCAGGGATTTCTCCAACCCCCCTCACCAGCCCCCAGCCGCCCACCTGGCTGGGCCGGCCAGTCAGAAGGTCTGCAAGCCAAATGAGAGCCTAAGTGGATCCCTGACTCCTGCCACCTCCTCAGTGCCAGCCAGGCTAGCCAGAAACTGATGGGCCGATGGATGGCCAGCAGAGGCAAGAAGGTCAGGCCGGCCTCTCTCTCTCCCACCCAGGTTCCCCTCATCTCCTGCCTCCTCTTCCTCCTCCAAGTTGTGTCTCTTTCCCTCCTGCGGAAAACCCTGGCGGGAGCCGCACTTCCCCCAACCCCATGTGCCAGGCAGACCTTCCCTGGGGGAGGCCCCAGCGCTCTCCCCTTCCGCCCCCTTCCTCTTCCGCCTTTTCTCCTCGAATGAAAACAGACCTGAAGAAAGACGGGCGAGCCCTGAGCCACCCGGGGCTCCTTTGTGGCCGCTCCGTCCCACAATGAGAGCTGGACGGCCTCCTTCCTTCTGCGGGTTGTGACTTTAATTATTAAATGGCCAGAAGAAAGCTCGGGGGGGGCCGATTCTTCTGCAGACACTGAGACAGCCTCAATAGGGACGTCCCAGAATGCAAGCCTGGCTCCGTCCCCGGCCCAGAGGCAGAAGGCCTGCTGAGAAGGGGCTGCGAGGGGAGGAGGGGAGAAAGGGCAGATGGAGGCTGGACAAAGGACCCCCGAGGAGGGGAGGAGAAGTGGGGGCCCCGTGGGGCGCAGGCGAGGCCCCTCCCAGGGAGCCTGCAGAGTCTCGTCATTTGGAAGCGCTCAGGAGCGCCCTTTCTTTCTCGGTTTCCTAGGAAACGCTCCGTCCCGGCCCCTGAAGAGCGAGTCGGGGAGCCCCGGGAGCAGACAGTCTCCCGCCACGCTAGCCCTCTCCGGCCAGGGCGTTGATGGAGATGGTGAGCCGGAGCGAGCCGCAGCTCGATTTCAGGAGCCATTCCTGAGTGGAATTGAAGGCGAGGCTCCGGGTGCCCGAGGTCTGCCTGGCAGACAGCTGAGCCCGCAGCCACCGGCACGCGTCCCGCTCGCACGCCAGCACCACCGTGCCCTCCGGGTTGCTGTAGGCGCACCGGGCGGGCGCTCGGCCCTCCGCGGCCGGCTCCCAGCCGCCCGGCTCGTCCTCCGCCCGGAGGGGCACCGGGCACACCAGCTGCTCCGGCCTCAGCGCGGGCAGCAGCTGCCCCCTCAGGTAGGGGGGGCCGGCGCAGTAGGTCTGCCGGTTGAACAGCCCCTCCACGTACTCGTGCAGCCAGCCCAGCAGGTAGGCCAGCCGGCAGTCGCAGGCCCAGGGGTTGCCGTGCAGGGCCAGGTGGAAGAGGCTGAAGTTGTCGTCGAAGATGCCGTCGGGGAGGCTGCTCAGGAGGTTGTGCGAGAGGCTCAGCTGCTCCAGCAGGCTCAGGTTCCGGAAGAGCCCCCCGTCCAGGGCCGTCAGGTTGTTGCTGCCCAGGTAGAGCTCGGTGAGGCGGGGCACGGGGCCGAAGAGGCCCGGCGGGAGGCTGCCCAGCCGGTTGTGGGACAGAGAGAGGACGCTGAGCCCGGACGCGCCCCCGAAGAGCCCCGCCGAGACGTTCTCCAGCCGGTTGTGGGACAGGGACAGCCGGGCCAGCTTGGGCGTCCCGAGGAAGAGGCCGCCGGCCAGCGCCCGGAGCGCGTTCCCCTCCAGGTTCAGGAAGGTCAGGTTGGCCAGCGAAGAGAAGAGGCCGGCGGGGAGGCGGCCGATGGCGTTGCGTTGCAGCCAGAGCCTCTCCAGGGCCCCCAGGCCCCGGAACACCTCGGGGGGCAGCTCGGCCAGCCGGTTAGCGTCCAGGAACAGCTCCCGGAGGCCGCCCAGGCCCCGGAACAGGCCGGGCGGGAGGGCGGCCAGGTGGTTGTCACTGAGCTTCAGGAGCTCGAGGCTGCCCAGGGGGGCCAGGAGCCCCTCCGGGACGTGCTCCAGGAGGTTCTGGGCCACGTTGAGGACCCGCAGGGCCCCGAGCGGCCGGAAGAGGGCCTCGGGCAGCCCCTGCAGCTCGTTCCCCTGCAGGTGAAGAGCCTCCAGGCAGTCCAGGCCCCAGAAGAGGTCCTCGGGGAGCCCCGTCAGACTGTCGAAGTTGAGGGTGAGCTTGCGGAGGCCCGTCAGGTTCCTGAAGGCCGTCCCGGGCAGCCCCGCCAGGGCGCTGCCCGTGATCTCCAGGTCCCGGAGCCCCGGCAGCCCGCCGAACGCCCCGGCCTCCACGCGCCGGAGCTCGTTGTTCAGGAGGACCACCTTGGCCAGCTGGCTGTGGTTGCCGAAGGCCCCGGGCCGCAGGGCCGCCAGCGAAGTCTCCACCAAGACCAGGTCGGTGGCCCGCTCGGGGAGGCCCGCGGGGATGGCGGCCAGCTCCTCCGCCGAGCACACCACCTCCCGCTGGAAGCAGTCGCAGCCCTCGGGGCAAGCCCGGCTCAGGCCGGCCAGCAGCGGGACGAGGAGGCAAGGCAGGAGGCCCGCCGAGGCCATGCTCCTGTGGGGAGGAAGAGGCCGACACAGCGGCGGGTCAGGCCGGCCTCCTGCGGGGCGCCCCCTCCCCGGGCCCATGGACCTAGAGGGGCGCCCCCGGGGGCCGGCACACCCCAGCCCTGGGCCGAGCTCAGCAGAGAAGCGGACTCAGACCAGCAGCGGGCTGGCCCAAGGCCACCAAGCTAGCATCCTGTGCCCCAGCGCCCGAAGGGCTCCTCCTTCCCGAGGTCTCCCCGCCGTGAGGCGAAGCGGAGGGGACGAGCCTCCATTAACGAGCTGCTCATGTGCTAAGCCCCACGGCGAGCCCGGGAGGACGGAGGTGCTAGGATTAGCCCCATGTTAGAGGTGGGGAAACTGAGGCAGAGGGGAAGTGACTCGTCCACGGTCACACTGCTGGTCTTCCTGACTCCAGGCCCAGCTCTCTATGGGCCTCAGGTACCACCCGGCTACCTCAGCTCCAGCCCCAAGCAGACTGAAGACAGCCTGGCCAGAAAGCCCAAGTAGGACTTTAGGTTAATCTTGGATGGCCTCCAGAAGGCCTGAGATCTCTCAGACCTCAGTCAGCAAGGAGGGGCCCAGGACCCGTGGATGGCTCAAGGTACCCGCTGCTCCCCCAGCTCCCCTTTGCCTCTGGTCCAAAAGCCCCTCCTCCAGACAGGAACTTCCCCCCTTTAAGGAAACCTCCATGCCCCTCTGCGCCCCTCCATGCCTCTCAATGCTCCTCTGTGCCCCTCTGTGTCCCTCCGTGCCCCTCCATGTCCCTCCTTGCCCCTCCGTGCCCCATTTGCCCCTCCTTGCCCCTCCATGCCTCTCAATGCCCCTCCATGCCTCTCAATGCCCCTCTGTGCCCCTCTGTGCCCCTCCGTGCTCGCTCTCTATTCTGCCGCCTTTGCCCGTGGGAATGGGAGCTCTTTTCCTTCCATTTGCAGTCTTAGCGCTTAGCAGAGAACCCAGAACGGAGCGACGGCTCAGGAAATGGCTCCTCTACCCCGAGATCTCGCCATTCCTGCCGGCTGGACAGAGGAAGCAGGGCGGAGGAGCGCGGGCGAGTGGACGAGCCGCCCATTCCTGGGGCATCTCCATCATGCTCTGCTTCTCATCTAGCCGGCCATCACTTTCCCTCTCCAGCACCTTCCGGGCTCCTCCCTACGAGCTTCCTCCATCCTCCAGCTCCTCCCTCCCTCCCTCTCTGTCTGTCTGTCCATTTGTCTCTCTTCCTCTCCCTCTTCATCTTCTGTACCTATGTGAGGCCTTGAACCGAGTGTTTAATCCATGTTTGTCAGAGGCAGCTGAGTGGCACAGTGGACAAAGCACCGGACCAGAGTCAGGAGGCTCTGAGTTCCAGTCCAACCTCAGACACTTACTAAGTGTGTGACCCTGGGCAAGTCACTTCCTATTTGCCTCCGTTTCCTTAGTTACAAAAGCAGGTCGGAGTAACCCCCCCCCCTTGTAGTGCACATAGTAGGTGCACGATCAGTACTGGCTCCCTTCCTTTATTTAGCCAATTCAGCTCCACAGCCCAAGCGCAGGTGCCAGAATCAGAGCAAACAGAACCAACTCCTGCCCTCGGGCAGCTTCCCCTCTAGGGATGTGGCTGGTAGGAAAAGCCCAGGAAAGAGGAGCTGGAGGTCAGAGAGGGGAGGATTCAGACTAAGTTCTCCAGGGATGGGGGAGGAAGGAGAGCAGCCCGGCGGCTGGGGGCAGCAGGGAGGACTTCTGGGAGGAGGCGGCGCTGGAGCTGAGCTGGATTGGGAGACCATTGGCCGGGTGAGGCGGGGCCCAAAGTCTAGAGGAGTGAGGAGGACATGCTGCCTGCGCTCAAGGATTCTGTCATCTAGAAGGGCCACACTCTGCCCTTCCTCCTCCTCCTCCTCCTCTTCTAGCCCCTCACCCTGTCTGACCCCGGACCATGCTCCTCAGAAGGGAGCAGGGCTGCCTTCATCGGTTTTTACAAAGGAGGAAACTGAGGCTTCGTGGCCAAGGGCACGAGCAAGCGCCAGAGCGCTTTCTTCTTCCCTAAGTACCAGCAGCAGCAGGGATGTGGGTGGGATTTTCAGGTTTGCCGAGTGCTGTGCAAGGGCTGCTCTGGATCATCACGAAAATACGGCGAGCAGATGAGGAAACGGAGGCCGACGCAGCTAAGTGACTTGCTCACAGGCTAGTAGTATCCCAGGCTGGATTTGAACTCATGTCTTCCTGACTCTGGGCTCTGAGGGCCCCCTGCAGCCAAATGTTGCTGAGGGAAGAAAGGGAGGGAGGGAGGGAGGAAGGAAAGACCTAAATCGTTCTGGACCGAGTGAAGCTCTTTGCCCCAGGGCACACGGCAAGGCTGGGCGGCAGACAGGGGGCACCCATTCGGGTCCTGGAGGGGACGATCAAAGGGCAGGAGAGAAAGGGTGCAACAGAGACCAGACGGAAGCCCGGACGGCCTCACCTCAGGCTTCCTCAATGGCTCAGGATCGCTCTCTGCTCGCGAGTGGAGAGACATCCCCGCAGCCCCGTCTGGGAGGGCCTCCAGTGGGTTCTAAGATGCCCCCCAGCACTGTCCCCAGTCCAGCTGCTCCTCCCAGTCCACCTTGCTGAACAGCCCCTTCACCTGCCCTTCAGCCTTCTCCTAGGCAAACCCTGCCCTTACCAAGCCTTTTCAGTACCTCAGTTTACCCAATCCTCTCTCGGTCCATTTGGCCCAGCTTAAGGAACCCGCTTGGCGTAGTTCTTGCTCCCATCCCACTCCTGGGACAGCAGCTGCAGCTACTCTGTGCTGTTTGGCCCAACTGACCAGAAGGGGGAAAGTCATTGCGGCCAACCCCCCCCCGCCGCCAAGTACCCTGGCACGGGCACCAGATACCAGAGAGGGAGAGACGGAAAAGAGAGGTGGGGGGAAGGGAAGAAGGGAGCCAGAGAGGAGGGAGAGGGAGGGAGACAGAGACAGAGACTCAGGCATTCAGAGGCAGAGGAAGACGGGCAGAGAGAATCTCTCGGAGATCCTGGTTTGGAGCCAAGTGAGCGCTGGCTCTGCACGCCCTGCCTGAACATCCCTTGTGGGCCCTCGAGGGGTGCCAGCCCTGCAGCCTCTGAATCCCCCAGTTGAGTCAGCGCCAAAGGCAGCTCCCAGGAAAGGTCCTCACTTGTTCCAGCCCCCAAAGTCGAGCCTCCCGGGGAGGTGGAGGCGGTCCCTTGTCCCACAGGCTGTGCCAGCTCGGAAGCTCACCCCCATACCAGCCCTCACAGGGATCTTCTAACAAAGGGAACAGTTCTAGACATGGGTTCAATGACAAGAAAACCAGCTACAGTGGTGAGAGACTGTGGAGAGAGCACTGGATTTAGAATCCAAGGTCCTGGGTTCAAATTCTGACTTTGCCACTTCCTACCTGTATGACGTCATCCCTGTCACTTTACTTCTCTGGACCTCGGTTTCCCATCTGTAAAATGGGATGATGTCTGAGGTCCCTTCCAGGTCCAGATCTATGGCCCTAAGTGATGGCACGGCTAAGGGAATGGGGGCAGGAGGCTGAGGGGCGATGGATGCCCACAATCCTAGAGAAGACGGGGCAGCGGGGCCTCAAGGGAGTAGTGGGCCTGTCCCAAAGCACTGACTCCCGGAAGGTGGGGAGGGAACGAGCCGGGAGGCCAGCTCCCCTGCCTCTGCCCGTTTTCCTGCTCCTTCCTTGCCCCCCTCAGCCACCCCGCCCCGGGAGGAGGCAGCCGCCCTTCTCGGAGGGCCACCAAGGCTTCTGCAGGGGGAGGAGGGCAGAGGAGGAATGTGGCCCGTTCCAGCCGTGGAAACGCTGGGGGTGGCTGAAGGCCAGGCCTGCAGGGCTCCCGCCAGAAAGCTGCCTGGTTCTCATTTGAGGGGCCGGGCCGGGCCGGGCCGGGCCTTTTCTGCTAAAACCAGCAAAAAATCTGCTTGAGTCAATCCCACAAAACATTCCATGCTCTCATCGAGGCAAGGCTGGGCCAGGCCAGGCCACATAGCTGTCTGCCGCCTGGGAAGGGCCTCTGTGCTGCTGCTCCTTTGTGGGGCCCCGGCCAGCCCGCAGAGGGAGCCCAGAGAACCCGGGCCACAATGGCCGGCCTTCCCTTCCTCCCCGGGCCATGTCCCAGGCCTGGCCCAGGAGGCCGCATCCCGCCACGCAGAAATCCCGGGAGCCTCACTCCCCCCGGCCTCTGCCCGGCAGCCAGATGGGCCCTGAGGCTTCTCGTAGGGTCTCAGTTTCCCTTCCTGTCAACCCCCTCCCTACCTGGAAGGAGCAGGGAAAGAATGAGAGGGAAGCAGGCCCAGGTTCTGAGCTTCCTGGAGAAGGAAACTCCACTGTGCAAGAAGCAGACGGTACCTGATCCAGAGACAGACAGAGACAGAGACAGAGACAGAGACACAGAGACGGAGAGAGAGAAACAGAGAAAGACACACACAGACAGACAGACAGAGAGACACAGAGATGGAGAGACAGAGACAGAGAGAGAGACACAGAGATGGAGAGACAGAGACAGAGAGACGGAGAGAGAGACAGAGAAAGAGACAGAGACAGACAGAGAGACACAGAGATGGAGACACAAAGACAGAGAGACAGAGAGGGCCCAGACTGGAGCTGAATTCAGGAGGGTTAGAGTTCAAGAGTCCCCCAAGGCTTAGCCAATGGGTCTTCCTCTGGCCTGTGCCCTCTGGCATCCCCTCATGGTGTACCCTGGGGTCCCCCTTCTCTCAGGGCTCCCAAGGATGGTGACGATCCCCTAAATGGGGGCAGAGACTCAGAAGAGCCCAAGCCCTCCCCTTCCCCGGCCCCCCTGCCTCAGCCTGCTAATGCTCTTCCCCAGCACCCCATATGCCGGACCCAGTCAGCCCCCCAAGGGTCAGGACGCACCCCGAGGTGCGCACTAGTTGGGCAGGACCGGCCAGGGCCAGACGGAGCCAGGAGAGTGGAGACCTACCCTGTGGGAGGGAGCCCGGCCAGGCAAGAAGCGAGGCCCATGGGTTCTTCCTTGTGAGCAGAGAGAGGAACTGTGCGTTCGTCAGCATGTCAATGTTTACCAGCCCCTGAGCCAGCCCCCACACCCGAGCCAAGAGCCGGTGGGTCAATGATTCCTAGTTCTAGTCCTCGGGCACCCTTGGGAGACAAGCCCCGGCTGAGAGGCCGACACCACGGGCCCTCCCTGGCTGTCCCTGGGCCGGAGCTCACCTCCCCATTCGCCTCTGAAGGGATGTCAGTGAAGCCAACAGAAAAATGGCCCCCTCAGAGGGCAGCCTGGGAGACGGGGCTGGGGATGGGGGGGGCCCAAGGGTCCCCGACCCTGACTGGATGTGCCTGGAGACCCCCAGCCACCCGAAGGAGGAACGGGACAGCCCTGCCTGGTCCCTGGGGGCCCCCGAGGGGCTTGTTTCTCTGGGAAATTAGTGTCAGGCAAGGGCCCAACAGGAGGCTTCAGAAGCCGGGCTGGGGAGCAGCCCGAGAGGCCGGCTCGTCCAGGCCCCAGAGGAGAGGCCGAGCCCAGCACTCCAGCTCCCAGCCTCCCTGCCTCAGCCTCAATCTACCATGTTCTCTCCTCAGTGGCAGCTGAGCGAGCACTTTCCCCCTGAGCCCCGTTGAGAAGTCTCCCGAGGGACTGAAGTGGGGAAGGCCGCCGGGCGCTTCATCTTGCGGGTCGTCTCCCAGGGGGCCCGGAGAGCGGTCAGCATAGCGCTCGGTCAAGTCGAACTGCTGACCGCGGGCAGGACCTGGGAATGCCTGGGAGCATTTTGGGGGCCTGTTTTGGGGCACCCACTTCCTGGCCAGTGGCCTCTGGCTCCACAGCATGGAAGAGTCAACAGGCTCAAGCCCATGTAGGTCATCGGACAACAAACAAAGCTCTTATCAGAGCTGGGGGAGGCCAGCCTTCCCCTCCCCCAGCAGCCGCGGGGCCTCCTGCCCGTCACTTACGGGCATCGCCTGGCAGGAGGGCCCCGTGCCCGGGGGAGGGTGGCCTGCTATGTCACCTCGGGGCCTGGCTCTGGTGGTCACTCCTGGGGTCACTGGGCCGAGCCCAGAGATGGGCACGGGCGAGGGGCAGGCCCTGGGGGGCAGGATGAGGAGGCTGCAGGACCCGTCCCGGTGAGGAGGCCCGAGCCCCGGAGGGCAGCCAGGGAGCAGCGGGCTTGGCCAGAGAAAGACGATGAAGGCTTCGGTCAAGGCCGGAGAGCCGAGGCCCACAGCCGGCTCGCTTCTCTCCCTGCAGGCCTTTGAGCAGAGACTGGGGGAGCCTCCCGGGGAGCTGTGGCAGAAGGAAGGGGGTCATTGGCCAGGTCTAAGGGGGGCTCCCCCAGCTCTGAGGTTTCGCTGGCTGCCTCCATTGGGAAAGGGCCCAGCCTTAGGGTGGGTCTGGGTTCTCATCCTGCCACGGCACCTCACTCCTGGGGGGACTCTGGGAGCCTCAGTTTCCTCAGTTGTAAAATGGGGACAACGCTACATGTGCCGCCTTCCTCCCAGGGAACGGGCTTTTGCAGCAGAGCCGAAAAAATAATAAATAAAGCTGGGCTTATCTGGGGTTCGAGCCCTGCCTTTCATGGTTCTCAGTAAGTGTGGCCACGTGGCCTCCCGGGTGCCCCTCCGGGACGGGGGCCTCCCTCCCCCCTCTCTAAGGAGCCCCTGGCCGGCCCGCCTGGTGGGAGAGGAGCTGCACGAGTGAATCCACACGACTCCCTTCGGGGTAGAGCCTTTATTATGCACCTGACACAGCAGCCTGAGCCCAGGGGAGCCCCCACCCGGCCCTCGGGAACCTCGAGGCCTACAACTACAAGCGACAGCAAGCTGGGGGGCAGCCTCTGAGCCAGCCACGCAGACACAGACGAGCAGCAGAGGGCCGAGAGCGCGCAGGCAGCGCCCGCCTTCCCTTCGGAGCCGACCCGCTGGATTTCCCCAGGAAGGGACCGGGGGCAGCCGAAGGTCCTTCTTCGCCTCCTTTGCTGTTGGGCCTCCCGCTGTCTTCTGCCGTCTTGACCCCCCAGAGGCCCAGGAGCCCAAAGCTCTCTGGAGCCCAAGAAGGGGCTGTTGGCCCGGGGCTGGTTCCAGGCCAGCCGCTGGAAGGCTTTACTGCAGGGTCCTTGACTTCCGGGCTGATGGCAGGGCCTCACGTGGCACGGAGGGACCCCAGATCCTCGTGGTGGGTGCCAGAGAGGGGCTCGTCGGCCCTGGGGGGCCCTGGGGGGCCCTGGCTGCCAAGACCGAGGCTGCCGACCCCAGGCCTGACCGTTCAGGGCACCCAGGGGAGGAGATGGGGCGCTGCCTTTGCTGTTTCAGAAGAGCATGAGGAGGTGCTGGGCAGGCCCAGGCTCAGGAGGGCCAGGCCCTCTCCCCCAGGCGGCCCGGGAATACGGCCTGGCCAGGAGCAGGCCCTCTTCCTTCCTCGCCCCAGAAGCTGAAGTCAGTGCTGGGAGCTTCCCCTCCCCAGGGCCATCCCTGGGGCCCTGCCAAGCCGCTTGGGGACAGATCTCCCTGCTCTGGAGGGGCTTCTGGGCTCCCCCAGGACTGAAGGGGAACCTTCTCCAGGAGCCCAAGAGAAAACCGGCAGGTCAGCTCCCCGGGGTCCCTCCCCACCATCGGGTTCACCCGTCCAGGCGAGGGGCCTCCGTTTCCTGATCTGTTCAGGAGGTCCTTCGAGCTCCTGCCTTCCAGGGTGGTCCAGAGAGTCGGGTTGAATGAATATCCAAGGGCTCTCGGGAAGCCAGAATTGGCATCGTCCATTCCCAGGCCCTAGACCAGGCGTTCCAAAGGAAGAAGACGTTCCCACCAGGATGGCGGTCAACCCCACATTCCTGGCTCTTTTTGTTTGGGGCAGAGCAACAGCCTGGGGCCACTAAATTGGATCATTCATTGACTGGAGTCAGAGCTCCTAGTTCAAATCCTGACTCTGCAACTTGCTACTCTGTCATTTCATCTCCTCAGGCCTCAGTTTCCCCACCTGTAAAATGAGGCATTTAGACTAGGGGGCCTCTCAAGGGCCTTCTCCATGCCTGGAGCACCCAATGCAACAATGCTGGGATTCTGAGCTCTGGGGTTGGCCCAGGAAGTGGCTAATTCCTCCCCAGACTGAAGAGTGTGTTGTCCTAAGGGCGGGCTTGGGGTGGCAGCCAAGAATCATGAGCCACAAAAGAAGGGGGTCCATCCAGGGCAGGTCCAGGAAGTCCTGGAGGCAGGCGGCCCAGAGCCTTCCAAGAGAGAGGGGCAGCCCTCCTTCCCACCTTGTCTTCCCTGATGGAATTTAAGCTCCTTGAGGGTAGGGGTCTTGGCGTACCTAGCCCAGTGCCAGTGCCTGGTAGGGAGCCAGCAGGCACCCAATGATTCTTCTCATTTGCTCACTTCACTGACCGACATCTGGATAGCGATGTTTCTCTGGGCCACTGGGACCTCCTTTCCAGAGAATGCTGGGGGCGAAAAGGAGCCCAGCCATCCCTAAGGGCCAACCCAGCTCCGCTCGCCCAGCCAGCTCTTACCAGGGCATCAGAGGGGAAGCTGCAGCGGAGCTCTTCAGGTTGGCTGCCATACTGGGACTCGGTGCGGGCACCTTCTCATGAAGGGCCGCGTTCAGCCTTGGCACGCAGGGAAGGGGAGGCTGGGTGCCTCCAAGCTGGCTGCTGAGCTAGAGAGTCTCGGCTCTCCGCAGCACTGCCTGCCCCATCGGAAGTCACATGGATGGGTCTCCCCTTCTCTGAAAGGACAACAGGCGCTCGCAGAGAGGGCAAGGAGATGGAAGGCCACCAAAGGGCCAAAGCTACTGTGCTTCTCATTCTTATCTATCTCCACAGCAAAGGGGAGCCCCAGGATGCAGGACCGGCAGGTGCTTTGGACCCCCTCCACGGCACTGGAGAGCAGATGGAGGCCCGGACGGGGCAAGGAACTTGCCTAAGACTACCTGAGGAGCCCATGAGGAGCAGAGGTGGCTCAAACCCAGGTACTCGGACAGCAAAGCCAGTATTAATTTGGTTGGGTTTTCCCTATTTCACTGTACTGCGTCTCCTCGGGGAATCAGACCTGCCTGGGCCCCTCTGGCACCCCCAACCCACCAGCACCCCTATGCCCCGGCCTGGAGCTGAAGAAAGACTGCCGAGAAGCTTCCAAGTTCTTGACTGCAGGTTTGGGCCCAAAGGTGGTGATTTGCCTTTGAAGATTCTCAGTGTGGCCACTTTGGTGCTCAGAAGCTCTGGCCATGACGCTCTGCCTTGTTTCTTCAGGCTGCCGGTGTTCCATTTGGTCCTTGGCGGTCCCAGGAGGATGTTTCTGCCTCTGATAGTCCCCTCTGCAGATGCCTTTTTAACTTTCCTCTCAGCATCCTTCTGGTGGACATGATGGTGGATGGTCTTGATGGTGCCAGAGGCCCCACTGCAGACGTCTCCAAGAAGCAAATAGTGCCTGCCGACAGGCATCCCCCACCAAGGCAAACTAACTAGTGGAAAGCGTGGACTTTGTGCCAGGATGAAGGACCCCAGGGACAGGGGGCTCAGAGGTAGGGGTGCGAGACAGCCCAAGGGAGCAACATCCCATTTTAAACAATTATCCTTGCTAACCCGGTGCTAAATTTGATGATCTGATCCGTTAAGGGACTAAAAGATTTTATTTTCATCTTTACAGCATCCCCAACTCTGCGTCTGGCCCCAAGGGTGACTGATTGAGTAGCTGGTTGGCCGATTTCTCTCAGCAACATCTAAAATCTACACTCCTGGCAGAGCCCCGGCCACCCTGTCCTGGGTCCACTCAGGAAGGCATGAGACAGAGTCAGGCTAGAGAGGACAGTGAAAGCCACCACCACTAAGATATATGGGCCCCTTGGGGCTGGGAATGGGAGGAGGGGCCAGAGGGGAACCCCCAGAATGCTGGAGCTTCACCAAGGGTGCTGGGGCTGCCCTGCCCTCTGCTGAGCCAAGGAGGGTCCCCCGAGAGGGTCAGGAAAGCCAAGCTTCATGGAGGCCCAGAAGAGGTTGGAGGCGGGGCGGGAGGGGGCTTCCAATCCTTAATTTGCTTCCTCATGGGGCTCTGGAGGGGTGAAAGCCTCATCCCTGGGACTGCTTCTGTCCCTTTGGGAAGGGCAGACAAACAGGGAAGGTCTCCACCATACCTACCCCAGCCCATCTCCCTTGTGAGGGCCGCCCAAAGGGAGCCAGAAAGAGGGCCTGAAGCTGGCTGTAGGGGCTGCCCCCCCCCCGGCCCAAGTGCTCCCCCTCAGCACTCGTTGGGCCCCTTCATCTGCATCAGCACCGCGTGGCTCCGCTTCTTGCAGCAGCAGCAGCAGATGCAGGCCGCCAGGGAGCAGGCCAAGGCGATGGAGCCGATGACGATGGCGGCGATGGCCAGGCCGCTCTGGGCCCGGGTCATGCCCCAGACGTCCCTGTCGGCCGTGTCCTCCACGGTGGTCAGCTCGGTCAGGTCCTCCTCCACGGTGGTGTACTCAGTGGTGTAGGAGACAGAGGTGGTGTCGGGGTAGCTGGACGTGTCTGGGTACTGCGCGGGGGTGTCTGGGTAGCTGGGGCTGGACACTGCGGGCTGCACATTGATGTTGACCACCACGATGGCCTGGTTGCGGACCTGGGCCGGGCTGAAGCACACGGGCAGGAGCTCGGAGCCGCCCAGCCGGGCGCTGTTGGCCAGGAGCCAGGCCCGCAGGGGCCCGATGCCGGCGTCGCAGCGCCAAGGGTTGTCCTGGAGCCGCACGTCGCACAGCTGGCCCAGGTGGTCGAAGATGCCGGCCGGCAGTCTCTCCAGCTGGTTGTTCTGCAGCTGCAGGGTGCTGAGGCCGTTGACCCCGACGAAGAGGTCCCCGGGCAGGCTGCGGAGCCGGTTGTTCTGCAGGGACACGTTCTGCAGGTTGACCAGGGCGCGGAAGAGGCGCCCGTCGAGGCCCTGCAGCGCGTTGGAGTGCAGTGCCAGCTCGCGCAGCCCGCTGAGGCCGCGGAAGGCGTCGGGCGCGATGGAGCTCAGCCGGTTGCGGCTGAGCACGAGCACCTGCAGCTGGTCCAGAGGCTCGAAGACGCCATCGGCCAGGTGCTGCAGCTGGTTGTCCTGGAGCCAGAGCTCGCGCAGCTGCGGCATGCGGCCGAAGAGGCCCGGAGGCAGCTCCCGCAGCCCGTTGGCGAACAGCGTCAGCCGGTTGAGCTGGGGCAGGTGCAGGAAGAGGCCCCGGGGCAGCGCCTCCAGCTGGTTGTTGGCCAGGTAGAGCCGCTCCAGCTGGGGCGTGCCCTGGAACAGGCCCGGCGCCAGGCGGCGCAGCTGGTTCTCCTGCAGCGCCAGCTCCTGCAGGTTGGCCAGGCCGGTGAAGGCGTCCGGCGGGATGTCCACCAGCTGGTTCTCGGCCAGGCGTAGCACGCGCAGCTGGCCCAGACGCTGGAAGACGTGCGGCGGCAGGCGGCCCAGCCGGTTCTGGCCCAGGTCCAGCTTCACCAGGCCCGGGAGCCCGTCGAAGCAGCCGTCGGGCAGCACCTGCAGCAGGTTCCCGTGCAGCTGCAGCTCCTTGAGGTTGCTGAAGGGTGCGAAGTGGCCCGGCACCACGTTCACCAGCTGGTTGCCCGACAGCAGCAGGGCCTCGAGGTTGTTCAGGGGGCGGAAGAGGCTGAGCGGCAGCGACTGGAGCCGGTTGTTGGCCAGGCTCAGGTAGCGCAGCGAGCCCATGTGGTCGAAGGTGTCCGGCGCGATGCGCTCCAGCTCGTTCTTCTCCATGCGCAGCGCGATGAGCCCCGACACGTTGAGGAAGGGCCGCTTGTCCAGCTCGCTGATGTGCGTGTTGAGGATCTGCAGGCTCATGGCGTCCCAGGGCAGCGGGCTGGGCACTGCCAGGATCCGCCCGCCCACGCACTCCACCTGTGCCGCCTTGGAGCACGTGCACTCGATCGGGCAGCCGGGGGCCAGGCCCAGGCCCTGGAGGCCCACGGCCAGGAAGAGCACCAAGCCCTTCAGCTCCATGGCACCTGCAGGGGGACACCGAGAGGGACACAGACGGGGAGAGAGGGAGAGACGGAGACAGAGACAGAGAGAGACAGCAAGTGGGAGAGATAGAGAGAGGAAAAGACAGACAGACAGACAGACAGAGAAAGCAAGCGAGAGAGAGAGACAGAGGAGAGATAGAGACAGAGACAGAGAGAAGAGACACAGAGACAGAGACAGACACAGAGACAGACAGCAAGAGGGAGAGACAGACAGAAGAGACAAAGAGACAGAAACAGAAAGACAGAGACAGGGAGAGAGAGGGAGAGGGAGAACAGAGACACAGAGAGGAGAGGGAGAAGAAAGAACATTATTCACAGACTGGACCCAACTCCTGAGCACCTCTTGGGGGCCAGACCTGCTTTCAAAGACATATTTGTACCCTCTCACCCCCATCCTCCTTCCTGAAAAAAACTAGCCAGAGCTGAAGAGGAAACAGAAAAGGGGATCCCAGAACTGGGGACCAGCACTGAAAAACTGAAAATCTAACCAAGAGAACTTGGTTAGAACAAGTAAACTTCCTGCTTCCAATTGCTCCTTGTGCCAGTCTGTTTTCCACAAAGCACTTCTCTTGCTCTTCTCATCATGTTATTGCTCCCAAACCTTCCCTGGCTGCCTGCTGCCTCCTGAGCAAAGGACTAACCCTGGTTGTACATTCAAGTCCATCTGCTACCTGCTACGTGCCCTGTTCCAAGCTGACCAGCCTCCTCTCACTCTGCTCTCCATTACGGTTTTAGCATTTCAATCATTTCCAATATTTCAATTTCCCCCCCTTTCTCAGCATCCCACCTGGAATGGGCTCCCTGACCCTCCTGACTTCTCAAGTCACTGATCTCTCACTTCAAAATCTCCCTCCTTGGGGATGTGGCAAAAATAGGACATTAATGCATTGCTGGTGGAGTTGTGAACTGATCCAACCATTCTGGATGGCAATTTGGAACTATGCTCAAAGGGCTATAAAAGAAAGGCTGCCCTCCGATCCAGCCATAGCACTGTTGGGTCTGAACCCCAAAGAGATAATAAGGGGAAAAGACTTGTACAAAAATATTTATAGCTGCTCTCTTTGTGGTGACAAAAAATTGGAAAATGAGAGAATGTCCTTCGATTGGGGAATGGCTGAACAAATTGTGGTATCTGCTGGGGATGGAATATTATTGTGCTCAAAGGAATAAAGAACTGGAGGAATTCCATGTGAACTGGAACAACCTCCAGGAAGTGATGCAGACTGAAAGGAGCAGATCCAGGAGAACTATTGTACACAGAAACAAATACATTGTAGCACAATCAAATGTAACTGACTTTTCCACTAGTAGCAATGCAATGACCCAGGACAACTCTGAGGGACTCGTGAGAAAGAACTGTGGGAGCGGGAATGCAGAAGAAAAACAACTGTTTGATCACATGGGTTGATGGGGATATGATTGGGGATACAGACTCTAAGTGATCATCCTAGTGCAAATATCAATAATATGGAAATAGATATGGATCAATGGCACATGTAAAACCCAGTGGAATTGCAAATGGACTACAAGGGGGAGGGTGGGAAGGGAAAGAACATGAATCTTGTAACATTGGAAAAATATTCTAAATTAATTAACTAAATAAAATTTTCCAGATGCCAAAAAAGAAAAAATCTCCCTCCTCCAGGGGCAGCTGGATGACCCAGTGGATAGAGTCAGGCCTTGGAAATGAGAGGTCCTGGGTTCAAATTTGGTCTCAGTCACCGTGTGAGCCTGGGCAAGTCACTTAGCCTCCATTACCTAGCCTTTACTGCTCTTCTGCCTTGGACCCAAAGCAAAGAGACAGAGAGACAGAGACAGAGACAGACAGAGAGAAACAGAGACAGAGACAGACAGTGACAGAGACAAACAGATAGACTAACAGAGAGAATGACAGGTGAGAGAGAGCCTAAAGGCAGGAAGAGCTGGCCTTAAATCCCCGCTAGGTTACTCTGGACGAGTCCCCCGGCCTCTCAGAGCTCCCAGATGACTCTCAAAGACCCCAAAGTGCAGGAGCCGCTTCCCTGAGGTGAGATGACTTACCCTCGATGCTACAGCTAAACTGCAGATGCTGGATTTGAATCTAAATCTTGCCAGGGTTCTCTAACTTTCCTCTCCAAAAGATTGCGAGTGAGACAGTGAGACAGGTGGTACAGTGCATGGAAAGTCAAGGAGGACCTGGGTTCAAATCTGACCTCAGACACTTCCTAGCATGGGACCCTGGACAAGTCACTTCACCTGTTTGCCTAGCCATTGCCTTTCCGTCTTCAAGTTGTCACCGAGGCAGAAAGGGGGGTCTACAAAAAGGCCAGGAGTCCGAATTCTTGGGCTTTTGTTTCCAGTGACACTGGAGACATCCCTTGAGCCCTTTTGCCACTCTGGGCCCCGGAGACAGCGGGGTCCCTGCCCTCCACAGCCTGCCATCCGGCTGAGGGACTGGCCTGGGAGGGAACATTACCTAGACAGGACTACAAGCCGGGCAGGGATTGCATCCAGCTGGGGAAATCAAGGCAGGCTTTGAAAGGAGGTCAAACCCGAGCAAGGCTCCCGAGGAAGAGGGAGGCTCCAGGGGGATGGACAATGTGAGCGAATCCACAGTGGAGGCAGGGAGAGACCAGGCTGGATCTGTGCCACGGAGGGCCTGAAGGGGAGTGGCATGAAGGGGGGTAGTAAGAGCCCCTGACAGAGTCAGCCTGGGCTGCAGGCATATCGCTCTGGCTGCCGTGCAGATGAATGGGAGAGTGGAGAGACTAGAGCCAAGGAGGTCAGTGGAAACCAATGGGGAATGAGAGCCTGGACTGGCAGGGTAGCCTGGTGAGCAGAGAGGGCTCTAGAAACAATTGGCCCAGAGAGCGACAAAGCCCAGTCAACAAGACTCGGCACGTCGGCCCATCGAGGGCCGAGACAGCAGGACAGTCCAAAGCGAGGCTGGCGTTTCAGCCCGGCTACCTGGGAGGTTGGAGAGGCCAGAAGAGAGGGAGCATCGGGCACTGGAGGGTGCTGGGATTGCAGGCAGAAGGTCTTTAAGCTGTGGCTGGTTGAGAAGGTACCTTCTATCAGGCTCTCCTTAGAGGCGTGTCCATTCACACCCGGAGGTCCTCCCGGGCCCCTCCAGGCTCAGGAAGCCTTCTTGGGTGATCCTTGGCCCAGCAAGGAGCTCACCCCTGGGCAGGGCCACGTGCAGGAGAAGGAAGGAAGGAAGGACCCAAAGCTGCCCTGCCTCCCAGAGACCAAACAGGAGGATGGGCCCCTGCCTTAAAGAACCTGAGGGCCTCCTGGGGAGAGGGACTGAATGGCTCTGTGTGGCCTCTGAGGGCAGAAAAAGGAACAACATGGCAGCAGAGCAGGGAGGCTGGCATTTCCGAGCGCAGCAAATCCTTCCTTACAACCGAGGATGCCCAAAAGGTCCCTCCTTCAAGAGGTCACTGAAAGCCTTCTTGAGGAGGCCCACTGGTCAGGCCGACAGCAGCAATCAGGGGAAAGATTCTCAGGGTGGAGAGTAAGAGGACCCCTGGGAGAATCCCAGTTCTGCCCTTTCATGGCAAATCTCTTCAGTTCTCTGGGCTCCCTTGTTGCCTCATCCATGAGATAAGAGGATTAGACTGGATTCCATCTAAAGTTGCTTCTGGCTCTCTGTGGGAGATAGAATGTTCTGGGTACTGCAGAAGAGGTCAGTCACTCAGCAGATAGAGAACGCTCTGTGGGTTGAAGAGGAGATCAGTGATGGAGCATATCCAGAGTATTCTGATGCTGAAGAGAACGATGAGCAGATCTAGAACATTCTGATTTTGAAGAGATCCATGAATAAGCAGGTCTAGAACACACTGAATATTGAAGAAGAGATCAGTGAATAAGCAGGTGTAGAACATTCTGATTTTGAAGAGATCCTTGAATAAGCAGGTCTAGAACACACTGAATGTTGAAGAAGAGATCAGTGGACAAACAGGTCTAGAACACTCTGAATGTTGAAGAAGAGATCAGTGAATAAGCAGGTGTAGAACATTCTGATTTTGAAGGGATCCTTGAATAAGCAGGTCTAGAACACACTGAATGTTGAAGAAGAGACCAGTGAATAAACAAGTCTAGAACATTCTGGTTTTGAAGGGATCCGTGGATAAATAGGTCTAGAACACTAAATGTTGAAGAGATCAGTGGACAAATAGGTCCAGAACACTATTTTGAAGAGAACAATGAATGAGGGGGTCTAGAACACTGATTCTGAAGCGGAGACCAGTGGATGTGCAGCTCTGACTGCTGGTCTCTGGGGTCTTTTGCACTTCTGCAATTCTGAGATCTGCATTTGTCTTCTGGGTCTCTGAGACTATAGAGGCATCCGTCACCCTGGAGGCTGGTTACAAAGGCTGGCACTGTCAATGGTGGTCCTGGTGGCTGGAGCCCTCCGAGGTACCAGCTGCTGCCAGTAACTGAGGACTGAGCCCCCAGCCCTCTCCTCGGGCTGATGCGATGAGATGATCTAGTGGAAGGCCCTCCCAGCCCTGGCACTCTGCCATCCTTGGCCAGAGAGAGGAGGGCCCCACGGCGCTGTAGTTCAAGGAGCCGAGCCTGATCTGGATTGAGCTCAAGCTCATCCCTCTTTGCAAAGGGCCCCTGGACTTCCTTCAGCCCCACAGACGTCGTACCCTTGGCAAACGCTTCTCCCTAGTGTGGCTGGCCGCCAGGGCCTCCAGTGGTCTCCCACAAAGCCAGTGGCTTCCTGTTTTCCATCAGGGAAAAATCTCTCCGTCGCCACTCCTGGCACCAACTGCTCAAACCATCCTTCAAGCCCTCCAGCCTCACTTTCAAGCTCTCCGTGATGGGGACGTGCCAGAACGAAGCCCAGGCCCAGAAGTCAGGAAATGAAGGCTCTCCGAAGGCCACCATTTGCCAAAGCAGTTTAGCCCTGCAGAGACAGCCTGCCACCACGGGCCCCTCCGGCAGGCCCTTCGCTTGTTGGCCAAGGCTCCGGGGCCTCGTGGGTGCCCCCATCGGAGGCCCTTCCTCGTGGCTCAATAACACACGCCGTCCAAGGGCCGCTTGGCCAACACCGGGGCAGATGCCAGTTAAAGGCCTTCAAGGCTACATTAATTATACCCTCCTCCGTGGTGGCATTACCGCGTCCTCAATAACTTCAGTGACTCGGCCCAGCTTCCCAGGTGGAGAAGCCAAGCGTCCATCCCTCGGTTGTTAAGTCACTGCCCTGGCATCGGCGGCGGCGTCCACGGGCTGGGTCATCAGCCGCAGGCTGGACAGGTGGTCCGTTGGGTGTTGTCCGATGCCCTGGAACTCCCTCCCTTCTCCCAGGCTAGAAGCTTCCCTGGCCTGCAGCTTGGTCTTGGGCAACAGCCAGAGGAGCCCCGTGACTCACGGGCTAAGACGTAATTAGGCGAGAAGCTGCCACTGTTTGTGGGTTGGTGGGTCGAGGATTTTTGTTTAATCCTGGAGCTCGGTGGTGGAGGGGAGCCACGGAGTGCCAGGGAAGGCAAGCTCCGGGGACACGTGGGCCCGCCCAGGTGCCTCTGGGAGGCAGAAGGGGCCGCCCTCCTCTCCCATCTGGTTCAGGTCAAGCTCCTCCGAACAGCCCCCAAACCCGCTCACGCCCCTTCGGTCCTGAGCTCAGCCATTGGCCGGAGAAAGTGTGTCTCCCCAGCAGGAGAGCTGGCCCAAAGGATCAGAATGGTGTCCTCGGTCTCCCCTTCTCTGACTCCACATGGGTCTTTGCACCCTTGGGTGCACTTGGAAAATGCTGCTCATGATCCAGCCTCCCGAATAAGCCTCTGCTTGTCCTCAGATTCAGCTTGGGAGTCACCCAGCGCCTCTGGGGGAAGCGGCTCAAATCCGCCCCAAACCCCTCATCTGTGAGCCGTGTAGCCCCTCCGTGGACCCTAGGCCAGGCGGCTGATCTGGACTCAGAGGCCGTGGGGTGATGGCCGTAGCACCCTCTGGAGGGACTCCCGGCTTCAGCAGCACGGACGTTCTAGAGCTGCTCATCCTTCCTTTCCTTACAACTGAAGAACATACATAGACTCTTGTAGCCGGAAGGGCCTTGGGGCCACGTCACACCAGGAGGGACAGGAGGCTCTCTGAGACAGGGGAGGGCGGCCAGCCTGGGCTCTGGATGGGGGGGGGGGGGGAGAGACCACGCAGGTTCTGGCCTTCGGCGTTCTGTTCTGGGTGCTTCGGCTTCTCTGGGCATCTCCCCCACCCCAAGGCCACCTGGTCACGCCAGGCCAGGGAGTCCCCTGACAGGGCTGGTGGATCCTGACCGTCTCTAGTCTTTGGACAAACCCTTGGTCTGGAGGCTTGGCAGGCCAGGCTGGGCAAAGGCCTGCCGATCACTGGAGCTCAGGCACCCATCCCGCCTCTGCTGCTTCTCCCTGTGTCACCAGGCTCGCCAAGCCCCAAATCACCAAAATCAAGCCTTCCCTCTTGGTTTTCCGTCACTTTAGTTTTCTGTCTCCATCTCTCTGTGGATCCCTGCCTGCCTGCCTGCCTGCCTGCCTGCCTCTCCCTCGCTCCCCCTTTGAGGCAGCTAAGTGGTATGTGGATAGAATGCTTGACTTGAAGTCATGCAGATCTGAGTTCAAGTCTTACCTCAGACACTTAGTAGTAAAGTGACCCTGGACAAGCCATGAACTTGTACTCTCAGGTCCACAACCTGGGAATAAGGAGCATCCAACTCACCGGTTGTTGTCAGGGTCACATAAGTTAACATCATCCTTAAAGTGGAACATAAATAGGAGCCCTTATTTATTTCTAAAATTGCCTAATGATCTCTCTCCTCTGTGTTTGCGTCTCTGTCTCTCCCTCTGTTTCTCTCCACCTCTCCTCTCTTCTCTCTCCCTCCCCTTCTCTCTTTTCTCTTCCTCTCTCTCTCCCTTTTCTCTATGTCCTTCCCCTTTCTCTCTCTCTTCTCTCTCTCTGTCTCTCCCTCCCTTCCTTCCCTCTCCCTACCCTTTCACTCTCTTCTCTCTCTCCCCTTTCTCTGTCTCCTTCTGTCTCTGTATCTCTCTGTCTCTGTCTCTCCCTCCCCTGTCTCTCGCTCTTTTCTCTCTCTGCTTCTCTCTGTCTCCATCTCTCTCCCTCTCTCTCTCTCCTTCTCTCTCTCTGCCTCTCTGTCTCTGTCTGTCTCTCTGTCTCTGTCTCTCCCTCCTCTTTCTCTCCCTCTTTTCTCTCTCTCCTCTTTCTCTGTCTCTCTGTCTGTGTCTCTGGCTGGCTGGCTGGCTGGCTCCCTCCCCCTCCCCCCCTTTCTGAACTCTCTAGAGAAGCACGTGCGCAGACATACAATTAACTTGGCCGGAGGGCCGAGGGACGAGCGACTTCCAGGCATTTCCCGGCATGGCAAGAAGGACTGAATGAAGGTTTTCCACAAGAAGCTGCGGCCTCTTCAGCGGAGGCCCTCGTGAGGCTGAAGCGGAAGCAGCCTCGGCCAGGGCCTCTGGGTTTGTCTCCGGACGCGGATCCCCCACTCCCAGGGGAGCCTGGGGAGCCCGAGGCAGCCAGCAGCGGCAGCGGCGGCAGCCTGGGAGCGCAGACCCTGGAGCCAGCCAGAGCCACTGCTTAGCTCCTCCTGCCTATTGTCGTCGGGGAGCTCATCCCGGGTCTCCCGCAGCCGTCTGTGTCCTTCCCGTCCGGGCCCCAGGGGGCTCCTCTGCTCTCTCCTTCCCTCCTGCTGCTCCCGGGGCTGCCCAGCGGGGCGGCTCATCTCTCCGGCCCCCCGAGGGAGCCATCTTTGCGGGAGGGGCTCCGAGCCGCCCGTCCTCTCAGCCCCCTCCCATCTTGGGCCCTGCTTCCGAGGTTCTAGGTCACAGAGCCCCGCGCGCCCCCGAAGCCACAGGCTGGTGTGCCTTCCAGTGGGGACTCTGGGCCGTTCTAGGTGCCAGAAACGGGCCCTGGCTCTCTCCATAGACAGAAGAGCCTGAGCCCATCCGAGGAGAAGGAGCTCGGCCCAAGCAGCAGCGGCTCTCTCTGCCAGGGCAGGCCTGGAGGCCCCTCCGGCCCCCTCAGGGCGTGCCCGGGTGCTGAGCTGTGCCACCCGGCTTGGTGCGATGGCATTGACAAGCCGGGAGCGCACAGCAGAGGTCACCCAGAGCAGGGAACGGGGCGGGGAGGGGGGAACGGAGCGGGGAGGGGCTCCCTCACTGCAAAGAGCCCCGCGGGGGGGGAGGGGGGACCAGTAAAACGCGGCGCTGCCAAGAAGCAAACATCGGCCCGGCGGGTCACTGCGCCCAGCATCTCCTTCTGCCCCGCAGGGGCCGGGTTACCGCGGGCAAGGACGGAGCCTCAGTTTCCTCCTTTCATCAGTTGAGAGGCTCGGACTTGGTCCAACTCCTCCAGGTGGTTTGTAAGTGAAGGTCCCTCCCGGCCTGGGCATGCTGCGTTCTAGTCCCTTCTAGTTCTAGCGTTCTCTGTGGAATGTCCCCAGACCTTCCTCCAGTCTATTATTCTAGGCTCCTTGTTCCAGATTTTAAGCTCGGACCTTCCGTTGCTGCTCGACCCGCCCCCCCCCCCCCCGGGGCATCGCCCAGCTCCGAGCAGAGAGTGGAAGAGGCTGCGCAGCCCCCGCCTCCGGGCGCCAAGGAAAGCCCCGGATTGGGGAGGGGACCCCGGAGCTTTCCCCTCCATCCAAAGGGCGCTGCCCAGGGACTTCCTCGGGCATTGAATGACAGAAAAGAATTCTGGCAGGAAGAGGAAAGGGAAGACCCCAGCCCAGAGGAACTCCGGGGAGCCTCCCTAGACTTGCTGCAAGCTCAGAAAAAGCCCCCGCCCTGGCCTCAGCCCCCCGGGCGCCTCGGGACCGCCCTCCCGGCCCCCTCGTCTCCCGGGCCAGCCCTTCTGCCAGAGAGTTTGAATGCCCGCCCCGTCTGGGATGGAGGCACGAAGGGACGAAAGGCTGCCCCCAAGCCGGCACGGGCTGCCTCCCGAGGCTGCTGGGCGGCTCAGTGGGGAGGCTCCGCCGCCACTTACCAGCTCCTCCTCCGGGGCAGCTGCTGAGAAGAGGAAGACCAGAGGAGACGTGGGGCGGCTCACGACTGCTGCATGAGTGTGGCGAGGCTGGGGCGTCCCCGTATTTAAACGGTCCGAAGCAATGAATCAGCGGAGGGGCAGTGTCCGAGGTTAGGAGAAGAGGCGCGTGCCGGGAGCCAGGGGGAGCCCCCAGCCTCTGCCGCGCCCGCCCTCTCACAGCTTGGCTGGCTGGCCGGGGGCTGCCCGGAGGACACTGAGAGACCTTCGCCCCGCTTTTCCCTCCTCGTCCTCCCCCCCCCCGTTTCTTTCTCTCCTGCTCTCTTCACTCCTTCCCTTCTGCTTCTTCCTTCGCTTGCTCTTCCTCCATTTCCCCGCCTTCCTCCCCTTTAGTCCCCTCTCAGGAGAGCGGCGGCCCTCGGGGGCTCCCCGGGTTTTAAAAAGACTCTTCCTTTGCCCACTTACGGGGCACAACGATTGCCTCTTTGCAGAGATGGGAAGCCATCGCAGCCCGTCGTGCACGGGTTGTCCCAGGGGGTCCCTGTTGTCAGAGAATCCTCAGAGGAAGCCCACGAGGGTCTGCTGGATCTGCACCTGACTTCAGCCCATCTTCTCCGGGGGGTCCTCCAGGATTGCCCAGGATGGTTGGGGGCTGTTACAGGGGATCCTTTTGCACAGCTTTTCAGTTACCGTTTCTCACTCGGCATCCCTTTCTGCAGATCTTTCCGGCTTCTTCCCACATCCTCTTGCTTATCATTTCTTTTTTTAATTAATTAATTAGTCAGTTAATTAATTAATTAATTTAGAATCTTTTTCTATGGTTACATGATTCATATTCTTTCCCTCCCCTCCCCCCTTCCCTTTCCCATAGCCAAAGTTGCTTATCATTTCTTTTTTTTTAAACCCGGACTGTGTATTGGCTCCAAGGCAGAAGAGTGGTTAGGGCTGGGCCATGGGGGTCAAGTGACTTGGCCAGGGTCACCCAGCTGGGAAGTATCTGAGGCCAGATTGGAACCCAGAACCTCCCGTCTCAAGGCCTGGCTCTCCATCCACTGAGCGACCCAGCTGCCCCTGCTTATCATTTCTTAGAGCAGAGTATTATTCCATCACCCACATGGACCACAATTTGTTCAGCCATTCCCCAAGGGATCCCTTCAACATCCAATTCTTTGCCACCACCAAAAAGAGCCGCTATAATATTTTTGTACAGGTAGGACCTTTCCCTTTTTAAAAAAATCTCTTTGGGATCCAGATCCGGTGGTGGCATCGCGGGATCAAAGGGTGTGCAGTTTTATGGCCCTTTGGGCCTAGTTCCAAATTGCCCTCCAGAATGGTTGGATCAGTTCACAACTCCACCAGCAGTGCATTCCTGGCCCTAAACTCCCTCATTTTACAGTTGAGATAACTGAGTCCCCAAAAGGGCAAATGACTTGCACAGGGTCACAGAACTACTTTGAGGCCAAGTGCTCTAACTCCACACCCAGCAATCTGTCCATGACACCATGCTGGTGCCCAGGGGTCTGCTATCTTCCTCAATTTTCTTTCTCCTTTTTTCCTTCCTCCCCTCTCTCTTCATTTTTCTTGCCTTCCTTCTTTTTTCTCCCTCTTGTCTATTCCTTAGGATCAAAAACCCGGAGGTTAAAGGGACTGTAATGGTCTTCTCATCTAAGGCCCTCGTTTCACAAAGGAGCTTAGGACTAGAGAGGAATGACTTGCCCAAGAGGATGCAGAACATGGCAGAGATCTAATCTGAACTCAGGGCTTCTAATTTCCAAACCCCAAATCCAGAGCTCTTTACACTCCGTGGATGCCCCACTTATCTTCCTTCATTCCTTCCTTCCTTTCTCCTTCTCTCTCTTTCTCCTTTCTTCCTTTTTCAGTTTCTCTCCGTCGCTCTTCCTCAGCATTCGTGACCCTTGAATAAGGAGCTGCCATCCCTGATCTCAGAGAAGAGCCCATCCCTATGGGCCCACCTAAGGCCGTCCACATGGTCAGACCTTCCAAGGAAAGGAGCAAAGCAGAATCCTTGCTTGGGCACTCCTGTCCGGAGGGCAGGCCCAGTAGCCTTTCCTCGGCCTCATCTTCCTTGACCCTTCTGCAGCCTTTGGTGCTGTGGGGCCCCCTCGTCTCTCCTCTCCTGGTTCTCCTCCCACCTCTCAGCCAGCTCTTTCTCAGGCTCCTTTGCTGGGGTTTCCTCTAGGCGGGAGGCCCCTCCTCTTCTCCCTTTATGCTATTTCTCTAGGCTGGGTTCGGGGATCATTTCTCCAGCCCTGACCTCTCTCTTAATCTCCGGGTTCAATTCTCTGTCTATTGGACGTCTTGAACTGGCTGCATTGGAGCTGTCTTCCCCTGGGCAGCTCCAAAGCGGAACTCGTTCCCTTCCCCTACACGCTCCCCTCTTTCTGACATCCTTATTACTCCCATCCTCGGCTCACAATCCGGGTGTCACTCCAGACTCCTCTCGCCCCTATGGGTCCCTTCCTCTGCTCTGACTTCACCCCAGCCCTGGTCCAGGCTCTCCCCACTCCACCATTCTGCCACCAAAGGGATTTTCCAGAAGTGGAGCCCCAGCTGTGTCCACCCCCACCCCCCGTCCATACTCAAAGCCACGCAGTGGCTTCCTCAGGGATCGTCTCTAGGACCGAACCGAGAATCCTCTGTTTGCTTTTTAAAGCTTCTCCTGGCCTGACTCCATCGTCCCTGAAGGAGGCTTCCTAAGCCTTTGGCCCCTCCACAGGCGGAATCGGGGCGCTGGGCTCCTGGCTATTTCTAGACCCAGATCTACACTCTCTGGCCCGACTCTGGGCATTTTCACTGGCTTCCTCCTGGCTTCCTTCAGGGCTCCCCTCCTCCAAAGGTCTTCCATGATCCCCCTTAGAGCTGGTGCCTCCCCTCCGAGAATCAGCCCCAAAGGATCCTGCATCTCCCATGCTGCCCCTGGTTGCTTGTCGATGGTCTCCCCCAGCAGACTGGGAGCTCTCGGAGGGCCGAGCCTGCCCTTTGCCCCCCTTGCGTCCCCAGGCTTTTGCACAGTGCCTGGCACACAGTAGGACCCCCGTTGAAGAGCGGCGCCAGGGGCTTCTGCTGGCGGCCACGGCGCAGGGTGGCGTTCTGGAGCCCACACAACGAACAGCACATTCTGCTCATTTTATTTATAGAACATTCCAGTGTCTTTCTGCAGCCTCCACTCCCAGCAGCCCCATAAATGCAGGCACAGAGGCAGGGGGCAGAGAGCTGGGAGCGGGAGCAGCGTGGCAGGGAGGAGAGAAACCCCTCCAACTCCCTCATTTTACGGCTGAAAAAGCAGAGGCCTGGCCCACCACAGAGCCAGCCACGGCCTGAACTCCGGATCCCGGATTCTTTCCCTGCCGCTGCCCATGTTCTGGTCAGGCCATCGCTTCGGAGGCCTGATGCCGTGGAGCCAGAGAGGGGCTCCGGGGAGGGCAGTCTCAGAACCAGATCTTTCTAAGTAAGGCTGGTGGGGGAACAGTGAGGGAAAGGACGTCTCCCGTCGCCTCCTCTGCACCCTGCGTCCCAGCGATTCCCTGGTGGGCCACGAAACGACTTCCGTCATTTGGAGAGGCTCAAAGGGTAGAGTTCTAGCAGCTAGTTGGGTGCCTCCATTCTGCCTGGGCTCTATTCCAAGATGAAGCCCAATTCATCCAGTTGCTTGCCTTGGGCTAAGACACTCTGCCCTTCCCTGGCTTGGTTTACCCGCTCTGTAAAATGGGGAGAGTAATATTTACCTGCCGTGACTTATTGGAATGGCAAGGGGTTTAATTAATGTTTGTCTTGTGCTTTGAGATCTCTGGATGAAAGGAAAGACATAAAAGTGCAGAGTGTTATTAAAATGGTTAGTTGGTGGCTTACCACTGTCAAGCCATAAGGTTTGAATCATGCAACATTCTTGGGCATTTTGGTCCATGATTCACAGCCAAAAATGAAAAGTATACAGGCATAAAATGACGCGAGTGCGGGAGATGCAGGCAACTTGTTTCCTGCTCCCTCTGCCATGATCTCAGCCACTCCCTTCCTCCCCAGCTGGCATTCCAAATAGAGAACTACTTCATCCCCAAACAGGGCTTCTCCCAAGGTGGCAGCAAACCATTCGGTGTCTTTGGAGCCCTGAGGAGAAACTGAACATAAAGAGTCAATGAACCCATTTCTGAGAGACCTTCCCTGCAGAAAGTGAGGCCTGAGAATGGCTCCGTCACCTCCTGCTGGCCTTGGAAAGGTCCTCCGCCTGACGCTGCCAGGCCTCCTGGGAAGACTCCCCTCCTCGCCCCAGTGACTCTTCCCAGCAGATGTGTCTCAGCTCCCTCTGATAGAGGGGAAGCTCCCTGAGGGTAAAGACCGAGTCCTTTTGCTACTTGTTAGCCCAGGGCTTAGCAGCGAAGTAAACAATTCCCCAAATGCCTTTTCACTCATCCATCTACTTAACGCCAGAGAGCGCAGAGACGTTGGGTACCCGGGGCCACCCTCCGCTCTCCAGGGGAAGATTCGGGCACCACTGAATGCATCCAGTGGTGCTGCCTTCTCGGACACTCTGTCAACCTGTGCCCCACATGCCTGTGACTCATCAACTCACTGCTAACGGCCACTAATTGGTCCCAGCTTAGCTGGGCCACTATCTCAGGGTTTCTCTTTCTCCAGGAAAGAATGGCTGAGGCCACTTCATTGCCCATTGTTTGACTCTACCGGAGATTCTGTTCCTCCCTCCCTTCCTTCCTTCCCTCCTCTCTCCCTTCCTTCCTTCATTCCTTCCTCCTTCCCTCCTTCCCTCCCTCCTTCTCTCCTTCCCTCTTTCCTCCCTCCTTCCTCCCTTTCTCCCTCCATTCCCTCCATCCTTCCTTTCCTCTTTCCCTCCCTCCTTCCTTCCTCCCTTCCTTCATTTGTTTATTCATTCATTCCTTCCTTCTTCCCTCCCTCCCTCTCTTCCTT
>NC_058132.1:641414544-641506553 GCF_016433145.1 Gracilinanus agilis | reverse complement strand
CCTTCTGTCCTTCCTTCCTTCCCTCCCTCTTTCCCTCTTTCCCTCCCTCCTCCCTCTGTCCTTCCTTCCCTCCTTCCTTTGTTCATTCGTTCCTTCCTTCCTTCCTTCCTTCCTTCCCTCCCTCCTCCCTCTGTCCTTCCTTCCCTCTTTCCTTCCCTCCTTCCTTTGTTCGTTCGTTCGTTCGTTCGTTCGTTCCTTCCTTCCTTCCTTCCTTCCTCCCTCCCTCCCTCCCTCTCTTACTTCTTCCCTCCCTCCCTTCTTCCCTTCCTCCATTCATCCGTCCATCCCTCCTTCCCTTCCTTCCTTCCTTCTTCCTTCCCTCCCTCCCTCCTTCCTGTGCTTTCTGTCTTGTCTCTAGGAAAGAAGTTCTTTACAATTAGGGATCACTTCATCCTGTATAATCATTTAGAACCTCAGCCCCTCAAGCAGCGCCTGGAGCACTGGGCATTAAGTAACAGTATCATTAATAACAAAGCTTGTGGACAAGAGGAAGAAGTAGAGGTAAGGGTGAGATCCCAGGAAGGCACAGTTGTGCCTGAGCCCACGAGTGGTCACTAATGTTCAGTGTCAGCTTGGAAGGTCAGCTGTGGAGTCACCCTGGGGAATCTGGCCTCAGTCTGGCACCAGGCAACATGTTTGGTGCTAATGGACACTTCCCCATGGCTCTGTCCCAGCCCATCTCTCCTCTCTCCATCAAGTTGTCTCCCAGGTTCAGTTCTCATCTCTATGTGGGTAATTTCCAGATGGAGCATCCTTCCTAGATCTTGGGTCGGAGCTATGGGGCTCTCTCAAGCAGAGTAGCCTGCCTTGGACATGTCCACCTCAGCATGTTGCAAATAGAATTGATCACCTCTTCCCCCAACCAAGCCTTCCCTGGCACTGCCCAGCAGTGAGTGCCTTACCACTCCATCCACATTCACTATCAGCAAGAATCCACAATGAATGAGCCTTTACTAAGAACTTGGGCACAATGAGCCATGGAGCTACAAATGTGTAGTAAGGGCCAGGCCCCATGCTAAGCATTGGGCATGCCAGAAAGAAGCAGAACCAGTCCCTGCCTTCCGGGAGCTGAAAGTCGAATAGGGAAAGTGACACGCAAAGAGATAGGAGCACACAAGAAGGCTAGGGAGTACATGGAAGCTTGTGATCTTAGAGGGGGAAATGCAGGCACTGGGGAGGGGGCAGAAGGGGCCCCTTACAAAAGGTGACGAGGAATCTTCGAGAAAGCCCAAGATCCAAGGAGGAAAAGCTGAGGAGAGACAGAGTACAAAGGCCTAGAGAGAGGAAATGGAGAATCCATCACACACGAGAAACAGGCTTGTGTGCTACAATTATAGATGGCATCCATGGAGGAGAAAGGCATGCAAGAAGACTGGAAGGGGAAGGAGAGGCCAGCTGGCAGGAGGCTTTAATGGCAAACCTGGAGATTTATACTTAGTCTTGAGGCAATAGGGATCTACTAGAGTTTAGTGAGTGAGGGTGGGAAGAAGAGGAGGCGACAGGCTTAGACTTACCCTTTACAACAGTAGCTTCATCAGCTGTGTGAAGAACTGAGGTAGGCAGAGCAACAAGGATATTGCAATAGTCTAGTGCAGTGATGGGCAAACTTTTTAAAGAGGGGCCAAAGGAAAGGAAATGCTCATCTGTCAGTCTGTTTCTAAGGCAACTCTTTCAAAGTTTCATTGTATTGTATCCTACTCATTGTATTCATCAGATGCGGCCAGATAGAACATTTCAGGGGGCCTCATCTGGCCCACAGGCTGTAATTTGCCCATCACTGGGCTAGGAGAAAGGTAATGATGCCCTCAGCTCAAGCGAAGACTGTGAGAGGGGTGAAGGAAAGTAACCAGTCAAGGATCATGACCAGGTTGTCAGTCTCCCAGGTGCTGGATGGTGCCCTTGACAATCTTGGGGAAGGGCTAATTTGGGGGAAGAGCTGATGGGCTCCATGTTGAATTTGCTAAGCTGGAGATGCCCAGGATAGGGGCATTCAGAGATATCCACTAGGCCAGTGGTGGCAAACCTATGGCACATGTGCTAGAAGGGGCACTCAGAGCCCAGAGTTTGCTAGAGTTCATTACTAGAAAGCCAGAGGGACACAGGGCTGGGGGGCTTCTCTCCTCCTCTCCATACTCACCCACCCCTCTGAAAGGTTCGCCATCACTGACCCAGGCAATGGTTGAGATGGGAGAAAGCTGAGGAGAGATACTAGGCTGGATAAATCATCCTGAAGCCCATGTGCACAGAGATAAGAATCTATGAAAGTGGATGATACCACCCAGTGGGACTACATAGAGAAAAGAGAGAGAAGTGCCTAGGACAGAGCCTTGGCAGTGGACTGGACTCGGTGGAGATCAACAAAGGAGGCCCAGGAGTCGTCAAACAGGAAAAGGAGAGCCCAAGGGGAGAGAGGAGAAGGTACCGGGGAGGGCTCAGGGATCAAGTGTCGAAGGCTGCCTAGAGGTCAGGGAGGATGAGGATGGTGAGCCTGAGTGGTGAGGTGGGCAGCCCGGTCATTCAGTAACTTGCATAAAGGCATAGCCGGCATGCTGGTCACCTTTCCAGGGAGTGCCAGGCTAGGAGGGAGAGCTGGTCCACTGGGCTAGACCCAGAATCCCCACGTGAGAACTTCAGGATGGGCCGCAACAGTTGGCTGAGAAATTGAATAGGGATCATTGCAGAGGTCAGCACTTGAGTTAAAAAAAAAAAAATCAAATTCACAAGGAAGGTATAGAGGAGACACAGCGACATAACACACATTTGTTAAGCACCCACTGTGAGCCGGGCACACGCTAAGGGCTGGAGAGACAAGGACACGCTACAAACAATGCCGGTCCTTACTTTCATGGAGTTTACAATTTCACGGGGAGACAACAGGCAAACAAGTACAGGCCAGCAAGACAAGGGCACTACTTGAGAGGGTCTGCATCCGTCCTGGCTCACTCTTCAGATACTTCTTCACCACTCGAGGTCTCCATCTCCCCCCTCCCCCCCACCCACCCACCCTGTGAGCAGACAAGGGATTTTTCCCGGAGGCTCAGATTGATTCATCCAGAGAAGCCTCCTTCACACCCATGTAAACATGGGACAGATGAACAGGCACACCCAGGCAGCACACGCTCCTCCAATCTGGGAACCTGGATGATTCACCTGGCCGGGCTCCGGACAGTTTGAATTTAGACAATGAACAGGCCAAGGAACAGCGTTGGAGGGAAAGGAGCCCTCTGGCTTGAAGCAGTTGATTCAGCCCCTGTCTCACCCATGTTTCATGTGAGACTCCCCCATGTTTATAGGGTAGTAAAAGAGGGCCGGCCCAGAGATGCAACAACAGCCGGCCCTTCTAGGCTCTAGCAGGCGCCTGCGGCTGGCCCCGCTTCCGGAGCCTCGCCAGCCTTAATTAAAGGTCAGGAATGGTTTTGGGAAGAGCCAGAGCCCCACTAGAGGAGCCCAGGGTTGAGGCAAACCACACTGCAGGAATGGACAGGTCCTCTGGAATGCACCGCATGACAGAGGGAAGCATGTATACATGGTACCACGTGGGGCTCATACCTTTTTCATGACCCAGACCAGGAAGGCTAGTAAGCTGCTCAGGCCTCTGCTGGCATCGGGCACTTTCTCTGGGTCTACAACCCCACCGAGAGAGAGCAAAAAAAGAAGGAATTCAGCTAAGAACCAGCACCAATAATGGTGGGCATCTGAGGGCCATGATTCCAGGCCATGGACAAGTCAATGCCCATCTTTGAGCTGCCTCAGTTTCCCCTCAGGAAAGAGATTGGGCAAGATGATCTCTGCGGTTCTTTTTCAGCTCTAATGTTCTGACCCTATGAAAAATTGCATCCTCTCTCCTGCCTTGACCCTAATTCCCCAAAATAAGAAGGAAAGGGACTGAGTAGTCCCTGTTATCCAAACCCTGTTATCCAAATTCATTGCCTGGATTCCCATTTGCACCCATTCAGATGACCCCACAACCTCCTGAGCAGAGCTGAGGAGACAACTTTTTTTTTTAATTTTTAAAAATTTTTATTAATTAATTTGGAGTCTTTTCCCATGGTTACATGATTCATGTTCTTTCCCTCCCTTCCTCTCTCCCCCTCCCAGAACTGATGAGCAATTCCACTGGGTTATACATGTATCATTGATCAAAATCTATTTTCATATCATTAAGACCTACATTAGAGTGATCATTCAAAGTTAGCATCCCCAGTCATATCCCCATCAAACCATGTGATCAATCCTATGTTTTTCTTCTGCATTTCTACTCCCACAGTTCTTCCTCTGGATGTGGTTAAGCATCTTTCTCACAAGTCCCTCAGGACTGTCCTGGGTCATTGTGTTGCAGCTAGTAGCAAAGTCAGTTACATTTGATCGTGCTACAATGTATACAATGTTCTCCTGGTTCTGCTCCTTTCACTCTGCATCAGTTCATGGAGGTCTTTCCAGTCCACATGGAATTCCTTCAGTTCATCATTACTTTCAGCACATTAGTATTCCATCCCCATTAGCCATTCCCCAAAGGGCATACCCTCATTTTCCTGTTTTTTGCCACTACAAAGAGTGTGACTGTAAATATTTTTGTACAAGTATTTTTCCTTTTTTATAAGAGACAATTTTTTGAAGCTCAACTGCTCCCCCAGCTGAATAGTCACCCCCACCCCCAGCCTCAGTTTCCTTTCTTGTGAAATGATGGTGCTGGATCTAGCCAGCCCCCTGGATCCTGGATTCTTTGATCTCTCCTAGCACTCTCTGCTTCTTGGGCTTCATTTTCCCATTCCCATCTCTCTTTAATCCCAGGCCAGAACACAAAAAGCTTCAATCCGAGGCTCCAGCTTCCTAGGACCCTCTGAAGGCCATGATAATTCCAAAATTCAGGTTTTCTCATCTGAGAAATGAGAATAATGAATGAAACCTGCACCACCTGCCCTATATCACTGCTAAGGAAGTCCTTGAAAAGGGGAAGGGACTTGCAGGATCTAGGTCAAACCTGTCAGTGGAGTGACCCTGGGAAAGTCACTGCACCTCTAAATTTCTTAGCTACAAGATGTGGATAGAAATACTTGTGATACCCGATCCCTCAACCAGCATGGATTAAGCATTCTGGATATACCAGGTGACCCAGGACATTGCTGAGGCTGGATGTGTGCACTTGGGAAAGTGATTTGGCAGGATCAAAGCTCCTGAGTTGGGTCCTCAAGCATTTCAGCAGGAGGCAGAATGGAAAGACCTCAAACCCCAAGTGGGGAACTAGGAGAGAGGCTAGAGAAAGTACGAGCAGGGCAAGGGACAGCCAGGGAATATGGAGGGAATAAGAGGAAGCAGAATCCAATAAACTTGGCCAGGGAGATCAGAGTCAGATGAATCCAAGCTCAACTGAGAAGCTGGCAATTCATCTCGAAGGCACTAGGGACCCAGTGAAGGTTCCGGAGCAGGGGAGTGATGTGGCCCGAAGAGTACGAATGACAGTCCAGAGAGTGAAGAGTCTGACGACAGAAAGACAATAAGGGAAGATGGGAATAAAAGCCTGAATGGGCGAGGGAGTGGCAGAGAGTGAAGGAAAGAGCCAGGGGGCTACTTGTACAGACAGGACTGGCACCCAAGGGCTCGACCACAGATTTGTTGCAGGGTCTGAGAGAAAAGAAAAAGAAACAAACGTACAAAGGAACAAAAAGAAAGAAACCAGGAGACCGAGAGAGCCAGAGGGAGAGGGAGGGAGGGAGGGAGACAGAGACAGAGAGACAAAGGGGGAGAGAGACACACAGAGGGAGGGAGGGAGAAAAAGATAGAGACAGAGAGAGACACAGAGTCAGAGACAGAGAGACAGAGAGAGGGGGAAGGATGGAGGGAGGGAGGGGGAGAGAGAGACACAGAGACAGAGACAGAGACAGAGGGAGGGAGAGAAACCCTCCTATTACAAATGTGAATGATTGAACAAAACACATTTGTGCTTCGGCCATGTAGAAAAAGTGGCCCAGTCTGCATTCTGAGGTGGTCCCGCGGCGGGAGGCAGGGAGCGTGTTCACGGGAGTCCCCGGGCCTTGCGGACGGGCGCCGTGTGGAGCCGCGTTGCTCCCCTTTTACGGTTGTTTGTCCCTGCGCGGTTGCCATCTTTCCCGGAAAAAGCGAGCCGGGCAGCCGCGGGGCCTTTTTTATTGGTGTCTCCCGCCCCGCCCGCTCGGCCCCTTCGTAAATGGCTGCTCCTAGCAGCGCGCTCCGACCCCGGCGCGCCTTCGTGGAGCCTCCCGGTAGTCGCCTAACAGCTCCGGCTCAGTTTCTCCGTTTGGGAAATGAGGCAATCTCGCCGCGCTTAGTCGTCACCATAAAGTACTTCGACGCCGCCGGCTGCCGCCCAAGTGCTCATTACTGGCCTGGGCCGGGGATGGGCGGCAGAAGTAGGTTAACAGTTTGGAGGGGCCGCCGCAGCTCGCCGACGCTCCCGAGCTCCAGCTGGGGAAGGCCAGGCTCGCTGAGCGGGAAGCCGGCCCCGAGCCCCCAGCCGCCCCCGCTTAGCGGCTCCTCCACACGGACTGCCCCATTGGCCGGAGTCCCGTGTCTCCGCCCCCCGAGGCGGCCCCTGAGGATGGTCAGCCCACCGGGCTGTGTGTCCAGGCGGGCTGAGGGGGTTCTGGGAAAGCCAAGGGAAAGAGGAGAGCCCGGGCCGGGCCGGGCCGGGCGGGGAGAAGATCCGGCTCTTCCCTGTGGTTCCAAAGGCCGGTGGGGAACGTCCAGGAGCCCGGGGTGCCCCCTGATGCCCGCCCCCCCCCACCCCCGACCTCCAAGAGGGGCCTCCGAAGGGGAGCTCAATCTCCGGCCGCCCGGGCTGGCCTTTCAGCTCCCCCTCGGGGCCCGCCCGTCCGCGGGCCTTTGCGCGGCCCCCTCTCGGCAGCTCTTTTGTAAGAGGAAGGCAGTGGGCGACACGAAGCCGAAGCTCGCGGGCGGGAGGGGGGTGTCTGTGTCGCCCACGCCACGTCACGCCACGTCACGCCACGTGGAACAGATGGGAGCACTAACACGAGGCTATCCTGGACTCGCCGGTCTGTGGGCACGTGGTGGGGCCAAACCTCGTCGCCTAGCCCCGAGCCTGGCACGTAGTAGGGCTTGAGAAATGCCTAAACGTGTTTCTTGAGGCCATTTCCAAAGGCCAATCAGGATCCGCCCTGGCCCAGAGAGGCCGGCCCGGCCCGAGAAGCCGCAGAGGGTGGTGTGCAGAGAGGAGGGCGATGCCGGGAAGGGAGAACCGAAGAGCTGGGCCCGGTGCTGATGCTGCTGTGGCGGGACGTGGCCAGCCCGGGATGGCCGGGGCTGTGGAGCTGCTTGGACAGACCAAGGGGCGCTCCGGGGAGGCCTGGGTTGGCTTGTGTTGGGGGGTGGGTGGGTGCTCTTTGGAGCACTCAATTGGAAATGGCCTTCCGGAGGCGCACAAGGCGGCCGGATGGGGGGGGTGACGCATGCCTAGACAGACAGAGAACCCCCAGAAAGCGCCGAGGCCACTCCCAGCTCTAACCGGAAGCCTGGAGCTCGCCCTGGAGCAACTGCTCCGTTGAGCCAAGTCAAAGCAGGAACTGCTCAGCAGGGGAGGCTCGGCCAGGGATCTTCTTCGCCTGGAACGTGAGGAGCTCCCATAACTCCGTCTATAAAATGAATTAACGATCGGCCCGTTTACAAAGGTGACGCGCTGCGGCCGGGAGGACGAGGACGTGATCTGGGCGCATCGCCACCAGGCACGCAGCCCCTCGGGTGAGGAGGTGGCGCCTGCCGTCCAGGCACTGCTCAGCTCATCCTCATCGCGGGGCTCAGACCGGCGGGGCCCCGCCAAGACGGCCGCTCCTGCCGGGGGAAGGATCCCGTAAGCCTGGCCACAGCCCTGGGAGAGGAGTGCCGAGCTTTCCGGCCCAGAAACCGGGAGAGCCCCTGCGCCCTGCCCCCCCCCCCCCGCCCCCGGGGCTCCTCTTCTTGGCATTCATTAGCCACCTTCCTCCTTCCACTCCCCGGGGTAGCTCTGAAGTGGTTGGAGGAATCTGAGCCCACCTACGGTCGAGGCGAGAAAGAGAGAAGCTCAAAGTTCTGGGGCCCATCAGAGGGGCCCCGTGAGGAGCCCCTGCTCTTCCGGCAGGAGCAAGCTGGGAAAGCTACCAGGACTCGGTCACTAAGTTTTTCTGGGATTCAGTTTCCCCATCTGTAAAATGGGCATAATCACAGCACCTGCCTCACAGAGCTGTTGAGGGGATCAGATGACGTCCAGTCTAGAAGGCAGTCTATGACCCTTACAGTGTTATAGAAAGGTTCGCTATTCTGAGACAGAAGTGAGGGGACGGCTGGGAAGGGAAAGGTGCGGGGAGCACGATGGGGCAGCCTGGAGGGGACGGGGGTCTGGCTGGCCGCGGGGAGGGCCTGCTGGGCCTTTCCAGTGGGTGAGTTCCAGGGCTGGAGGGAGCCTTCGGGGTGAAGAGGAAAGAATCCCAGAGGTCTCCGTGAACTCCTAATTACTCTAAGTGGTTATCCAGTCTGGGCTTGAAGACCTCCAGGGATGGGAAGCTCATTACTTGTAAGACAATCCATCCCATAAATATTCAAAGTGATAAGATGGTTAGGGAAGAGCCCTGGACTTAGAGACATGAGGCCTGAGTTCAAATCCTGTTTCTTCCACTCTGCATCCATGGGTCATTCCCTTACCTTCTCTGGACTCCCTCAGACTGCTCCCCTCTCCCATTCAGGGGCCGACTCAACAACCCCTGCGTCAGCCCACCCCACCCCCCAGGACAGGGCCAGAGCTTGGGGCTGAGCCCAAAAGGACCGGCCTCTTCCTCTCATACAGGGCCGGTGCCAGACCCGGTAGTTAAGAGCACGACTGCCCATTGTGGGAGATCCCTGGGCAGAGGGTGGCCCCCACCATGCCCAAATCCCTCTGGGGGAGCAGGGACAGGCAAGGATTATCCCAGGACAGGCTGGGGGAGAACCTCGCACTTTCGGGCTAGTTCCCAGGTGTGCCGGGAGCTGGCAAATCTGACCCAAATGCCAGAAGCCTGGTCTCTTCCGCCCTCACTCTGGTTCGGCCCCTCTTCTCTCCTGCACCACCTCCAGGCTGGCCTCCCTGCTTGCTCCATCGCCCCATGCGTCAAGCTCTCCCTTCCAGCTTCTTCCCCATGCCCTGTGCCTCTGGGCAGGTCACTACCCTGTCTCAGAACAGGGATTTGTCCATCCGAGGACCTGGCACCACCTTAGGCCCTGAGGGAAGGCGATGGGCTTCCAGTGGGAAAGCAGACTGCGCCTTCCACCCATCAACACGCATTTATTAGACTCCTACGTGTGCGGCAGGCAGGTTTGCTGCTCGTTGGGGATCCCAAGGCCAAAAGAGCAAACTGAGCCAACAAGGCAAGCCTGGCCTCAGGGAGTTTGCCTTCTCTGAAGGATCCGCAGCTCGGGGAGCCTCTGCAGCTCGGGGAGCCTCTGCCTCCGCCTCCGCCATCTGCTCCCAAGGAGGCTGTGCCGCCCCAGGGAGTTCTGTTGGCTCGGGGCCTCGGGAGGCTGTCGCTGCCCTCGCTGGGTGACGAGGAGGATCGGGAGATTCCGAAGCCGTTCGTCTCTCCAGCTGAGACCCAGAAAGGAGAGAAGACTCGGGGCCCCGGGAAGAAGGGAGACCCTGGTCTGAAGACGCCCCAGCAGGGCCCCTCCTCGGTGCTTCGCTCCTTTTTGTCGCCAGAAGCCGTCGCCGGAGGGTTCCGGAACACCCGAAGGACCGTCCGGCTCTTCCGGTGTCTCACACGGTCCGGGAGGCAGCGCAGCGTCTGCTTCGAGAAAGATCCTTCCTTAAGGACGTCCCTGCGGGCTCGGCTTGGCCTCGGGCCTTTGGGGGACCCCAAACAAGGACCTTCTGCAGCTCCAAGTTGGTCGAGTGAAGACAAAATGTTGGTCGCTGGCGGCGACTCCACCGACTCAAGAACAACCGAAAACCGATGCTCGGGACGGGCAGCGCCGCGGCCAGTGGGGTGGCCGGAGCCAAAGGCCTTCCCGCCTTCCCTTTCACCCTGCACAAGGAAGGCTTTGGAGCCGATGGGAGGGACGCCCCGAGGAACCTGGACGGACGTCACTAAGCCGTGATGAAGCGCCCCCCACCTCCGCCGGGCAGCCCCTGCCCTCGAGGAGCAGAGCCAGGCGCCCGCTTCCTCCTCCGGCAGGGCCCGCCGCCTCGCCACTCCTCACCTCCGACAGAGGGAAGGCCACTGGCGGGACGGGGCCACGTGGACGGCGGGCGCCAGTCTGGCCGGCCTGCTCCGCGGATCTGTCCGGAGGGTTTCTTTCTTCTTTTTGGCCATGCCAGCTTGGGCAAGGAGACAACGTGACGAAGGGAGGCGGAAGAAGATGGATTTGTGTCACCAAAAATGTTTCTTTCTAAAGGAACGCTTGAGCTAGCCGGCCGACGGGATTCGTCTGAGCAGCCTGCGATCCCGAATGCTTTTCCCCCTCCTTTTACAGAGGGGTCGAGCTGCCCAGGCTAGGTGGCAGAACAGAATTTGAATCCGGGGCTCCGACTTCTGACCTCCTAGCTAAAGGGGGAGGGACGCCAGGCCAGGAAGCTTTTGGGGGACTCTGGAGTGGAAGGATTCTGGGACAGGGAATGCCCGGAGGGAAGATGCTCCAGGAGTGGCTGGAGGGCGGGAGAGCCCAGGAAGCTGAGGAGCGTCACGGGGGGGCTTGAAGGCAGCCTGACGAGGAGCACCCCAAAAGGGAGGGGAACCCCGAAAGGGAGGGGAACCCCGAAAGGGAGGGGAACAGAATGGCTCTCGGGACAAGTTCTGGTGGCTTTTATTGAGGGTCAGCCTGGTGTGGCAGGAGAGAGGCGTCAGCCTTTCCCAAAGCCGACTCATCCCATAAAAGACGGCGAGTGGCCCTTTGGCGAGAGCAGGAGGAAGCCGGCCCAGGCCAAACTCCCTGCAGGCGATCGGGCCACCGGCTGTTTTTACCCATGTTTGCCCGGGCCTGTCACATGCTTCCACGAACGCCTCCCAAACGCCCATCCTTGCCTAGGCCGTGAGTCTGTCCCTCCGAGGCCTTCACTCAGCAGGACGTCCCTGTGGACGCTGTGAAAGTGGCCAATAGGCGGCTGGCCTCCTGCCCCCTTTTACCTAGAGCTCCAAGGAGCCCCCTTTGCTTTCTGGTTTCCGAGGACGCGACGGAGGGGCTTCCTTCCAACGCTGAAATTCAAAGAGCCGCTGGTCAAAGTCGTGCCTGGCCTACCCAGAGTCCTTCACTCCTGGTGCCCTCAGCAGGAGATCTGTATGAAACGTTTGCTTTATGGAGGAGAAAACGGGAAGAACACGAATACCCAAATCTGTGAGAAGTGGAGCGGCTTAGGTGTGCCTGTGGCAGGAGACGGGTCTGCCGCCCTGACGCCCCCCAAGTACGGAGAGGCCCCTGGCCACAGGCCTTGAAACACAGAAACCTCCACGATGACTCTCGGGGCGCATGGCCGCCTTCCGCTTCTGCAGTGACCGTGGGAGAGGCCGGGAAGGATCCCTCGCCGTCACCTCCGCTCCAGAGACGGTTCTTGGTCCGTGGACATACAGCGTGAGGAGATGGGTGCTGGCGATCTCGACACGGTCACTCTTGATGGAACCCACCCCAGGACGAGCCCCTCCGAGGCCTTCGTCTCTGGACTCTCTGGCTGCTGGGAAAGGCTGCTCTGGACCCTGAGGCGGCCCTGGGGGTTCCCAGAGGCCTGCGGCCACTGCTTTCAGCCAGTCACCGGACAATTCCCGGATGCAGCCACTACTTCTAAGCCTGCATCCGAGGCGGCTCTCGTCCTTCTGGTGGCCAAGGGCCCTCTTCATCTCCAGCCTCATTCAAGGGGTCTGGCCCTCCGGGTCCGCACCGACTAGCTCCCCCCGCCAAAGTATTCTTCCCTACCCAAAAGGGACGCGGAACCTCAGGCAGCAGCAGCCACTGAACGACCACCAGAATGGCCCAGGCAGAGTCTGAGGCAGGCTGTGGGATAGTCTAGTTCTGAGCAGTCCTATTTTATCCCCGTCTCTGGGGGTGCCGGGAGGATGGTTGGGGCACCCTCCGGACAGCCGCCGTCACGTCCCCTGTGAGCTTCACGGCAATCCTGGGCGGCAGACATCATCCCCCTAATAATCTTCAAAGGCAAAATCCCCAACCACAGCCCCAAATCGACAAGTGAGAAGCGCACATTTTCCTCTTCTCCCAGTGAACTGGAAATGTGTTCCCAGGCTCCAGTGCAAAGGGAGAGCAGAGGAAAAGGCATTAGAAAATAGGACTCGGGGGGGGCAAGAAGAACCAACAGGGTCTGAGGGCCTGTAGACACAAGCCTCACAGCTGGACGTCATCAGTGCTTCCGGCAAGAAGAGAGTGGAGGCCCCGGCCAGGGTAAGCCCTGGAAAACATTCCAAATAGAAAATCTGTTATCTTCTGTCTTAAATTTAATACTAAGTATTGATTCCAAGACAGAAGCATGGTAAGAGCCAGGTAACTGGGGTCAAGTGACTTGTCCAGGGTCACCCAGCTAAGAAGTATCTGAGGGGGCAGCTGAGTAGCTCAGAGGATGGAGAGTCAGGCCTAGAGACGGGAGGTCCTGGGTTCAAATCCAGCCTCAGACATTTCCCAGCTGTGTGACCCTGGGCAAGTCACTTGACCCCCATTGCCCACCCTTACCACTCTTCTTCCTTGGAGCCAATACACAGAAGTTATGGGTTAAAAAAAAAAAAAGAAGTATCTGAGGGCAGATTGGAACTCAGGACCTTGTTACGAATAAAATGGATATGGATGGATATATTCAAATTATTAATAGTTTATTTAAAGCCATATTGGTAATTAAGAAGGCCACGTGCCTGCTAAGATCTCATTGAAATGCCCCGCCATTACCTCTGCCCACCTGGCTCGTTCCGCAGGAAAGAACAAGTCTCACTCCCAATCTCCCTATTTAAGCTTCTGTTCACGTTGTCTAACTTCACCACATAAGGGCAGGAAGCCCGTTGAATCATGGGAAATAGAGTTCTCAAGTCCCCTAAGCGTCCACAGGAAGTTTATAGCATAGATCTTGATTTTAAGACCAAGGACCCCCAATTGCCACTAACACAACCTCCAGTCTCCCAGCCTGGCTCTCAATCCACTGAACCACTTACTGGCCCAATGGTACCTTAAAGACAAGAAACTACTGATTCCTCAGGCGGAAGCCATTTCTACATGGTTCTCCTCTCGGACTCTCTGGGCTTGGCCACCATGCCTCAGCGGACTTCTCACCACAGAAGTTCCCTCAGCCTCTGGATCCCCTCTCTCCATTGGGGTATTCCTCCAAGAGCCTCCATTTTGAGGAAGATCTCAAGCCAGCCCCCTCTACCCCTTCTTGGACTCTTCTTTTTACTCCCCACATGACTGCCCTCCCTCACGTCCCACTTCTCAGCGTGTGTTGTCTTCCCCCATTCAATCTAAATTCCTTGAGAGTAAGGTCCTCTTTTTCTTGAATTTATATCTCTAGCATTTAACACAGTGCCTAGCACGGCGTGAGTATGTAATAAATAATTATTAGCTTGACTTCTAAGTCAACTCTCTATAGACATTCAGACAATTTGCAAGAGCAAAGATCAAAATGAACTCTAAGTTATACGAAGGAATAAAAATGGAATTATATGTCTTATAATTAAAACAACTCCAAATTGACCTATTTAAACCCACTATTGAAGTCCGAAATGGGAAATGGATAAAAGAACCGACATTTAAAATGTTATCATTTGCTAAGGAAATTTAACAGAAGTCATTGAATTGACCCAGGGCGGAGACCAAGAAAAGCCAAGAAGCCACGTCATCCACCAAGCCCTTGTTTTGCTTCCCAAGTGGAGAAACAAGGGTGACACACACACACACACACACACACACACACACACACACACACACACACACACCCCACTGGCTTAGAACACAAGCTCATCAGGAAAACCTCATGAAGCAGGGTGGTAGATGATTTGGAGCAGAATTATCTCTGAAAGCTGAAGTAAAATGGAGGGAAATGTGACAGACAATCCAAGTAAGCCACCTCATGCCAGGAGCACGGAATGATGATGGTAGGACAAGAAGATCAGGATGGAGAAGATCTGCGATGCTTCCCCCAGTGACAGCAGTCACCGTAGGAGGACTCATAACCTCTCAGTCCCTGGGCTCTGCATGAGGAAGCCAAGATGTCTCTGGAGAAAACAGAGAAGAGGGTAGCTCTTCAGGCCACCGTGCACACAGTCATGTGTTTGTGTATTTGTGCAGGGAGCAACACAACAAGCCACATATACGCCCATTAGTCGTCTTTGCAAAATCTCTACGGAAATGACCCTCTAAAGACCCAATAAATAGATAGCCAGGCCTGGACACGGGAGGTTCTGGCTTCAAATGTGGCTCTGGATACTTCCTAACTGTGTGACCCTGGGCAAGTCACCATACATGTCGATGTTGTTTGAATGAAAGGTCTGGGCAAACATTCACCATCTTTTCAGTAGCCCCCACTTTAGATACTTTGATGATGAGCTACCTGTGCTTAGTGTGGATTTGGCCGTATAAGACTTCTTTTTTTAAAACTCTTACCTTCTGTCTTAGAATCAACACTGTGTCTCAGTTCCAAGGCAGAAGAGTGGTAAGAGCTAGGCAATGGGGACCAAGTGACTTGTCCAGGGTCTCCCAGCTTGAAAGTGTCTGAGGCCAGCTTTGAGCCCAGGACCTCCCGTCTCTAGCTCTTGTTTCCTAACCACTAAGCCACCAAGCTGCCCTTCACACAAGACTTCTTAAAGCCTCTCCTCCAACAGGATGTCTCCCAAACATACTCTAAATTGTTCAAATTTGAACAATGATCCTTTGATGACTTAGGTGAGGTTCTTCAAAAGGACACTTGGTCCACCAAATACTTGCCACAGTCATAAAGACCCTCTAAGTAGACAGAGAGCCAGACCTGGACGGGGGAGGTTCTGGCTTCAAATGTGGCTTCAGATACTGCCTAGCTGGGTGACCCTGGGCGAGTCACTTAACCCCCTGTTGCAAGCCCTTACTGCTCTTCTGCCTGGGAACTGATCCTCAGCCTGGAGTCTAAGGCAGGAGGTGAGGGTTCACAGTGGGTTTTTTGTTTTAATCTTTAAAAAGATCCTCCAGAGCAAAGTCCACATGGAAAAGGGCTTCCCTCTGGATGAGGAAGTTCTCCGGGTGTCCCTCTTTGTGAAGGACAGTCTGCAAATGACACGCATCCCCGAAACGTGGCGGGGACTCCGAGGGAGAGCCGCCGTCACCCCGTCCCGTGCGCCTGGCCATCCACACAGGAAGAATAAAGCGGATGAAGAATCCGTGCTCTCCAGGCTAGGGCAGGCGGATTCCGTCCCTCGGCGGCGCCTGCGTGTCTGTCTGTATGACGCTAGGAGTGGAGAGCGCCGGCTGCTCGGGGAGGACCAGCCCCTCCGGCGGGAGGCTCTGCGGAGCCCTTTCCGCGGCTGCTCCTCCTCCTTCAGCGCCACCCAGCTCCACCTGCAGCTCCGAGAAGCCGTAGCATGGGCAGCGGCCGTGCCCCGCTAAGCTGTGCCCGCAGATGGGCTGAACCACCAGGCCTCCAGGTGTCGGGTGCGCTGGGGAGGGGGTGACCAGCCCCGGTGGGTGAAGACGTCCCTGGCAGAAGAGGAGCGGAAGCAGGAACCGCGCCGTGCTCTGGCCATGGAGGAAGCCAAGGTCGTCGCTGCGCCGCCAGCCATCACCAGGCTCTCCACTTTCGTCCTGTTTCCGGACTTGGATGATTCCGGAAGGAGGGAAGCAGAGTCGACTGCGTGCCCCCCCCCCCCTTCCACTGATGAAGAGGCGAGACATCCCCGGTGACGCCCCGGAGGGCCCTCTCGGAGTGCAGAGGACCAACCACGTATGATTGTCTATTTATGAATGTACGCACGGAGCAGCTACATGGCTCAGTGCACAGAAGGGCAAGCGGTCCTGGGTTCCAGTCTGGCCTCGGACACTTCCTAGCTGGGTGACCTTGGCCAAGTCACTTCATCCCCATTGCCTCGCCCTGCCTGCTCTTCTGCCCGGGAATCAATGCACAGTGTTGATTCTAGACCCGAAGGTAAGGTTTTATGCACACGTGCACGCACACGCAGACATGCATGCACACACAGACACACGCGCACACACACGCACACACAGACATGCACGCACACACGCAGACACGCACGCACACGTATTGCATATATCTTGGACAGACCGTGCAGATGGACCATAAGCCGAGCCCAGAACTGAAGGGCAAGCAGAGCCGCTGGTGGAGGGCGCGGCGGAGGCCGCTCGCTTTAGCCCCTTCATTGGTCAGATGAGGAAACAGTGGCGGCTTGCGGCGCCCCCCAGGCGGGTCCTGTGGGGCGAGGCCGTGAGGGAGGCCGAGAGGGAGGCCGAGAGGGAGGCCGGCGGCCGGCCGGGGGAGCCTGGGCCGCTCTCGGGCCGCTCTGGGCGGCTGCGGCCAGCCCAGGCAGAGCCGCAGAGGCTCCACGAAGCGATCCCGAGTCAGCCGACTCGGAGGCTCTCCCGGACTTTTCATCCGTATAAGATGAATGTAGGAGGCCGAGCGAGGGCCGGGGAGCTGCCCCGTGGGGGAGGGGAACACGCTGGGGGCGTCCATTCTTTGGGGGTCCTCAGAGGCCGCTCCCCCCCCCCCGCCCCCCGCTGCCTCTCGTCCCGGCACGCCCCGGCCCGGCTCTACATTCTTCTCTTCCAGGTGCTCTACGTGCAGCCAAACTGGATGCTCCCAACTTGGCATTCCATCTCCTGCCCCGGGACGGGCTGTCCCTGCTGGGTCAGGTCGGTGGTGCAGCTCCTGGAGTTGGGAAGACCCAGGTTCAAGTCTAGCTTCAGCTATGTCCGAGCTGTGTGACCCTGGGCAAGTCACTTAATGCTGGTGATCTTAAAATTTTTTTAAACGACAAGCTGTCCAGAGCAGGAGTGCCCCCCCCCCCCCGCCTCTGTGACTCCTGAACTCTCTTCCGGGAAGCTTTTCCTGAGCGGCCCCCCTGCAAAGACTGGGTGTGGGCAATGACTTGGGCACGGCCACCCTTGTGCATCCGGAGCAGATCGGGATTCCGTCCTGGGAACGAAGAGGCTCCTGGCTTTGAGGGAGCCTCCGCAGAGACACGGAAGTGGCCTCATGTCCGAGAGCCTCGAGAAAGGAGCCGGTGACCTGGGGGTCCCTGGGACCTTGTGTGGCCTCGGGAGCCAGGAACCATTGGACTCCCCCACCACAGCCCGCACTGGAAAGGCTGCTGGAGGGAGGAGAAAGGGAAGGCAATAAGCCTTTCCACAGCCCCAATGACAGGCTGGGCACCAAGACCCCGGGGAGGGGGGGCTGGTAGTATTATCGCCCCCTTTTTCCAGCTGAGAAAACTGAGGCAGACAGATGTTAAGTGTCTTATCCAGGCTTTTACAGCAAGTAGGTATGTCTGAGGTGGGATTCGAACTCGGGTCTTCTTGACATCAAGTCCAGTGCTCTTCCCTACCCAACGGGCAGCCAACCGCCACCATGATGTGAAAGGAGGTTCTGTTCGGGGTTCTCTTTGTAATTGTGGATCAGTTTGAATATATCTATCCATATCCATTTTATTCATAACAAGGTCCTGAGTTCCAATCTGCCCTCAGATACTTTTTTTTTTTTTTAAACCCTTAACTTCTGTGTATTGTCTCATAGGTGGAAGATTGGTAAGGGTGGGCAATGGGGGTCAAGTGACTTGTCCAGGGTCACCCAGCTGGGAAGTGTCTGAGGCCGGATTTGAACCCAGGACCTCCCATCTCTAGGCCTGACTCTCCATCCTCTGAGCTACCCAGCTGCCCCCTCAGATACTTCTCCAGTTCACTGGGAGAAGAGGAAAATGTGCGCTTCTCGCTTGTCGATTTGGGGCTGTGGTTGGGGATTTTGCCTTTAAGATTATTAGGGGGATGATGTCTGCCGCCCAGGATTGCCGTGAAGCTCACAGGGGACGTGACGGCGGCTGTCCAGAGGGTGCCCCAACCATCCTCCCGGCACCCCCAGAGACGGGGATAAAATAGGACTGCTCAGAACTAGACTATCCCACAGCCTGCCTCAGACTCTGCCTGGGCCATTCTGGACCCCCTCCCAGAGAGAAGTGCGCCCGGCCAGAGCCCAGGCCGGGCCTTCCACAGCTCCGGGGTGCGAGGAGCTCTCCAGACCAGCTGCTCATTCTGTGATGACCCCGAAGAGGCTCCAGCTACTCCTCGCTCCCCGCTCTCATTTCCAATTCTCTCTTCAGCTTCTCCTCTCGAGAGCTTTTCCCCCTCTGAAGTGTCCCTCGAATTCCAGGAGCTGGGGTGCCCCCCCAGGGGCTCCGCATCTTTCTGCACGTGCCCACAGAGATGTTCCCTCCAGTTCCCTCTCCTCCACTTCACTTCAGCCTCCCACTCGGACAGCTTCAATCTCACCAGGACCCCTGACACGGTGGCACTTTCCTATTTAGAAGCTCTGACGTGCCCCCTCTGGCCCTGCCTCTTTGACTCATTTTTAATAAGACTTTATTTTCCCCCAATCGCATGTCAAAACAATTTTAACACTCGTTTGTTTTCCATTTTGAGTTCCAAATTCTCTTCCCTCTCTGAGCCGGTGAGCAATTTGGCACAGGTCACACAACAACAAAGTACACGTGCGCTCGTGCAAGATATTTCCGTATCGGTCACGTTGTGGAAGACCCAAAAACCCACCAAGAAAGTCAAGTGCAAACTCGTCTGCTTCGGGCTGCACTCAGACTCCCTGGGTTGTCTCCCTGGAGGTGGAAGGCATTTTCCACCCAGTCTTTTGGAGCTGTTTTGGATCAGTGTTGTTGCAAATAGCAAAGCCCTTCCCAGGTGTTCATCCTACGCTGTTGGTATTGCACTGGTTCTGCTCGCTTCCCCTTTGCATCAGTTCATGTAAGTCTTCCCAGGATTCCAGGATTCTCCCTGAGCCTCACCACCCCGTACCTAATCTTTGCCTTCATCCAGATCCATCCACCCCTCCCTCTAGGCTTTCTCAGACCACCCCTGCCCTGACTTCACTTCAGCCTTAGCCATTTCTTTTTTAACCTTCTGTCTTAGAATCGATCTGTGTATTAGCTCCAAGGCAGAAGAGCTGTAAGGGCCTAGGCAATGGGGGTCAAGTGACTTGCCCAGGGTCACACAGCTAGGAAGTGTCTGAAGTCACATTTGAACCCAGGACCTCCTGTCTATCCACTGAGCCACCTTCTTACTCCCACCATCCTGATCCTTCTTGACTTATTGGCTGCACTTGACACTACTTTCTACCATCTCCTCCTGGATACTCTCTCCCAGTTCTCCTCCTCCCCGGCAGACCTCTTCTTTTCAGTGCTTCATCAGATCCCTTCTTGGGTGTTCCCTCAGGCTCTGTCTTAGGCCCTCCTCTCTGTCCTCTCTCTCAGCTGAAGGTGGGAGGAGCGACTTCAACTGAGGAGCAATAAAGCAAGCATTGGAAAAAATAGGAAAAAGGAAGGTTCAAGAATAAAGCCAGATACACCACACCGGTGCAACTATCAATAATATGGAAATAGGTCTTGATTGATGGCACATGTTAAAACCAGTGGAAATGCACATTGGCTGCAGGAGGGGGGGATTAGGGGGGTGAAGGCGAAAGTAAGAACATGAATCATGTAACCATGGAAAAATTTTCTAAAAAAATATTTTAAAAAAGTAAAAAAAAAAAAAAAGAATAAAGCCAAAGTTGTAAGATTCCCTCTCATGAGCTCTCTGAGAAAATCAGTAGTGCCAAATGTTGTGAAGAAAATGCTTGTTTTAGGCCAGGAGAAAATTGTTGATATGAGTTAGTCCTGAATCATCTGCCTAATGTGTGGGAAGTCAATAAGAGAACAGATAAAAATCTGAGACTCCTCTTTTGACCCCTTTTGTGATCCTTGTGATTTCTTGTTGAAAAGTATTGTGGCCTTATTGAAGAGCTTTAGGTTCCTAGTAGGCCAGCATTTAAAAGGTTAACACTCTCCCCCTTTGGCCAGGAATGCAGCTGCCTGGTATAGCCAAGGCCAAAACCTTAGCGGGGGCAATTCAACCCTGAGAAAAATATTCCCTGACTTGGCTTTCTGATAAGAACCCAGTCAAAATTCAGCCTTGGCCTTGGTCTGTTCTGAAGCCAATGAGACCTTTTGTGTTTTGATATGACATAATTTGTAACTTCTGTGCCTCTGCAAAGTTTTGGGGGGTTCTTTTGTATGAAATGAGTCTTGAAATATATATATATATAATAAACTCCATGCTACTGAAGACAGAGCTGGAAGCTTGAGCTGAAAAGATCATCTCCCACATCCTTCTTATCAACTAAGCGGTCCTTATCAGATTATCAGAGATGATAAAGTGATCGTACTCATTGGAATGAAAATCAGGAGTGTGAGAAAAAGATGAAGTGCAAAGCTGAAATGATTTAGCCCTGAATTAACTGAAAATGAGATGTGGGAAATGGACGCTGTCAATGACATTGCCACCAAGACAGCTTTATCAGGAAATGCATTATGTAAATTAATTTTCCCAGCACATACTAGAGAGCCTAGAAAGCACCTTAGTGAGCAATCATCCAACTGTTGGGCCAAATGGAGATGGCTGGAATAGAATTTCACTTGTGAAATATTACAAAATAAGGCAAAAACTAGTTTAAAGAGAGCCTGGCAGAAGATACCCAACTAAGGAGAGTCAACCCAAGAACTCTGAAGGGTGAAAACAGAACTAGAAGCAAGAGAAAAGGAAATTCTGTTTCAAGAACTATTTTAACCGCGTTTTCCATCAGGAAACCCCCACATGCGAACCGGGCCATCAACCTCCCAGATGTGCTTACAGAAAAACTGCCCTGTGGATATGGCGATAACCGTGTGGTCCAGGCACCAGGGAACTCGTCCAAGGAGCAGACTTTGGAGATTAGGTGAGACGAGGATGCCCGGCAGCAGCCGGGCATCCCGTGCGGGGAATGCTGCATATGCTCGCTGTCAAACAGGATCACGGGCAACCTTTCTCACCCACTCGTGTCTAGGCTCAAAACTCACTGCTCAGCTCTGTGCTCTGCAAACCTGATCCACGGGAGCTGGTTCAGTGAACAGGGCAGCAGGCCTGGGTGGGGGTCTTGGCCTCCCATTTCCCAGCGCCTCACCCTTACTGCTCTTCTGCCTTGGAACCAGTAAACAGTATTCATTCTAAGATGGAAGGGAAGGGTTTAAAAAGTCATTTGTGTGACTATCCGAGGCATAACAGCACGACATTGGAAAAATCTATCATGAGCGGCTGTAACTCTAGGAGAAATCGGGCATTCTATAGGCCAGAAAGAGCTCCGTCATCCATTAGGATGGTTGGCAAAGTTTAACCAAAAGGCAAAATGACTGTTGTTGGACGGGTTCTAGAAACAGTGATTTATGTAGACGGTGACGTGGTCTCTGATGGAGCTGCCAAGTGGTTTGGCCATTCTGGAGAGCAGGAAGGAGCTTTGCCAACGGCACCCGCCTCGGCATCTAGCAAGACGCCTGTGAGAACAGCGAAAGAGGAGAAAGGACCTCAGGGGGCCTGGAAGTGGGGCAGGGTGGGGGAGGAATGGCACAACCAATTGAGGAAGCCTGCAACGCACTGATGTGCGCAGACTCAGAGGCACGCTTTATGGATCGGAAGAGGCCAGCGCCTCTGAGAGCCGACAGTGACCCAGCCGCAGCCAAGCGATTAGAGTACGGCCGGGCGAGAGATCCTTTTGGGCCCAGGCCGGGCACAAAATGGTTTTGCTTAAGGAGGTGCTTGTTGCAAAGGTTTTATCTTCTCCTCCCTCACAATGACGGTGGGGGTGGGAGGGAGAATACAGATTTGTTGATGAAAAGAACAATTTTAATGGAAAAGGAAAATAACTTTTTCTATAGGGAATAATCACGTCATAATATCCCACGGTGGCCCTATTGTTTTCACATTGTGGTGGAATATGCTTGTTCTTGGCAAATGTAAGAAGGGGAGTGAAAGAGCGATGGGGCGTGGTATGGTAACCCCCCTGGTTGAGGAATAGGGGCCCATACTTCTCCACAACCGCCCCTCCTTACTAGGGAGACAAAATGGGGGTTTTAGAACTTTGGGGTTCCCAAACCTTTTTGGCCTGCCGCCCTTTTCAGAAAAAATATGACTTGGCCCCCAGGAAATGAATTTTTTAAAAAATTTCAATAGCAATTAATAGGAAAGCTCAATGCGCCTGTGGCCATCACCGCCTCCCTGGATCGCTGCAGCACCCACCAGGGGGCGGCGGTGCCCACTTTGGGAATCAGTGCTGGGGTTAGGAAGTTAGTTGGTGCCTGGCAGTATCCGCAGGAGCCTCCCTGATCCCCAGCTGGATCTGGCTGAAAATGTAGGATGGCTCTCCTTCCTCCTGACATCCATTACACAGATCTGCCTACAATGAAACCAGGGTGAAGAATCTGTTGTTAGATGTTCTCCACTACGTTATGTTCAGGAACTGACGGAAACCAACTAGAAGGGTTAGTCTTCCCTGAAGGTCCCCGGAAAACTCTTCCGATTCGCTTTGAAGGTGCTGCAGCCCCCAAATCCTCTCCTCCCGCCTTGGCTGTCCCCAAAGCTCGAGAGAAATCCATTGAAAGTCCTTACACTGGGCCATCTGTCATTCTGCCCCTCCTCAGTATTCTCTCCATTCCCAAATGTAGGCTTGCCTCAACTCTTACACAAACCCGGGTCCGTGGTGCTACTGAGAAGCTAAAAAAGTTTTAAACCCTCCTCACCTTCCGTCTTGGAGCCAATAGGCAGAAGAGTGGTCAGGGTGGGCCATGGGGGTCAAGTGACTTGCCCAGGGTCACACGGCTGGGAAGTGTCTGAGGCCAAATTTGAACTCAGGACCTCCCGTCTCTAGGCCCGACTCTCGATCCACTGAGCCACCCGGCTGCCCCCGGAAAAGCTACGATTTCAATCCCATAAACCTTGAGTTCAGACAAACCACAAAATCACAATCACAGAAAAAAAAAAAGAAAATATATTTTATTCACTTCCGTTTTTAATTTTGAATAGCTTTAATCAAAAGATTTCAGCAGGCTATTTACAGGGTTGAATTTACAATTGTGTGCGCGCGTGTGTGTGCGTGTGCCTTTGACAACAGGGTACCATTCTCGAGCAGCAGCAATACATATTCTCAATATAAAGATGCGCTGTGGCGTCTCTCACAGAAACCGGCATTCTCATTTCAGCCAAGTTCTCGGGGAATCGATTCTGTAATCTAACAGCAAATCACTTTATTCTATTCATTTCAGGTGCACATAATTATCAAAGTCGAGTCCATTAAAAATAGCTGTAAATGCCCATAAACTGTACAAAATTAACATCCAGAAGTTTAAAAAGGGTTCAACCCTCCCCCCCCCCCCCGACACAAAGTCTGGGTTACGCTGGCGGCGGCACATGCACAAACCCTAGAAAGCTTTCCCGAGTCGGAATTCTAATCCTGCCTGGACACGGCGCCTAGGAAGGGCCGAGGGCGAGAGGGAGCCAAGGAGAACGGACGGGGACAGAGCCGGAACGTTCCCCTTGGCGGGTGGCTCGGCCGCTTGGACTCAAACATTATTTGCAGCATAGTTTTCACAGCAGACAGTACTGGAAGAGAGAAAACACGGTTATCGTTTGTCATCCGGGAAGGGAAGAGGGAGAAGGAACCTTTCAACAACCCTGAGGGACACACTTTAAAAATCTGGTTATTTATTAAAAAAGTAAAAAAGTTACATATCATTATTTAACAATTACTCTCTCGGACATCCCGGTCCCTTAAGTATCTGCATAAATAAAATTTAAATCCACAATATTTATAAAATCTTATTACATCAAAATAAGACATGTACAGATTTCCATTGTAAGCATGTATACACTCAAATAATTTAATGTGAAAGTCAGAATCAAAATCTCTAGGTGACGGCGACCCCCGTGGCAGACCCTCCTCCCAGCCCCCGCCCTCCCGCTACTTTCCAAGAGTGAGTGTGATTAGATGATTAGAACCTGGAAGCTGCTGGGGAGCCCTCCTCCGCCTGGGGGGGGGGGAGGGGGCCTGAAGTGGGAAAGGAAAGGTGAAATGCAAAGACAGTGCTAGATCACAGCTCGAGAGGTCGGAGATGCATAGATAGCTTCGGAGAGTCGCCCCACACTTTGAGGAGCCTTAAAAAAAGAATTACAGGCCATTCCTATTCCGTTATCCTTTTCTATGGAGAGCCTCACCGACGGCAGGGACGGGGGCCCCGGGAAGGGGGGGCCCCGACACCCTGAGAAGTGGCTCTGCCGTCCTGAGGAGGAGAGGGGAGCCCACGCCCGGCTCGTGGCTGACGGGGGTCTCGGCACACTCCAGCCAGAAGAGGGGACCCAAAGGGTTCTTTGTGCATAGGGAGTGGCATGAAGCGGCTCTCCCTCGGCCTCCCGGAGCCAGCCCTTCACACCCCCCCCAAGGTGCTCTTGGGGCCGCCTGAGACCCGATAAAAATAAACCAACGAGGACTCGTTTTCTCACGTCCTCCCCGTCTCCTCTCTTTAAAAAACAGGTAGGAGGAAGGACGCCAGCCGAGGAGCCCGCTGACCGCGGCGGCTCCACGGGCCGGAGGGAAGGATGGAGTGCGGGAGGAAGCGGCGGCTCCGGTGGGGCGGCAGGCGGGGGCTGCGGGCCGGCGGAAGCAGGGAGGGCAGGAGCCTCTGGCACACACGCGTGGACGCGGCGGGACAATGAGGCCCAAGCGAACCCCCGACACACTCCCGACCGGCCTGGCTCGACGTCCCCGGTGGAGAATTCAGGCCTCGGAGATGGGCCGAGCAGCTTCTGCACGGGCGCCGCCTCGCCTCCACCCGCTGCCCGCCCCGGGCACTGTTACGTGATGGTGATGACCTGGCACGAGCCATTCTCCTTAGCCAGGGCCTTCGCTTCAGTGGTCGTGCTGGGCTTCGGGGGCCACTCGGGGTCAACCAGCAGCTCCTGGGCCAGATGCATGTACTTGGCCTTAGGCAGCTTCTTGTGGCAGTTCAGCACGGACGACAAGCAGCACTTTCCCCAGCGATCCACCGACTCCTAGGAAAGCAAGAGCGCCGTGAGAAGGCCGGCACTGGGGCGGCAGGGGGGTCCCGCCCCCACCCTGGCCCCCCACAGGAGGTGGTGCTGGTGACAGATGGATGGTGGGTGATGAATGGGTTGATGGACCCTATGAGCCCCCCCAGCAGCCTCTGAGGAAGCCCCTTCCCCTAGGAGAGCCTGATGTCCTAGAGTCAGAGTCGGGCCTGACTGAGGGACAAGCCCTCGGCTCCTGGCAGCAGAGCATGGAGGAGCGCCTTCTACTGCTCCCAGGGGCCCGGTAGGCTGGCTACCCATCTATCTGGCTTCTTCAGACAACCCCAACAAGTTCCTCTCTCGGCCATCCGGCCTCGCAGGGCACGGGACTCCTGAGGGCCGTCTCCTCAATCTTTTCCCACAGAAGGACCTTCTGTCTATTCAGTGTCCCCAGAGGATTCTGTGTCCGTTGTTTGGCCAATTAAAAAAACCCATCAAGCCCCAACAGGGCGAGCTCCTAGAGAAGGGGTCCCGGTGCCTGATAAACTCCTACTGATGGCAGGAAGAAATGGGCCCCCAGAGATGGGATGTGGGCAGAAAAGCTGGGGGATGAGCCCTGTGCCCACGAGGGATGGCCAGGGCCTGCTTGATGGGGGGGGTCAAAGGTCCCATAAAGCATTGGACGTGGCCCCTCAGTGGCCAACATGCAACGTGGCACGCCGCGAGGGCTGCCACATGCTGCATCCTCCCTCTGCCTACAAAAAGCCTCTAAGAAGGGCCGGCTACCCAACTCTGACTGGGATCGAATGAACTCTCTTCTGCTTCTACTGATACAGGGGGACCAGGAGAATCCAAATGGCAGGAGGCGGGGCTCAAAGAGGTCCCGGATTTGGTTGGAGGAGTCTTTCCCCCCTTTCCTGCTTGGTGGGTGTTTGTCATTTGGAAATTCCCAGGCAGACTGTGAACCTGTGATATGGGCCCTGATGGGAAGCTCACTCACCTCCCAGCTGTCTGTGGAGAAACCTTTTATCAGGGACAGAATAGGAGGTGGAGTCAATGAGGAGGGGGACGATTGTAGGAAGTGGTCTAAGAATGCCAATGGCAGGCCACAAAGAAGGAGTTCCAGAGCCAGGAGGACATCCGTCCCCCTGGATCCTACACACCCGTGTCCAGAGTTCCCAACTGGAGAAGAAGCAAATGCGCCTCCTCTGGACAGAGGGGCCCCCCCTCACTTATCAGCCTTCAAACGCAGGAGCCAGAAATGGCTTCTTTCACAGGGAGCTGAAGGCCAGGCTCATGCCACGATTTCTAAAGACTCGGACCCATGTCAGAGCCGAGGGAAAGGTCCGTTACGTGATGTGACGTCGCTTCACCCTCCCCAAAGCCACAAAGAATGGAGCAGGTCAATGCAAGCTTTCTAGGCAAACAGAGCAAACAGAACAGGACAAAAAAGCAACAGGACACGGAGGTTCAGCCCCACATGGCCAAGCAGGTGGGAAAAGGGAGAGATGAGGAGGAAAGCAGAGGCGAGGCTTCGTAAGGGCAGGGCAGGCAGGAGGTGGCAGGGAGCCAGGGGAGCCGCTACAGCCCCTGGGCTCCCGGGGAGGAAGAGGCCCCAGTGCTGCGGGGGGCCTTTTCTGAACAGAGAACAAGGCCTCCTCCTCCATCCTCCGGGCCATTAGCTGGGGTGGCGCCCCGATTTTCCACGTCTCTAAGTCTGTCGTCCCCCAGAGGAGCCTAGATGAGCAGCGAACAGGAACCACCTTCATTGTCTAACTGCCAAGTCTCCGCAAATTAGAGAATTCCTACTCTGGTCGACATGAAGGGTAAAGGCCCGAGCTGGAGGCCGGCCAAAGGCCAATGGACAGAGAAGTCGTGACGACTCACTGGCAGCTGTTCCAAGACAGACCAGAGCTCGGGGCCCCCAGATGAGGAAACTGAGGCCAAACGTCCCCCAACGATCTCAGAAGAGAACTAACTGGCGCCCCCGTCCCCATCCAAGGGCCACGCTGGGCCTAAAACCACAGCAGCCACCGAGGCGGACGGTTTAGGGGAGCGGGTCGTCCCCCCGCACCCACCAAGCACCAGCTCCATTGGGGTCCTCCAGAGTCCAGGAGGTGCCGGGGCCCCGTTTGTCCAGCCAGACGCCTGACAGCGTCCCTCAACTAGCCGTAGGCCGGCACGTCTAGCCTGTGTGTGGCCAGTCCTTGATTCCTCCAGTGAAATGGGGGCTCCCTTCAGGCTGATCTCACGAGGCGGCGTGAGGAATGGCTGGCAGAGCCCTTGGGACCAAGGCAGGACCCCCGAGGCCGGGCACATGAGGAGGGCTCAGGACGGGCTTCCGGGGGACCTTTGGAACCGCTTCCCATCCTCCGGCTGCGCCGACCCGCGCCGTTCTAGCGGCCGAAGGTCCTGCTTCATCCACCGGAAACTCTTTAAGATCGTGCCGGTCTCTTCAGCTAACGACCAAAGGAAACGGCACCGTTTTTGCTACAAACTTATTTCAGGGATGGCAGCCAGGTCCGGAGACAGGAGGTCCTGGGTTCCAGTCTAGCCTCGGACACTTCCCGGCTGTGTGAGCCTGGGCAGGCCCTCGCCGCTCACGGGTCTTAGAAGGGTGCCAGGCCAGAGGCAGCCACTGTGCAAAGCCAGGCACTGCCAGGACGGGGATGCCGCTTCGGCTGTCGCCACAAGGGCCGCCTTCGCTCCCGGCTTTCCCCCAAGGGGGGTCGGATCAAGCCAGACTGACGCAGAGCCAGGAGCATCTGGGACTTCCCGGCTGGCCGCACAACATAACCGCCTGCTCGGCCCTCGCACCCACAGCACGGCGGCAGGCGGCTCCAGCTCGTGGGCGTTGGCAGAAGACGGCCAGTTTGGGCCGCGTGGGGAGGGCAGTGTCCCCCCCGCCACTCCTCAGCCTCTCGAGTGTCCCGGGCTGAAGCCGAGGGAGGCATCGTGCGACGGAGCCCCGAGAGGCGAGGCTGGGGGCAAAGCGCTGGGAGAGCCACCGCGCCCCAAACCCCTAGGCCTGGCCGCCCTTCTGTCTTAGAATGTGCTCGGAGGAGGAGGAGGAGGAGGAGGAGGAGGAAGAGGAGGAAGAGGAGGGCCTGCTCCCTTCCAGGCCTTTCAACAAAAAGCAAACAAACAAGATGAAACAAAACTGAAGGGAGGAGAGATGATGCTCACACGGACACCTGGTGAAGAGTCTGGACGATGAGGATGGAGAGGGAAGGCCCCGCCCGCGCCCCCCGCCCCCCCCGGAGCAGCGCCGGGAGCCCCGAAGAACGAGAAGGGAGGAGTCCAACCTGTGGCGGCCGTGCGGCGGCGAGGCGACCGTCTCCCGGCTTGTCTCGATTGAACACAACCTTCCAGAGGACCGTGTCCAGGAGGAAGCTCTGAGGCCCATCCGGGTGGGGTGGGAGAACAGAAAGGACTAGCAATTACTCCGGGGCAGGGGGGCACAATCAGGGGGAGCCGGGCCCCGCGGCGGCCCCCGACCCCAAGCACGCCTCTCGGCCGAGGCCACCCCCGCCAGCCTCACGGGAAAGCACGTGCAGCCCCCTCGGACGGCGCGGCCCCGGGGAGGCAGCCGGGGGAGAGGCGGGATGTGGGTCTGGGCCGGCGCTCTCCTCCGGCCCTCCCTGGAGACGCGTTTCTGTCCTGGGCTTTGGAAAGCCTGAAGGGCAGCTGGAGGGGCAGCCGGAGGGGAGAAGGGCTGGCCAAGGCCCAGGCCTGGGCCGCTGGCACGGGGCCGAGGCAGGGACTAAGGTGGGAAACGCTTCGGTGTCAGATAAAACGCGAGCGCTGCGGAGGGGGCACCTGCCAGCCCAGAGGCGAGAGGAGAGGGTGCCGGGCCGGCGAGGCGGAGGGACAGCCGTGCCCCCTCCGTGTGTAGGGAGCCGCTGTCGGGAGGGATCCAGGCCTCTGTCTGGCCCCTTCTGAGAACTGGGGGGAGGAGGAGGAAGAGGAGGAGGAAGAGGAGGAGGAAGAGGAGGGGGGGAGAAGGAGGAGGGGGAGGGGAGCGCTAACCCTGGCCTGTTGGGTCACTCGGTTCTGGCTGTGTTTATCTGACAAACCGCCGCTGCTTCCCCCATTTTCCTCCCGGCTTCTAGTAAGGCTGGCCTGCTGCCCCCTCGCACTACAGGGGGTGGTTTAAAAGGCCCCCCTGCAGGAGACCGACGGGTGGCCGGGGGAGCCCCCAAAACAAAGGCCACCCCCAAGGCTTACTTACCTCTGCCAAGAGCGAGACGAGCGCATTGACGAGAATGATGACGAGCAGCGAGATCCGCCACTGATAGGGCACACACACGATCTAGGAGACAGAAGGCCGGCTCAGCCCTCTGCGCCCCTCCCTGGCGGGGACCCCTCTAGTGGCACGGCACGGGCAGACCCACGTTCGCCTCTGCTTCCCTCCCCGCCCCGAGTCCAGGCCTTACGCTCCACAGCTCAGGCTGGGAGTGCCGGGGACCTGCCCAGCCGGACCTTCCTAAAGCCTGCCCGTTGGGAGCTCTGGAAATGGTTCTGTTCCTTTTGGAATCGTAGCCCTCGAGGCTCATCCAAGAAAAGCAGAGTCTCGGCAGTCACCCTGAGCTGGGGGCCCACCAACGCCGGCTCAGGGGTCTCTTTTTCCCTCTAAGCCTCCCCTTTGGCCTCGGAATGGATCCTGGGGAGCGGCTCCGAGGCAGAGGAGCAGCGGCTGCCCCGTCAGCGGACCCGAGGGCCCCCCGGCACGGGCGCCGCCTCACCTCGAGGACCTGGTCAATGTAGGCGACAGGATAGAGCATGATGAAGAGCATGAAGACGTAGAGGGCCATCACGGACACGACGAAGAACCCTGGAACGCAGAAAGGAACCCTGTTGGCAGCTTTAGTAGCTTTACTGTTGCAAGGCAGAGAGGGAGGAAGCCAACACCCCAGAGTCTGTCAGGACCCCCTCTTCCTGCAGACGCCGTCAGGAGCTCCATGGGCTGGAACTTGACTTGTTTTCTGCCCCCCAGACCCTCCCTGATTCTAACTGGGGGCATCATTCCCTCCCCAGACCCAGTCAGCGGCTGAGGCCGAGACCCCCGAATACGGCCCCCTCTCAGAGCAGATCCAGGCCTGGTGCAGGCCAAGATCGGCCTCCCTCTCTTCAGGAAGCTCCGGGGGCTGTCCATGGCCTCCAGGCTCAAACACCAAGTGCCCCCCCTCCGGCCCCCTCCTGCTTTGGCAGGCTCGTGACTCCAACCTCCCCAAGACGCGCCCGGGGTCCTCTGTGCTGGCACTTGCTCTCCCCCTATCAGGAAGGAGCCCTGACACACAGGCGCTCTTTGGGTTTCCCCAATGTCCTGCCTAGACTAAATGACTGAAAAGCACTCTTCCCTCCGGCCTCCCTCCCAAGAGAACGGCCATTTCTGCCTCTCTTCTGCGGGAGGACAAAGAGGAGTGTGGGCCGGATCCCAGTGATGGTCCCCCAAGCAGGGAGCGAGCCTCCAGGAGGCTGCTCGGCCTCTCGCTGGGGGGTGGGGAGGCCCCAAAGGAGGAGAGCCCCCTTCCAGGGCCTTCTGGACCTGCGTCTGGAGCCTATTTCCCTGACCCCCTTCCGAAGGCCATCTCTGCGGCTCTCCCTCGATGTGGTCCTGAGGGAGGCCAGGAAGGAGGCGGCCGAAGCCCGGGCCCAACGCCGGGGAAGGTGGGAGCCACTCACAGTTCTTGTAGCAGGGCTGCCGAAAGGGCTTTCCTTTGGAGAAGGCGATGGCCACGATGAGGTACTGAAAGCTGGAGATAAAAAACACGGTGGTGTTCTCGTAGTTCTTGATGTTGTGCACGTCGGGCTCCGTCTCGTTGCCGGAGGGGGAGGAGTTGGAGGAGAAGCTTCTGGACAGGTTGCAGGCGCTACAAGGACAGAGAAGACGCCGTCAGGGGAGCCCCCCGGGTGCCCCGAGCCGGCCTCCCCCGTTCTTCTCTCAGCTCACCGCAGTTCTCAATGGAAGCGGTCAGCCTCCAGCCACACGAAGGCCTCTCGCTCGGCCAGACCCAAACGGGGGACCCAATTCCCATCGTAAGCTACAGGCCGCCCTCCCGCCCACACTTACTTGGAATGGGGCGTCCAGATTTCATACCACCACTGCTGTCGAACCCAAAAAAAGCCGAAACACTGGAAGCTGATGGAAATGATGATCTGGGACAGAACGGAGAAGAGCAGAGCCCCGGAGATGAGGCCTGACGGGGGTCTCTGGGCGACGAGCTCCTTCCAGGCAGGATTTAAGCTCACTGAGGGAAGAGAGAAATCAGAGAATGCGTCTGCTGGGCTCGGAGGTCCGAGACAACGTCCTGGCCCAGCAGGAAACGAAGGCGAGCACCTCCCGTCCCCAGGCTGTTTGCGGGGAGCCGAGGGAGAGACGATCATCGGCTCCGAGCGTCCTGTTTTATGTCCAAAGGAGCACGAGTGGCTGCGACTCTGGACCTGGACTCAGGAAGGCTCATCTTGGTGAGCTGGGAGACCCTGGGCAGGTCACTCCACCCCTCTGCCTCAGGCTCCAAAGGGGGTCACAGACAGACAGGCCTGAACATGGGGCAACAACGACCCATTTCAAATTCAGTCCGTCCAACAGGACACATTTCTACTGAGTCGGCACGTGCTCAGCATGAGGGAATAAAGACAAACTAGATTCGGCCCTCCAGGAGTCAGACCCAGTGCGGTCACGGCGGACTCTCCGGGAGCCTGTTTGGAATTCCTTGGGGTGGCCGTTTCCTTCTGCAGCTCTTTTTGCAGACGAGGAAACAGAGGCAAACGGGGTGAAGTGACCCGCCCAGGCCACCCAGCTAGGAAGTGTGTGAGGGGGGCCCTCGCTGCGCTCCTGGGAAACTCGGCAGAGAGCCGCGACGCGAGGCTGTAAGGGGAGAAGCAGCACTCACTTGTAAACACCACGACCAGGATGATGGCCAGATCAATGAAGAGGAACTGCAGGTCTCCCAAATTACTCAGGATCTGAGAAAACCACGTGAGACAGTGAGGGCCGGCCTGGGAGGCCCGGCCTTCCCCCCGCATCTCCCCGGGCCCGCCCCGGCCCCTCACCGAGTAGAGCAGGGTGACGCTGCAGTACTGGATGATGCTGTACAAGGCCATGAACTTAAACACACAGAAGGACGTGATGAGAGCCGCCCGGCCTTCCCTGCGAAGAAGAGAAAGAAGGGGGTGTCCGGCCTCGGACGCTCGGTCCGTCCGTGAGGCCCGACTTCCGTGGGCCGCAAGCGCACGCTTACCTTATGAGGTTTGGCACACAGGCAATACTGGGGGTCCTGGAGGTGAAGGGGGACGCCACGGAAGCCTCGAGCTCAGACAGGGAGATGCCTCCATGGGCCCTCTTCAAGGCCTGTCCACGACGAGAAGAAGAGCGGTCAGGGGGAGGCTGAGCAGCCCAGGCTGGCGCTCAGGCAGCCCCCACGGGAGAGACACTCACTTACCCCACAATCGTTAGCGCCGTCCCCGCACATCCCCACGTAGTAGCTACAACACAAAATGAGACGGCGGTAAGTCGGGGGCGGACGACGAGCCCTCAGGAGCCCAGGGGCCAAGGGGGGAGCTCGCCTCCGAGGCCTGTGCATAACGGGCCGGCCAAAGCTAGCCACAGAAAAAGGCTGCTCCCGAAGCGGCCCTCGTGCCCCAACACCTTTTGGGGCGAGGGAGACGCTTTTCACAAACCTCAAGCAAAAAGGAATGAGGGATGTTTTAGCTCGATTCTGCTTTATGGAGGTTAACCCCCCCCCCCAAGGGGCACAGCGCAGCGCTGGGCCAGCGGGCGCACTGTGGGAGGGGCGGCCTCGCGATGCCCCTCCGGCCTTGGCAGGCCCTCCGATACTCACTCCACATTCTGGAGCGCCTCCACCAGCTGGGTCTTCTGATCGGGGGCCATGCGAGCAAACACGGTGCCGTGCAACACCAGCTGGGAAAAAGCATTTCTTAGACGTCTCTGGCACAAAGCTGGCACGAGGCGCCCCGCCACACGCCCCCCCCACACACGAGGCGCCCCGCCAGACGCCCCCACACACACGAGGCGCCCCGCCACACGCCCCCGCACACACGAGGCGCCCCGCCAGACGCCCCCGCACACACGAGGCACCCCGCCACACGCCCCCCCCATGAGGCACCCCGCCAGACGCCCCCGCACACACGAGGCGCCCCGCCACACGCCCCCGCACACACGAGGCGCCCCGCCAGACGCCCCCGCACACACGAGGCACCCCGCCACACGCCCCCCCCATGAGGCACCCCGCCAGACGCCCCCGCACACACGAGGCGCCCCGCCACACGCCCCCGCACACACGAGGCGCCCCGCCAGACGCCCCCGCACACACGAGGCACCCCGCCACACGCCCCCCCCATGAGGCACCCCGCCAGACGCCCCCGCACACACGAGGCGCCCCGCCACACGCCCCCGCACACACGAGGCGCCCCGCCAGACGCCCCCGCACACACGAGGCACCCCGCCACACGCCCCCCCCATGAGGCACCCCGCCAGACGCCCCCGCACACACGAGGCGCCCCGCCACACGCCCCCGCACACACGAGGCGCCCCGCCAGACGCCCCCGCACACACGAGGCGCTCACCTTGGGCACGAGGTCCTGAAAGTGCTCCAGGATCACAGAAAATGACTTTCCATTCATGGCAAAGTGATACGGGGCCACCTGGAGGTCCTCGAAGCTGTCGTGGGCCAACTTGATCGGCATTTCCTGCGGGTTTGAGACGAGGTTCAGCGGCCCCAGAGAGCGTCCCGCCTGGCCAGGAAGCACCCCCCAGGCCCAGGGACCCCCCCCAAAGGCTCCCACAGAGGAGGGGCCACCAATCACCTCGGAGTCGATCTCTGGAGAATTTGTGTATCTCGTCACGAGGGTGTCTGCGTAATGCCAATTGATTCTGGCCACCTGTCCGTCCTTGGGAGGTAGTCCGTCCGCAATAATCACTTTGTCCTGAGGTAGAATCATTCCACAGTCTCTGGCCACGGAGATGGCGGTTAACATATTGTCTCCTGGACACCAAAACACAAAGGCCGAGCTGAACCGGAAACACCAAGTCATAGATTCATGGCACGGACTGGGCAGTGCCTGACCTCCGGAAGCCCAAACCTGCCCCTCCATTTCGAGAGCGACACCCCCTTAACAAAAGCCACCGAGGCGGAAGTCAAGTTGTGCTCTGCTTCCTAGAATTCCCAACATTCCTGGCCTTTTCCTGGTTTTCCCATCGTGTTATGGTTGGAGAGACCGAACCACCGCTGCCTGGTTTGGAGGAGGCTATGGGGGAAGGGGGGATGGCCTCGTCCCCCCAAAATCTCAGGGACTCACCAAGCTCCCTCCCTTTCTCCAGCTGTTTGCCTAAAGCCCCCGCGGCCCCGGGAGCTTTCCGATGATGGCCGTTGCCACCCGGGCCTCCACGCCCCAAGGGCCCTCTGCGCAGCCCCCCCATCACCCAGCATCTGCCGCCTTTGCCTCCAGCCCGGCACCCACCTGTGACCATGACGGTACGAATGTTGGCTTTACGCAAATCTTCAAGTACGGCAGGGGTTTCTTGTTTGAGTTTGTTCTGCATTATAATTAATCCCATAAAATTCATGTTGCTTTCGATGGCATCTCTGTAAGACGGAGTTTTTATCAGACAGGTGCCGCCCACTTCTCCACCTCTAATGACCTATCAGTCAGTTAGGGAAGGCCTGTTCCAGGCCAGGCCCTGTGCTAGGCCTCCGTGGAGGCCCAGAGACACAAGGAAGCGGCCTCTGCCCTCGGCCAACAGAAGACCAGGGGTGAAGGGGGGCGATGAGGGGCGCCACTTTGAGAAGGGGGAGGCACCGGGAATTGTTCCATCACCAAAAACGCTCCATTCGACAACCCAAATGTGCACCTCGTGGATATGGCCGCGGGAAAGGGCCGGCACGATCCGCCTCTCCTGGACAGCGAGGAGCCCAGTGCGTTCAGACATGGCCTGGGAGAGCTCCCCGGGGAAGCCTTCAAATACTCCAAGAACCAAAAGGAGCAGGCCGGGGGGTGCCGACTCCCTCATCACACCCGAGGTAAGCCGCCGACCGCTTAGCTCTGCCCTCATCGTATGGAATGTGCTTGAATGGCTGGTTTTCTCCTCCTCAACCCAATGCTGAAACCACTTCCACTAGACGGCAGCTGAGAGGCTGGCCCAGACCCTCAGGCTAGAGCCCCTCCAGGACCCCACTGGGTGGAATGTGGCACTCGAGTGTGTGGGGGGGGTGGGAAGATGGGGAACAAAAGCCCTAGAGAGAAGGGGGCCCCCTCTGGGCACTAGGCCGCGGGGTGGGAGGTGCAGCGTCTCTCAGGAGATATATCTGTTTGCATTTTAGATTGGAGGCTCCCTGAGGGCAGGGACTGCCTTTTCCCTTTCTCGGTGTCTCACAGTCTGCACAGTGCCTGGCATCGAGGGGGTACTTGATAAATGCTGACTGACTGTTGAATTTAAATGCCAAAGAACTTACTATCTGGTCCTGGATGTCAGATGTAGCTTGGCAGGGAGGGATAGCGGGGTCAGACTTGGGGGCTGAGTAAAAAATGTCTTGTGCCAACAGTCCAAGGGAGAGACAAGAAGGGCCTGAACTAGAGAAGAGGGCGGGAGGGAAGACCCTCAAGAGGGAAGGATAGGAGAGAGTTGCCCCTGGGGCCACTGCCAGAAGCCTTTTTGACGTAGAAAGGGGGTGGCTGATGCCCGGGATGTAGAAGGAAGGACTTTCTGGAGAGGGGGAGAACACACCTGCCAAGGGGGACAGACAGTGTGAAAAGCCAGGAGGCATCTACCTGTGGGCCCTGTAGAGTGAGGAGGAAAAAGGCACCTGCCTGCCAGGGCTGCTGTGAAGATGGGCGAGATCTCATTTAGAAAGGTGCCCCATAAGCTGCCAGGGCATCTCCACCAGGTGTCTCCCCACCTCTCCTCTCACTGCCTTTGGAACCCTTCCAATCTGGCTCCCACCCTGGTCATTCCACCGAAACTCCATAAGCTGGCGATCATCACACCCGGCAGCCTGTCCCTGACCTCTGCAGCCCTGGAGGACGCTGGCTCACCCTCTTCCCTCTCTGACCTCTCTCCTCCAGATCCCATTCTTATCTCTCGGGGTCCCTCAGGGCTCTCCTCCTTCCCTGAGGGAGTCTCAAATCCCAACTGGAGACATTAAGCTAGGAATGGCCTGAACAGGCGCACAGGTCACTGGAGATCAATGCCCTTCTCCCAGACCCTGGGCTTGCGACCTGGAAGTCATCCTGGCCTCCTCACCATCTCTCAACCCGATATGGTCTCCAGGCCTGTGGTTTCACCTGGGCACGTCTCTCCCCCTGCCCGAGACTCCTCAGTCCAACCTACCCTCCATCTGGCCACCCAAGTGCGTATCTGACCCTATCTCCCCCTGCTCTATAAACCCCCGGGGCTCCCTATCACCTCCAGGATCAGAGACCAAAATCCTGTTTGACCCTCACAACCTGTCCCTCCTCCTTCCCCTCATGTACTCTTCAGGGCAATGACTGCAGCCTCCTGACACACCACCAGCAATTCCCTCCATCCGTCTCTGCTCCGGGCATCCTCTCTGGCCATCCCCCCTGCCTAGACACTCTCCCTCCCCTCCCACGGCTCCTGTCAAAGAGCAGGTTTCACACTCCTTTGCTGACTCGTCCCTGCCCTAGACCGGGGTCTCCTTGAGGTCTCCTGGCTCTGCTCTTCTTCACTTTTTGTCCTTTATCTTTTCTGCTGAACTCCACAGAGCCTGGCACAGTGCCTGGCCCAGCGGAGTCACTTAATAAACAGTGAGGAGGGATGGGGGCAGCGCCAACAGTCCGAGGCTTTGTAAAGCTGGCTGCTACCACCAGCAGAATGAAGGAGCAATGCCCATAGGATATCAGGAGGGGAGGACAAGGGCTGGACACAGGGAGAGAGGTGGAGAGAAATATGGACCAAAAGGGGATCTCACAAAGGACACTGAAAACTCCAAAGAACCAAGAGGGAACCGTGTCCCGGAAGCCCAGAACAGGGGTCGTTTAGAGGAAGCTGCCAATACCAAGGGGAGCAGAGTGAGAACTGAGAATGCCAGGATCCCTGTGAGGGTCTTGCAGGGGGCATCGTAGGCAATCAGCAGACCAGGCCACACGCTCCAGGGAAGACAGTGGAAGCCAAGGGAGAAACAGAGGCTGAGAGGACAGAGCCTGGCTGTGGCCCAGAACCTGGCAGGGATAGGAGCCTCCCACGGCACCTCAAACCTCCCCCCCCCCCCAATGCAAAGGGAAGAGATGGAGGAGCTCAGCTGTCTGCCTGATGGCACAGGAGAACAAGGAGCTCCAAGAAACCACAGGCTTGAAGCAAAGCAAGGCCCAGGAAAAAGGGGCCTCTCTAGGAGAGGAAAGAGAATGGAGCTCACCTATTGATGCTCTGGATTTTGTGCCAGGTCAGCTTGGATTCCAGCTTTCTGTGTGCGAGCGCGATCACCCGGAAGCCCTGTCTGGTGTAATCTTCCAAGACTTTTTCGAAGTCGCTGGGGACTTAAAAAACATCTGCGCCTCCATGTCTGTCCCACGAGCTGCCGGGGGCCCAGGACCTGCCCTCCCGCTACAGCCATCCCTTACCTGTCTCCGGCTTACAAAGGCCGGCGATGACTTCTGGGGCCCCTTTCATGTACGCGTCCATCTTTTTGTCCCCCAGGATTCGGGCCACCACGCTCATTCGTTGCAAGGCAGAGGAAAATGGAAACTGCCGAACGATTCCTATCTCATAGTTGGCCTGTGAGAGCAGCACGGTGGGCATCACCCTGCGACTACTCCCCCCGCTGCCCACTGCCCCAAATAAATGACTCAGGAGGAAGAGAAATAGCACTTACAGAAAGCTCGAAAAGCTCCTGAAAAGAGAGAGAAAAGGAGTCATTACTTGGGGCTGAGAATGGCACCGACAGCTTCAAAACATCCTGTGTCTGGGAACCGTCAAAGGCCCTGGGCCGCCTGGAGGAGATTGTCTCCGCGCGCGGCACTCACATTCACATCCCCCCAACAGCCCACCTACCATTGACTGGCTCACAGCAGGCTCAGGCTCGGGGAGAAGCTGTTTGGGAGGACGAACGACGGTGGGCATTATTCGGTTGTGAAGGGCCGTCTCTTCCTCAGTGGCTTCTTCAAGAATCTAAGGAAAAGAAAAAGGGAGGATAAAAGCAGCCTGCCTTGGCCTGGCCTCTCCTCAGAGGGGCTGCAGACGGATGGACAGACGCGGGCCAGAACACGACTCTTCTCTAGCAGGAATAACAGACTGTTGGTCCAATGGTTTTTCCTGGTGTGGGTAGGTAGGTGGAGTGGTCAGCTAATCACATCCCAAAAGGCTTTCGTAGCTTTTTTTTTTAACCCTCACCTTCCATCTTAGAATCAATACTGTGTAACTGGCTCCAAGGCAGAAGAGTGGTCAGGACTAGACATGGGGGTCACCAGCTAAGAAGTGTCTGAGACCACATTTGAACCCAGGTCCTCTCTGCTCCTGATGTGGAGTTCTATCTACTGTACCCCCTCCTAACCGCCCCCACTAAATCAGGTGATTACCAAGGAAAACGAAAGTTAAAGAAACTGAAATGCAATTTTTATCCTCCCATACAAGTTCACAGCCGCCCCCCACCCCCATCCCAGGTCAAGTAGCCCCACTCCAGACAAAAGTTGGAGAAACACCCAAGTCCGGCCAGTAGGTAGGCCTTCCCAACAATGGGGAGATTCAATCAGCCAGTGAGCCCAGGGCTGTGTCAAGGGCACCCCAAATGGAGCACACCATCATTCTGTGACTTGCTTTAATGCAATGTTCCCCCTTTACAAGACGGAGAGCTTCCAAAGGGCACCAATTTGATTCTCGCCACCAGGAGAAACTGGCTGTGATGTCCCCAATGCAGAGTGCAGCAGGAACAACTAGTATCCATCTAAGAACTAAAGGTTCGCATAACAAACAGCTTGAGAAGAGCAGGTTCTCTAGTGTTTTTGCCACAGTGCACTCACCCAGCCAATTGCTTCAAACATCTTTAAGTCAAGCGGATCCCCAGAAAGCACCCCTTCAATTTTTGTAAGTGAATGGCAAGTGGCCATACAGGTGACAAAATGAGATTTGACCAGGCTCTCGCTGCAAGCTTTCTCCTCAGGCACCTGGAAACTTAAGAGAAAAGGCCCCAAAGGGTGATTAAGGCCCTGCCTCATTGCAACAGGCAATCACAAAAGCTGCTTGAGAGAGCAAAAAACTGGGGAATTCTCTGCATTTCCCCCCTTCTAATACACTTTCACTCAAATCCTAATCAGATGGATGAATGGCAAAGGATTGGCCATCATCACCTTGGGTTCTCCAGGAACAAAAGCTTTGACCATTTGTGCAAAGATGGCAGCAAGGCGTAAGGGGCCTGTGAATAACTGGAGTCCAGATGGCCTCGGCAAGAAGGCTGCTTACCAGACGACAGAACCTTTGGCAATTCCTAATTCTATCGGCTAAAGCACAGGGTTCCATTTGGGGAAATGCATTGATCTCTGTCTTTATCGATGGAATTATTCTGCCCAGACTAGCCACCTGTTTTCACTAACCCCATAACCTTAAAAAGGGCAATAAGCAAGGCCTAAAAATGCATTTTATTTCACAATGTGATGGATAATGAAACAAGACATGGAAAATTGATCGGAATTCCAAAGTATAGAGCCCAGTGAATTCTTACTGTGCATTTTCCACTCTCTGGATACCCCAAAGGTCCAAACCATCTTCAGTAAGAGTCCCGGTCTGAAAAAAAAAAAAGTCTACAATCACTGGGCGATGTCTAACAAAACACAAATAGCAGTTTGGGTGTGGGGAGGATTATGTCCTATCCATTAACCCAGTTTTAAAGACCCAATGAAGAGCTCTTCCATTATCTGGGATTACCTCTCAGAGACTGATGGAAAGAGCTAAATTATCTGAAAGGCTTCTGAGGAGTTTCACTTTGGGAAGTTGAGCTGGGGCAATTTGTACTCACAGCTCTGGGAGGACCTGTTCCAGAGCCTGGGATTTTCCTCTGTGGGAGGGCCCTTCATCAGAGTAGGTCTCTTAAGGGGAGTCCATGAGGCTAACATGAAAAGTGGCTCACCAGAGGTCCTAGGTTCAAATCTACCCTCAGCCACATCCTAGCTGAGTGATCTTAGACAAGTTGCTTGACCCCAATTGCTATGTAATCAGAATCTACTCCCCAGGACTTCATTTCCCAGCGTCCCACTTTCCTTCTCACGTTACATTCTGATGTAGGGAGGATATAAGTTTTGTGTAGCTCCGCCTCTCAAGCTCTCTTCCTGTGATCGGTGGCTGGCTGAAGCAGGCTTTTTGGGAGAGGTGAGAAAACTATTCACATAGTTTTATTTTGGCTAGATAATTACGTTTTTATATTTCTATTCCCTTCTTATTCATTTACTTCAAGTGATTATTAATAAGCTTTATAAAAATTAATTTAAATCAGTGATTCCCAAAGTGGGTGCTACCACCCCCTGGTGGGTGCTGCAGCGATCCAGGGTGGGGTGGTGATGGCCACAGGTGCATTTATCTTTCTTATTAACTGCTATTAAAATTAAAAAAAAAAATTCATTTCCAGGGGGCTAAGTAATATTTTTTTCTGGAAAGGGGGCGGTAGGCCACAAAAGTTTGGGAACCCCTGATTTAAATCTTACATTTATGGTGACCCGAAGTCTGGAGTTTAAGACCCTTACTCCTCTAAGGTGGTTGAGCAGGGCAGATTAACTTAAGGCCACAGCCATTGGTCTAAGACTATAAAGCCGCTGCTGCTTCCCACTGCTGATTGCCCACTTGAGTTTGGAAGTGGAAGGGTAAGATTAGCCTTACCTTACTCCTAGAAGTTTGCTCTCTCTTTAAAGTCTTTCCTAAACCCCTATGTGGGTTTTAAGAGTGGCAGCCTCTTAAACCCTTTTTGCGCTATCAGCTAAGGCTCTGAGGAGTTTTTACCTTCACTGTGCCTAAAATAGAAAACTTTTGTTTTCCCCTCAGTAACTTAGCCTCAGCCTAAATAGCCTTTCTGCTGCCCTCCATTCAAAGGCCGATTGGGGTATGTCTCCATCTACTAGCCAGTACATATTAGGCTAGCACCACCTATTAAAAGGAAGTAGATTTGCAACCAACTTAATAAGCAGAAGGGCAAGCATGGCCCAATTTCCTGTCTACCTCAAATAGCTCCCATTCCAGGAGACCATTACAGAGCTTGCATAGCTCAAAGTTTTGGGGTGTCTTTTCTTGCTACTGTTGCTGGGTGTACTGATTGGATACCTTGCAGTTGATAGCTCAATTCATCTCCCTACACCCCCTTACCATTTTGGCCTGCCCAGTCTCTGCAAAACACCCAATATGGGGTTTGTCCACACTATGCGCGGTGCGGGTATGGGAAATACCAGAGGTGTGACCAAAGGAATCTAGATGGATGATGAATGTGTAAATGGAATTAGCTAACCCTCATTCATTTGTGTAGATTCTAGCCACCAGAATAATGTCACCCCACCCAACTTAGAATTAAGTGGGGAGGGGGGGGGGTCTGTTACCCACAGTAATATGATAGTGATAGTAAGTGACAAAGCAAAAACAAGGGACTGCCCTTTGGGCAGTCTAAAACAGTGTTGAGGCTGCCATTTGTCCATGTGAAACTGGAGGTGGACACAGGAAGTGACAAAAGATGCCATCTTTTAAATATGATGGTAACTTCCTGTGGAGTGGTTGGCGCTTTGAACATGGTGTAGAAGGATCTCTGGTGAGACCTCAGGCTGCTTTGAATTGTCACATGGGTAAGTTAGTCTGACTCCTTTTCTCTTCCCTTGGTGTTTCTGGAGGCTCTAGCCTCAAGGAGGCCTCTCTTCTTAGAGGAGGCCTTGTGGCTAGAAGCCTTGTTTAATTAACCTGTGCTCCTCTGATGGGGCCTCTAAATTCCTACCTGGTTTGGCTTCTAGTCTGGGCCAGAGTTTCTCTCTCTCATGTTGCCTAAACGGCCTTTTGTTCCTTTTTGTCTTCGTTAATTATCACATAGATAATGGATGGACTCCGTCAAACTGGTTACAACCTGTATACAACCTTTGGAGAATTTAATGACCTAAAAATTTAAATTGATTTTAAGGGGTTTTCATAAGTGATTTGTCAGGCTATGTAGGAGCACCACTACCTCTGACTGATCATTTGCCTGCCTTTGAGTTGTTTGTAACAAAAGGTAAGGGTCCATTTAGACTATACTACTATTATATTCCGCACATATAAAGACATGCCTTTTATGACCGTTACAGTCTCATCCAGGAGGTGGAAAGGTTTTCCATGGAGACGTAGTACCTCTGGATGGCTCTCAAGAGGGAGCATTTCCCATGAAGCCTAATGGTTTCTGGATGGTTCTTATATTTCTAACTCTTCAACTTACTCTACCCTTCCACCAGAATGATCTAGATCAGTGATGGGCAAACTATTCCCCGCAGGCCAGATCCAGGCCGTAGTTTGCCCATTACTGCCTTAAGCAATTCCCTAATCACTATGCCCCCACATCCAGATGTAGTAATGGTCAAACTACAGCCTGGATCTGGCCCTCAGGGAATAGTTTGTGTCTGTGTCCAGTGTCTTCCTGGTTCTGCAGTAATCCTGTGGGATGATCAGCTGTGACAGACTTGGCTCCTCTCAGCAATGCAATCATCCAGGACAATGTGGAGGGGCTTAGGACAAAGGATGCTGCTCTGCACCTCCAGAGAAAGAATTACATACAGCAGAAGCAGACCATCTTTCCCTCTAGCTATTCACTTGGGAGTCTTTGGACAATGACCACGTGAAGTAAAACGTGCATGATGATACATGTATAACCCCGATCAAACTGCTTACTCCAGGAGGGGGAGGAAAACAATTTGGATCTCATAATTCTGGGAAATGTATGCTGAAAATTGTTACTCTATATAATTGGGAAAATAAAATACACGCAAGAAAAGAAAGATTTGCTATTTCTTTTAGTAGCTCCACCCCACCCCAACCCCCTTCCTTTTCTGGGCTCCTCTGGAAGTTCTGTCTAGAGCAGGCCCCAGGCCAGTCATGCTTCCTTGGGACACAGGCTCAGGGCCTGAACACCCCAGCTGACTCCTCCACGTTCTCCTCCTGGGGGGCAGGCATTCTCTTTCTGTTGGTGGTGTGAGACCAGCACCCGGGACAGCGCCTGGCACAGGCAGGGCGTAAGCAAGACTGGCTCCTGGAAATTCCCTCACAAGCCCTGGTGCTTACAAACCCTCACTCGCCCATCTGACATGCTAATGGCTATGAGAAGGCCCCAGGGAAAAATCCCAATTCTCCTTGTGGGTAGGGATGTTCTTCCCAAACCAAAAAGTCATCGCTGACCCTTGGACCGATCTCAAGCGAAGGGCTCTGCACATGGTATCTTTGTAGGGCTCCCGACCACTCCGCAAGGAGGCAGCTGCTTCATGGGGGAATCGGAGGCTGACTGGGCTCAGTCACCCCAGGGCAGGCTATGTGCCCTTGGGGCGCCACCAGATCATTGGAGGGGCTTCAGGAGAGGCGATTTGTTGGGAAGTACCTATTCCACTAGGATACACGCTGACTAATAATAAGCTCCTTTAACAAAAGGTTCAAACTAGAAAGGCTGACAGCAGACAGCTAGGCGGATTTAGAATCAGACCCAGAGATGGGAGGTCCTGGGTTCAAATCTGGCCTCAAGACACATCCTAGCTATATGACCTTAAGCAAGTCACTTAAACCCAGCTGCCCATCATTTACCACCCTTCTGCCTTGGAGCCAATCCCACAGTATTGATTCTAAGACAAGGTAAGGTCTAAACAAACAGAGAGGCTGCAGAGTAAGTGCAAATTATAAAAGATGCCCTCTGAAGTCTAGAACTCAGAACTCTCAGCAGGGAAGGGCGCGTGAGACAACTGGACGGCTGCCCTCACCTTGTCGAAACAAACCAGATTGAGCTGACCGCAGATGTTTATCCTCTGGGGGCTGATGCAGAAGATGCCGATTCTCTTCAGTCTCCTCTGCGCGTACACGATGCCGGCAGTCATGGCAGCCGGGAGTGCGGGAGGCACCGTGATGGTGATGATATCCAGAGACTCGATGACGATGACGCCAGCCGGGACCTGGAAGGGGGCGAGCATCGCACCCGCCGTGAGCCCCCCAAAGACGCCACCTTCTTAGCGGCGAAGGGAAACGGCCTTATTACGAGGCCTGGAAAGCCTGGGGGGAGCCCGAGATGCTCCCTCGGTACGAGGAGAGGATCTCGACAAGCCTTGTGAAGAACAAGGAAGTGTGGGGGGAGGGGAAAATGCTGCGCCCCCACCCCCAGAGGAAGGAAGACAGCCCCAGCCTGCGCACCTTGTTCAGGATGCTATTGATGATGGTGTAGACGAAGCCAATGCCAGCCACCACCACGAGACAGAGGAGAAACATGTAGGCGTCTCGGTAGAGTTTAAAGTCCGTCGGCTTGGGATACAGTATGGAGCGCACGAGCTGTCCCTTGGAAGTACTGAAGCCTGGAAACACAAGTGGGACCCAGAAGCAGGGTCACGGGAGGGCAGCCAGCTAGCCAGCGCCCGAGGCAGAGCGAGCCCACACCGAGCCAGGGGGCAGCCCAAAGGAACAGACAGAGGCCTGCTTCAGTCATGTCCAACTCTCTGAGACCCAGTGGAGAGGGTGAACATTTCCTTCTCCAGCTCATGGGACAGATGAGGAAACGGAGGAGGGAAGTGACCTGCCCAGGGTCATACAGCTACGTCTGCCATTTCCTTCTCTAGCTCATTTGATAGATGAGGAAAGTGAGGCCAATTGGGTGAAGTGACTGGTCCAGGGTCCCCCAACTAGTGTCTGAGGCTAGACATGGGATCAGGAAAATGAATCTCGCTGTGTCCAGGCCCAGCACTCTATCCCCACGTGTGTGTGTGCATGTAGCGTACACACACTCTCTCCAATAGATTTGCTGACACAGCTTCATTTCAATGATTCTATTCCCTCCCACAACCCTTTCACTGGCATTTTCTATCTAGAATTTAAAGGACAAAAATCACAGCCCAAAAGTTTTTTAGCTGTTCCTTGTTAGGAACAAGTCCAGCAGGTTCACACCAGGGAACAGTCGTAACCCCAAACGAAGCCCAGATCGGCTAAAGGGAAGAAAAGGGAACCGTGCACTGGGCTGTCCCCACACGGCTCCCGACTCCTCGAATCCACGCCGTGGGGAAAGCTCTGCTGGCCGTCTACCTGTCCTGACCACGACGGCCTTCACGAGTTCGCCCGTGTAGAAGCGTGTCTGGATGACGGTGGTGCCACAAAACAAGGTGTGCCGCTTGTGGACTTCTGGGCTGTACATCTCGTCTTCCTTTCCTTTCACGTCCATGGAAGGGTTTGGCAAATTGGTCTTCGTTACAGGGACGCTTTCACCTAGAACGGGAAGTTTAATGCTCGGCACACGAGGCGTTAACGTCTCAAAATCAATCCTCAAGAGAGGAAGCTCTTAAGACCGTGCCCGTCTGTCTGAGAATCCGTCCTCGGCCCCTCTGTCTGTCTGTCTGTCTGAGAATCCGTCCTCGGCCCCTCTGTCTGTCTGTCTGTCTGAGAATCCGTCCTCGGCCCCTCTGTCTGTCTGTCTGAGAATCCGTCCTCGGCCTTGGTTCGAAGGTATAAAAGGAGCAGGCCAGGCAATGGGGCTAAGTGACTTGCCCACGGGTCTGAAGCCAGTTCTGAACCCAGGACCTCCTCTCTCCAGGCCTGGCTCTCCTCTCTCTGTACTAAGCCACCAAGCTGCCCTCTAAATGTTGTTTTGAAGTAAGCCTCGGAGGGTTCCAGATTCATTTAATTGGGCTCCACCCAAACAAAGACTTGTGATTGTGGAACCACAGTGAGGGCTGGCTTTATTCCACGTATACGCTGGCCGCCCGAGAAGTCCTGGCTTCGGCCGAGCAAGTCGAGCGAATGCAAAGCTGTGGCCGGGGGCCTCGGCGTGCCAGGACCGGGGCGAAGACCTATCAAAGTGGGTGGGCAGAAGGGTCTGTGACGGAGGGAGGCCCCGTGGTGGAGGGAGGCCCCGTGGGGTCTCCACTTCTTTCTCGAATGGGGACGAGCACCCGCTCTGCCGGAGCCCTTGAAGGGCTGCACTTTATCCGGAGGAGGCTGCGCGGGCCCCGTTTGAGAAAGGAGGCCGAGGCCCCCTGGAGCTCTCTCTTCACAGAGGAGAGCGTGCAGAGCCTCTCCCAAGGCCCGGCTCCCCCACCGCGGCCCTGTTCTCTCCCCTTTCCCGAGGATCCCCTCTTAACCCCACTCCAAGGCCACCTGTCAGCATGCTCTCGTTCACAATGCAGGTGCCACTGATGAGGACGGCGTCGCACGGCATGACCGTCCCGTTCAGGGGGATGACCATGATATCTCCGGGGACGAGGTCTGTGGAAAAGATCTCTTCTGTTTCTGAAAGGACCAAAGAGAGCTTTTAGGGTTGCTTTACATGGAGGAACCTCACAGCCCTCAACAATCTCTCTCCCCAGGAGCCCCGACCGTGCTGTTCTGGACAGACGGAAGGAAAGAAGGAAGCCAAAAGGGCCAAAGCCCCGTCGTGCCCCACGAAGAGGGGAGGTGCTGCCCCCGCGCCTGCCGCAGCCATGCCCCATCATCCGGCACTGCAAGGCCCCATCTTGGCCTCTGGGTGAGGCAGCCCTGAAGACCGTCTGTCTAGGAGGGATGCCTTCCCGGGAAGCCTGGGTAGTGCCACAAGGCTCATGGAAGGGCCCACCTGATCCCCGCAGAGAACAGGACAGGGCAAGGCCTGGGACGGGAGCCCCGCAGCGCGGCCCCAGGGGACGTCCGGCCACGGTGGCCGCCCTCGGGGAAGAGGCAGGCCGGAATGGGGGTCCTCCCAAGCTCTAGGCGCGTCGTGCGCAGCACCTACCTCTGCCAGGTCTGCAGACAGAAACCCTCACCGTGCTGTGGGCGGCCACCATGTCGTGGAGCATGATGTATTGCTGCAAGGAAGCCGGGACGGGCGTCAGACGCCGGAGGGTGAAGCTCCAGGCAGGGGAGGGCAGCTGCCCCCAGCCCCGCCGCGAAGCAGGCCTCCTGCCCCCCTGCTCCGGCACACCCAGCCGTGCACGCACACACACACGCACGCACACACACAACCTTCAGAAGTGACAGTCTGAGACAAAGTCGTGCAGACAAACGCCATCAAACTCGAGATTCAGCCAAATAAACGGAAAGGGCTGGGTGTGTGTGTGTGTGTGTGTGTGTGTGTGTGTGTGTGTGTGTGTTAAGGGGTGCCGGCGCCTCCAGACACAGGCTCCTCTGGGGGCCACATTAGGGCTTTCCCAGGCCGCACCTTCTGAACCGCAGAGCCGGGCAGCCGTTGTCCCCGAGACCTTCTCCTGGGCGGGGAGGGGGCCGTGCCTGCTCTCATGCCACGAGCAATGGGGAAATAGCTATTCCTTGGGGAAAGGGGTCCGAGCTCTATCAGGCTGTTTACTGCCAGGAATCTGAATTTTTAAATGTCAAAAGCTGTTTCTACGTATGCCTGAAAAAATTAAAAATGAAACCTTTTTTTTAAACCCTTTTCTTCCAACTTAAATCAAAAGGTATAACAGTGGTTCCAAGGCAGAAGCTCCGTGAAGGGCCAGGCAAGGGGGATGAAGTGAGCGCCCTAGCGTACATGGCGAGGATGTGTCTGAATCCAGATTTGAACCCAGGACGTCCCGGATCTTGATTCACGGAGCCACCCAGCCATGATTTGGGAGAATGTAAAGGGAAACTCGGGGGCCAGCACTGTAAGAGCAGCCTGGAATGGGGAAGCCCTGGAGGATGAGTGAGGCTCCGCCCGTCCCGCAGCTCACCTTCCTGATGGTGTACAAGGAGCTCACGATGGAGATCACGGACATGACGACGATGGCCAGGGCGTAGTAGTAGTACTCGTCGGTGCTCCACAGGACCACGCTGAACAGCTGGAACACGTAGAAGGGGTTGAGGACCTGAGGAACAAAAGGCGCGTGGGGCCGGGCCGCGGGAGAGCTGGCTCGCTCCCCGGAGAAGGCCCCCGGCGGGGAGCCCCCGGGGACACCAGAAAGGCTGCTTCCCAGCATGCTCGGTTTGCACTACTCGGTGTCCGCGGGCTCAGAGAAGGAGCCGTGAGGCCCTGCCCCGACAAGGGCCCTTTGCGGGAAGGGATCAGAGACGCCTGGAACAAGGCAAACTGGGGCGGCCAAATGCACCTCTAATAGCCAGCTTCCACTTCCACGGCCCCCACTTTGTACCACTGGAAGCCCTTGTCTCGGCTCCTTTTTTTTTTTAAACTCTGACCTTCCGTCTTGGAGTCAATACTGTGTATTGGCTCCAAGGCAGAAGAGTGGACAGGGTGGGCAATGGGGGTCAAGTGACTTGCCCAGCGTCACACAGCTGGGAAGTGTCTGAGGTCACATTTGAACCCAGGACCTCCCGTCTCCAGGCCTAACTCTCAATCCACTGAACTACCCGGCTGCCCCTCGGCTCCTTTTTAACTGATCCCTCTGACACAGGGAGACACCACTGAAAGTCACAGAAGCCATCGGCGCAGGAGCCAGGATGGAGCTAGGCTCCAATGCCAAGGCCCGGCTCCTTCCGGGACTGCCCGGGGGCCAGTCGGCTGCTCCGAGCTGGCCACCTCACCCACTTCTCTACTGAGCTTCTCTCTCAATGCCATTCTTCGGGGCACTCGTGGTCTCCCAATAAGTCAATCAGAGGACTACGAGGCCACCCAAAGGCACAGCACGCCCACAGGGACGGCGGGGTCTGGTCTGCCCTCGAGCCACCCAGAGCATGGTGGTCAGAGCAAGAGGCTGACTGGCCTTGGGTTTTCTGATGTGGCTGACCAGACACCAAGCCTGAGCTGAGCTGAAGCTAACGAACCATTGTGGGCTCTCTGCCCCAGACACACTTCTGACCACCGTTTAGTCGAACCCTTCCGTCTCTGGGGGATTCTTTAAAAGCTCCAGATTCTAATTCTCCATAGACTGAAGTAAAGCTACAGCTGAAAGGGACCACAGAAATCACGTAGTTCAGCCTTGGATTTTTCACCAGAATAGACCAGGGAAAGCGAGCTCAAACTACAATGTTCCCTAGTAGTTAATGAATTCGAAATATCAGGAGCTCCCATTTCTGAGGTCTCCTATTACAAAAGCTTCGAGCCAGGCTGAAGCAAAGAAGAAAGGTTGTGTGCCCTGAGTGGGTATCACTGGTGGGCAGTGCAGAAACAGCAGATCCTTGTTCTCCAATCCGGCCTACAATAGGTAGTCACTCTATGACCTCCCGAGATGACCGAAAGCCCTTCCACAACCCCCCTAAGGCTGCTGCCTGAAACCTGCCTCCGGCCCCTCCAGGAGGCCGAGTCACCCGGGTATCTGACGTTCTTAGAAATGACAACCACCAGCTAAGGTTGGAACAGCAGAGCTTCCTGGAACTCATTTATGGGAAATGGGACAGAAAGCCTGTTTAAAACAAGAAAAAACCCCCAAACTAAATCTACAGCCAAAGAAAAGTCTGAGTCTCCTCCCCCTTGGACGAAGCTACTTCTGATGCACGGCTTGAACCTAATCCTTAGGCCTTCTCTGTCAGAGTAAAGTGTACTTCCTAGGATTTCTGACAACTAAGCCACAGACCATCCAATGAAGCTAAAACTATTGTGGACAATCCTGAACCAACCTGGTTCTATGGTTCTCCTCCTAATGTTGGAGTCGGGATGGGGAGCACGTTTACTGTTCCCCTCCAAAACAGTTTCAGGCTCTAAATGGCCTACATTATAAGAGAATACAGAATTTTACAAGAATTGCTCTTAATAAACAAAAGATAAAAGAATTAAGTCATCTTCTAGTTTTCTACTGTGGCTAAAAACCTGAAGTTATCAAAATGCTTGCTTCTGAAAATGCAATCACTATTTCCCAGGAGACAGAGAGAAAATGTATATAGACTATCAACTCTTTTAAGCTGAAATATCATTTGAAGTGTAGGCGATTTACTCTATCAAACTGTTGACCTTCTGGGGGGAGGGAGAGAGGCAGAAGGAGGGAGAGAATTTGGAACTCAAAACTTCAAAAAAATGAATGTTAAAAAATTGTTTTTACATGTAAAAGGGGAGAAAACAAAATAATAATTTTAAAAACTGAGAATGTGATCTAAATTTAAATCCAAACCACCCCATTTAGTTTGAGAACCATCAAGTGCTCCCTATAGAGATCAATGCCAGGTGACGGAAGAAATAAAAGGTTTAGACAGCGGTTCCCAAACTTTCTTGGCCTCCCGCCCCCTTTCCAGACAAAATATTCCTTAGCCCCCTGGAAATTTTAAATTTTAATAGCAATTAATAAAAGAGATAAATGCACGTGTGGCCATCACCACCTCCCTGGATCGCTGCAGCACCCACTTTGGGAATCACTGATTTAGAGAAATAAGATGGAGCTTCAAAAGTCCACTAGAGGGACAAAGCAAAGCACTAGAATTCCCATGAATCATACAGGTGCATCTAAGCATCACAAGCAATGAGGATGAGACAGGTAGCAAAGGAGTCACACATCCCTCCCCCAAGGAACCTCCAGGGTCAGGGGGTGGATAAGCCTGCCCCCCCACCCCAGCATGTGGCCTTACCTCCTTAACCAGAAGTTTAAGGACAGAAGGCACTTTGACAGCGATCTCATTCATTCCGTACATCAGTTTTCTGCATGACAGAGGGGAGAAGCTGAGGTGTTAGGGCCAACTCTGGCCTTCTGGACAGCCTGCCTGCCTGCCTGCCTCGCTTTCAGAGCTGGGAACCTGAGCCACACATTTGGACCATGCACAAACCTCAGGTGCTGGGATGAGACCAGCATCCACAGAACCAGGTTGCTCTCTGTCATTCCCTGACAAAATGGCAAGAGCTAGACTTGCCAGAATCTCCAAAGCCAATGAAACAGACTACTTTGGGTTAAGACTACACAAATATATCTGCATAATCAAGAAACGTCACATGGACTAGAACTGAGAACTCAGAGAAAGGAGACAGGAAGATCGTTCTGCGGACAGAGGCTTCATAGACTTGCCTCAGTTTCCCAATCTGCAGGAAAAAATAAAACATCCCCTTAGAGTAAATTAGTTCTAAAGGAGTCAAATGCCACACTTTGGTTTGTACAGAAAATTTAACTCTAGGTTTTTTGTTTGAAAAACATTTCTGGTTCACTCTAAAATACGGTATTCGACAGAAGTCGCATACAGGGGTCATGAATTTGTCGAGTTCAGTGAAGACGCTTCAAAGGGCATTTGTCAATTTGTCAATAGTACCAAAGTGTAATCAAAACTGCAGCTTACTGCAGTTTAGCTTTGACTTAAGGCTGAAGGGGCAGGAGGGAGGAAGGGGGCTGTGAGTTTCTGTACCTGTAGGCATGTGTTTTCTCCCCCAGCCCAGAGCTATGCTTTTCATAAATGGAAGTACAAGAAACACCTTCATCCAGACCCCTAAAGGAAGACAGAATTTTCCATTTAGTCGAAATCAAAAACATCGAGATTCCTTGAAGCTGTATTGAAAAGTCTGAGGATACGATTCTAAGCCGGAATCCTTAGACAATTCTCTGAAAATTCATTCCCCAAACATACATCCCAGGAACAAGTCCCAGACAGGGCGATCTCTACGGGACTCTGCAACACAGTTCAAGTAAGGGCAGGTAGGATTTACCATCACGGTTCATTCCCTTCTTCGTGCGTTAGACTCACTAGCATCACTATCTTACTTACCTCTGGAGGACTCCATATGGATCCAGGTATGGTGGATGCACACACAGCACCCCCAACTCTTTACCAAGGCCTTTATGGTCAGGGACCTCTAAGAGCCCAGGCAGCCCCACATGGCAGCACCGTGCCCTGCGCTCTCCTGATGCACTACTCCTACAGTCTCTGGTCAGACCCCATTTCCAGAATGCTGTCCCAGAAGGGTTTTTTATAAGGACGAGAAGGCAATGGCAGTTCCTCCACTTTGGGCCAGAAGTATAGAGAGCCTGCTTTTCACCTCATAAAATACACAAGATGTGATCTGATCTCAAGGCAAAGGAAAAAACGCCACTTACTTTAACACATCGAAATTCTGGAGGGAGTCATTCCAGAAGTACCTCACGCTGTGGTGCGTGAAATAGCGGATCTGCAAAACAGGAAGCACCAAACAGGCTGGCCTTTAACATGTCAATGGACCAGAATCCCTAGGAAGGGAGGCAGGTGGTGGAGGAGGCCAGAACCCCAGGGGACAGCAGTCAGTACCTCTCGGGGATGGGGCCAGTCCCGCTGGTCCTCTTCAGGCAGGTCCTCAGGGAAATAAGCCGCGTGGCCATTGGACATTTTATTAATTCCTGTTTTAGGGCTTGAAAATGAGTGGTTTTCTAGAGAAAGAAAGCGAACTTTTGCACAAAACCATATCCTGAATTCATCCTTGGAAAAAAGAGAAAAACAAAATTGTTCATTCTAGCATTCATACGATAATCAGTCAACAAACGCTTACTAAGCGACCGCTCTGAGGCATCTCTGCTCTCAATCACGGAGCTGACGGGCTGTGAGTATCTGCTGAGAGATGGCCAAAAGACAGAGAGCAGAGTGGTCAAGCTCTGAGAGTTGGGTCAAGGTACTCTCTGGCCAGAGCAAACCCCCCCAAGAGGTGACTCTATCCACCGACACCACCAGTGGGGCAGAAGCCATTATCTCCTTTACAAGGAGGAGGGGGGAGAAGCTCTAGATGGTCAAGCCTCTGTAAGGCCTGGAGCTCAACTGTGGCTCAGATCACGAGCTTCTTGAGGAGAAATCCAGGCTTAAATTGAAGAAAGTAGGGAAGGAAATCAGACCGTATAGACATGGCCTAAATAAGATCCCTTGGGAAAACGAAGTGGACGTGAGGAAGAGATGTAAGGGATCGTTGTGAGCAGAGGCAGCAACAAAACACCTCCCAAAGAAAAAGGAGAGCAAGAAAGCCAAAAGGCTCCCTCCAGCTCCCTGCCTGACAGAGCTAAAGAAAAAGAAGGAAAGCAAAAGAGAGGATCTACTCCACTGAAGAGAGAATGCCAGAGGCAGAAAGGAGGGAGAAGGAGGTTTTCTGCACAACCGAGCATCACAGAACTGACACTCAAACTGCAGGGCCGCAAAGCCATCAGTACTTAAAGAAATCAATTCATTGGAAGGTCAAATACCAAAGCTGAAGCCAAATGATGAGAAGACAGAACTTGTTGGAAAAGACCCTGCTGTTGGGCAAGAGGGGAGTCCAAAGGAGAAGGGGAAGAGAGGACTCTTCCCAGAGAAGAGCCAGGGAAGCAATGAACATGAGCCTGAACAGACGGGCCTGGCATGCGAGGGTCCTTGGGGTCACAAAGAGCCAGACACAAATGAACAACAATTAGCTGGGATCCCCACTGGCAGTGGCAGAATCAGGAAAGGCTCAGATAGAGGTGCTATTTGCCTGTTAAGTCAAATACACCTCTGTTCGGCATCAGCCCAAATTAGATTTACTGGCAGTGAAAACATTGCTTCCTGCTCCCCATTCAGTCCCAGGTCAGTCAGTATTTTCTCCCATTCTTTTCCCTGGAACCAAGTCCCCAAAATGTGAAAGCAGTAAAGTATCTTCAAATCTAGTTCCGGCTCCCTCAGGGACTGTACATGAGTGGTGATGAGAAGCAGCATTGCCAGCATTTATGTGGCACAGTAAGGTTTGCCCAGCACTTTCTTGGTTTCCCTTTAGTCCTCCCAAGGGAACTGGGGCTGACAAGAGGTCAAGGTGGGAACTGCAGCAGGACCTGCGGCTCCCCTGGTGGCATGAAGCCCTCCTCCACTAGCACAGGCTTGAAGTCCAAGCTGTCTTTACCTCGGCAGCCTGAAGCTCAGGGCAGGAGGGCTCTGAATGCACGTCTAACACCTTCTAAGCCAAAGCAAGGCCTAAGCCTTCGGAGCCCTGCTGCTATGGAGGTCTCCTGGAATCCAATCTCGTGCCAATAAAGACAATTAATTCCTTAATTTTTCAATGTGTAAATGACCCTTCCCAATCCCAAGGGAGGGTGTTTCTCATCTTTAATAAGAAAAACAAAGCCAAGGAAGAGCGTCCCAATCAGACAGAATGAAGCCCAGCCTTGGGCGGCCTTGTCAATCATGGCCAGATGGACAGGTGGCTCTTCTACGTGAAACACTCAATGACGTGGTACCATGAAGAGGAAACACAAAAACAAAGATTTGATTCAGTGAATCCTCCCCAAGGAATCATTCTATACAAAGGCCTGGGCTCTGCTGCCTTTGAGAAGCTGAGGCCTGGGAGATACGCCAGGTACCCCAGGAAATGCTGGCAACCAGAAAGGAAGGACTCCTGTCACACCAGGCCTGGTTCCTGAAGAAGACGAGATGCTAGAAGCAGAAGACGAAGAGACCCTGAAATTCTGGGTCCAGAAGAAGAAAACAGCTGCAGGCCAGCTTGCCTAGAAAGCACATGGAGGAGCCCTGGAGGGCCTGGAGCTTCTGGAAGCACTCGGTTTTGGGGAAGAGAGACTAGACTGGTCTTCTGTCAGAGCTATACCTTGATATGGTGCTTTCACAGCCCCAAAAAGGAAACCTACTGGAAGCAGGTGGACAATTGGCAAAACTATTCCAGTTGGTGAGGCCTGGGGCAACGAGGGCCTCGGCGAGAAGCTGAGAATGAGAGCAGGAACTCAACTTGGGGAGCCAGTGGCTTCCAGGCACTTACCGTCGTCCTTAGCAGCACCACTTCGCAGTCTCTGAGGGCCACTCGGAGGCAGGTGGCTTTCACTCGCCATTCGGGCATCCAGTAAAGGAGGAGGAGGAGGAAGCCACCAGTACAGATCACCCCAAGAGCAACTACGAGCAGCTTCCAACGACTCAGATTGTAGCCATAAATCTCCTGCACAGAGAAACAATGATCAACCACTGCCTTCAGGTACTTTAGGCGAAGAATCTCATTTTTTAGCCCGAGAAATCTGCAGGTCAACAAGATTCCAAACAAATCTTGTTCTCTGTTTCCCTGGAATACTTACTAATCCCACAGTGGGCCCATAACAGACGCCACAGACCAGTCTTTGGTGTAATCTCTCTATTTGTCCAGAGTCATCAGGAAGCGAGCTTTGGGAACACTACAGTGTCCACAAAACAAGTGGCCTCCCCTTCGGCCCTCTATCCCTCCGATGGGCCCACCTCTCTATTCTGCTTCCTTACAGGACTGTCTGAACATGGCGGAGGGGCCGCTGCCCTGGCCTAAAGCTCTCTTTCTTCTTTGGGCTTCTGACAAAGTTGGAGTTAAGCTTGCATTCACCTGGCTTAGCGGCAGCCCTTCCTGTGGATCACCTACAAACCGGGGATTAGAAAAATTGGCAGCAGAGAGGGTTTAATAGCAATGCCAGAGCACTAAGCCCAGACAAAGCTTCAGAAGGCACTCACTACCTACGAAGTCTCCAAGGACGCAAAGGCCAGAATCCAACAGCTCCTCACCCTCCACAAGCCGACTCTACTGGGGGACGGACACAGCCTGTGCCCAAATCTGCTACGAGGCCAACTAAGGAGAGAGCAAGCACCCCTTAACGGCTGATGGCTGCACCTCCAAGGCAGTGGGGAGCAGGTGCACTCCAGGGACGGGGTTCGGAGCTCCCACAAAGGCAAGAACGGAGCAAGTGGAAAACGGCCAATTTCCCCCTGGGAGAGGGCCACCTGAAGTGTTCCGAAGTAGCCTCCTTTTAGAGGACCCGCAACAAAAGGTCTCATCCTGTGGGCCTGCCCTCCTCTCCTCCCTCTCCCACGTCACGCTCTGGCACACTACGGGATCCCAAAGTTAGCACGGGACAACCTGGGGGGAATGGATCAGGTTTCGATGGCTTTGGGGACCCATGGCTAGAAGCTTCAGCATTACAAGTATTTTTCCCTGAACCAATCGCCACCTAAGAAATGAATGAGGCATAGAAAGGAGGCCAGGATGACAACAGGCTATGCTTGTTCTACAAAAAGAAAAGCATCTCTGCCTAAGAAATAACCAGTGATTCCGTTTCCAAGACAATCCTGCCTCTTCTTCCACTGTCTGGTCAGACTCTGTACAAGTGCTCCCCACTGGCATGACTGGGTCAGGGAAGCACCCTCATCCCTAAGCTTAGAAGCTGCACGTAAGGTCCCTTTGTGGACACCCAAGGGAGGCTGGAGTGAGGCTGGACCTGGCATCAAGAAAACTTCAGGTCAAATACTGCCTTATTATGGCTGTGTGAACCTGGGTAAGTCACCAACCCTTGTTTGCCTCAGTTTCCTCATCTGAAAAATGGGAATGATAACAGTAGGTCCCTCTTATAAAGTCATAATTGGAAAGCGCTTTATGAACTTTAAATGCTAGCTCCTATTAACCAGCTCGGGAGCACAGTGGATAGAAAGCTTGACTTGGAGGCAGAAAGACCTGAGTTCAAATCCAGTCTTACTTAGTAGCTGAGTGACCCTTGGCAAGTCACTTCACCTTGTCTGCCTCAGTTTCCTCATCTGTAAAATGAGCTTGAGAAGGAAATGACCCAATGAGGTCACAAAGAGTTGGAAAACAACCCAATAACAACGATTAAACTGAAAATAAAAGGCACTTTTTTCTGGGTTAAGTTCGCAACTGTGAAATTCTCCAGTTGAAGAGAGAAAGCATACAGCATGTCCTAAGAGGGATCTAACAACTCTGCTAAGATATAGCCCAGAGCCACAGGACACAGAGCCAAGCCCACTCTCAACATTCCACCAAAAATCCAGTGGAAAGACAAGTGGCTCTGAAGTGGCCCCTCGTCTGGTAATGGGGGGAAGAAGGTAAAAAAGCCCAGTCCAAAGCGAAGCGGCTGGAGGCTTCCTCCCCTACAATCCTAGTTCTGGGTCTAAGTCTCTTTGTCAGAAGGCTGTAGAGCTCCAGATTCCTTTCGGGGCTGATTGTGTGCAGAGGGGATGAGGGGGGGAGTGTCGGGGCAGTGAAAGCAGTTCCTGACCGCTGTGCTGGGCCAGTGTCGGAAAGGCCCACTCTCAGGGCTCAGGCTACGGAAAATGAACCTGAGTCTGGCCATCCTTCGCAGCTCACAGGGTGTCTTATGTGAAGGAACCTTGATCACGAGGACAGAATCTAAGCTCTGGTGCCCCCGGGGGTCAGTAGGAAAGCCAGCGATTAAGGCGGGGGACAACAAGGCAGAGAGAAAGTCCCCTGGGCAGCCCGGCCCTGGCAAAGGAGGAGGGGCCAGCAGTTGGCCCACAGACATGAGGCGTAAAAGGGAGTGGACTGGGGAAAGTCGAGACTCTCACTCACTCTGGACTTCTGGAATAGAGCTAAGATAGCAGGGCTGCTGCTGCTGCTGTGCTAAGAATACATGGGCCTTAGGGGGCAGCTGGGTAGCTCAGTGGATGGAGAGCCAGGCCTAGAGACGGGAGGTCCTGGGTTCAAATGTAGCCTCAGACACTTCCCAGCTATGTGACCCTGGGCCAGTCACTTGACCTCCATGGCCCACTCTTACCACTCTTCCACCTAGGAGCCAATACACAGTATTGACTCCAAGATGGAAGGTGAGGGTTTGGAGGGGAAGGATACATGGGCCTTAGCCAGCCAAATGGAGAATGACCCTAACCGGGTTAATCTTTCCTTAAGGAAACGATAGCCATACCTCTCTCTCCCTCTCCTGTTTTGTTAATAAGCCCTTTTTATTCCTAACAGCCTGTACAGCCTTGTGGCACAGGTTTCCCCCTTGAAGAGTGATGAGGATTGCTGCTGTTCCCGGGGTTTCCCCCATTTTTCTGTGACAGCCCTCACATATTCAGTCCAGCTTTGGCCACAGAAAGGCATTATGGGATTATGGCTCCCCTCCCCTGCAGCCTCAGGACTTCACTCGCTCACTTTCAGTAAAAAGTGGGGGTTGGGGGTCTCCTCCAAATCTATGATCTGCCCCCGAGACCCCCACCCCAGCCCCAGCTATCAGCTTCCTCTCCAAGGCTTCGGTCTTTATGAGAACACCAAGCAGGACTCACCATTTCATCCTCTTGACCTTCGTTAATCGTCTTCTTTTCTTCCTTGTCCATCTTTGCTGCCAGGCCCAGTTCCTTCTCCGCTGAATGCCTGAAGATCACTAATGAGAAAAAGACCAAGAATTGAGGTCAGAGCGTCCACTTGGACTCCTCTCTGCCCTCCAAGGCTAGGAGGGAAAACAATGGGTCAAAAGCCAGCCCCAGCACTTTTGAGCTCCCAAAGGGGCTGACCCCCTCCCCGCCCCCACGCACCCCAGGCCTCGGGTCCCACGTCACCGATGGAGGGAGGGGGTTCCCCTTGCCTGAGGAGATCACATGCACACATTCGGGGTCTAACGTCATTTTATTGTCGGAGTGAGGCGGCGCACGGCCTCTCCCTGTGCCCTCCTGTGTGAGCGTGGCTGGCCCGGCCCTGGTCCATTCAGGTTTGAGGGGGGCCTTAGTCACAAATGCATGACCTGCTCCATCTTCTTCGGGCCATCAAAGTCACTGCAGCTCCTCACCAAAAGAGGAGTCTTTCCCATCTCTGCCCCATCATCAAGCCTGACTCGGGGCAGGCTGCTCACCTCCCCCTAACACAAGGCAGGGGGGAGCCGAAGCAGAAACACCAGTGGGTCGGTCCATCCTGCGTGGAAGATACTGAGCTGCCCTCCAGAAACTTCTCATCTACCAGAAGAGCCAAGGATGAAGGGGGCCGGGCGGGCTCAATGCCCCAGATTTTAGGAAGCACCTAGCTAGGCCCGGGCACACAGATGCTAAGACTGAAAGATGTCCGATGGGGCTCGCTGGTATTTGGCGGTCTACTCTGGGGAAAACAAGTAGCCAGACAACTACATGTGGTTTAAATGCAGTAACTACCCAGTTAGAAAGGAAGAGGTTCCACAAGCAGGGGTTTGGGAAGAAGGGCCCTAGCAGTTAGGGAAAGGCTTCATGTTGCTTAAACAGAATTTTGAAAGACAAAAGAGATTCTACAAGGGAGGGGTAAAGAGGGAGGGCATTCCAGGCATGGGGACAGTCACTGCAGAGCCAAAGGAGGGTGCCAGAGAGCCCTTTTGGAGGAGAAAGAATGCCAAATGGGCAGGCCACAGATTGTAGGAGGGAGCGCTGTCCAGGGAGCTCAGGCTGGGCCTTGACAAGTTTCTGCTTGACCATGGAGTGGCAGCAGGGCCCTCGTTTGGTCAGATATGAGGAAGACGGTATCTGGGGGGGACTGAAGCCAGCAGATGAATGAGGGGGGGCTGCTTCAATAATTGGGGTGAGGATGAGGAAGGCCCCAACTAAGATGGCAGCTGTGTGAAGGGTCAACAGATCTGCTACGATGTTGGCAAGATGTGGCCACCGCTGGGACATGAGGGTGTGACCAGAGCAGAGGAATTGGGCAATGGGCCATGACATTCAAGGGAAATCAAGCCCAGGTTGCCCGGCCCTGAGGATTTCTAGGCTGGAGTACAGGGCAGAGCAGCTCAGATGCTGCATCCCCACTTTTTGGCAGATGTTACACTTTAACTCAGAAGGAAGTGGACTTCTTATCTCTCAAGCCAGCTGAGAAGCCTTCAGGACCTCCATCCTTTCCCCTCAGCCTTCCAGTTCAGGAAGCCATGATCAAATCTCTCCTGATAAAGGTTCATCGATATACCAGGGCAGAGCCTGTCTCTGCTTTTGTATTTGGACCCGTAGCGCTTAGTACTGTGCTTGGAACATGATAATCACTTGACTTCTCTTTCTTTTTTTCAATGAATATTCTTTCATTCATTCAATCATTCATACCAATGGCTTAACTTGGAGCCAAGAAGAGCTAGATTCAAATCCCACCTCAGCCACTATGTAGGATCCCACAGGCAAATCTGAAGTCTCAACGTCCTCCTCTGTTAACAGGACATTTACTTCTTTTCCTAAAAAGATGCTCTTGCACAAGCTTCTTTTGTCCTCCGAGCCATACACTACCAGACTTGGGTTGCTTTGATTGAGTGACAGCTTTCTTTCCTTCTTTTAAGCTCCTGCCCACAGAAGGCTCTCTGGATCGGAAAGGAAAGAGGGAGCTCTTTCATTCAGAAATGAAGAAAAGAACAAGAGAGTAATGGGAAAATCTAAGTGCAAATGTCCTCCTCTACCCTCATTCATTTCCCGCTGTTGGACTGAGCCCACTGTGTAGTCGTTCGGAGTCGCAGCCTTTGTAAGCCCGGCCTTTGAACTCAACGTGTTCATTCCCGATTCCAGTTTTGCAGGAGCCACAATCCAGTCCTTTGAAAAAATTCATATTCCCCAAACCACTGATAAAAATATGGACCACAACAGGGTAAAGGCCAGAGGCTCATCATGTACACTAGCGAGCTGGCCAGCAGCCCACTGATCAGAAACTCTGCAGACAGTACTTGGATCAGCTCAAATGCACGCAACGACAGTCCTGCCGAAATGTGAGGCACCCCCAAGGCCAGCAGCACCACCATTCTGTGCAGGGCAGGCTGCCATGCCATCTTTCTTTTGGGTACAACCAGGAGACTTTCCAGGAATCACAAATTATCTCCTCAGTGATGCATCCTGGGACTCAGCCAGGGTCACTGGACACTTTTTCCTCACCTGCCATCTTCATGGTGCCCCCCCACCCCATTTTTGAGCATCCCACTTATTGTCCAGTGCCCTCCAGCATGGATGGCCCCTTACTCCCTCCTCCACAGCTACTGAACTATCCAAGAAGCCCCGTGGGGGCTACAATGACTGGGGCACTATCATGTTATGCTTGCTGAGTTGGTTCCCCTTCCCTCCCAAAGCTGAGGGAACCAGCCGGGTCTATCCATCTCCTTGCATAAACAAGCAAAACAGGGAAATGGGCAAGAGAAGACAGCAGGTCATCTCCCTCATTACCAGAAAATGAGCTTGTGGAACCAAAGGCCATGAGGGAAAGGCTAAGGCAGGCAGATGGGACAAACAGCTTCCACAGGGGGTCTGGAAGATAAGGGAGGAAAACAGGCAGAAGATGGCCTAGGCAGACCATGACTTGGGAAAAGAAACATTCCTCTTCCTCAGTCCCTCCTACCCAGGTCAGAGGTGTCCCTTCCCAATGTGGCTACACTCAGAGGGCCAAGAAAAAGCAAAGGCCAAGCCCTGGCCCAGCTCCCTTCCAATAAGCTTGCCCCAAATACAAAAAAGCAGAAATAATAAATGCAACCTTATTAGATCATAATGCAATAAAAATAGTTATTAGCAAGGATACATGGAGAGGCAAACCAAAAACCAATTGGAAATTAAATAATATGATTCTGCAAAATAAGTTAAAGAACAAATCATAGAAACAATTAATAATTTCATTGAAGACGATGACAATGATGAGACTTCTTACCAAAACCTATGGGATGCAGCCAAAGCAGTTCTAAGGGGAAAATTTATATCACTGAGTGCATATATTAACAGATTAGGGAGGGCAGAGGTTAATGAATTGGGCATGCAACTTAAAAAACTAGAAAGTGAACAAATTAAAAATCCCCAGATGAAAACTAAATTAGAAATACTAAAAATCAGAGAAATTAATAAAATCAAAAGTAAAAGAACTATTGAATTAATAAATTAAGACTAGAAGCTGGTATTTTGGAAAAACAGATAAAATAGACAAAGTACTGGTAAATCCAATAAGCTTGCCCCTCTCCCCACCTCCCAAAATCATCTCTCATAGGTCAAGTGAATCTGTAGGAGCAAGCTCTAACAAATTCATATCTTACCATGAGGTAACTGCTGTAAACAGAGGCAAGTAGAGGAATAGATAAGGAGCAGGCCAACCCAGATACCTCTGATACACCGGCTGTGTGACTCTGGGCAAGTCCTCTTAAAGGACTCTCAAGCAATTCTATAGCTAAGTTCCAAAGTCAATGGCCTTAGACTGGCAGTACTGGCAGAGGAGCTTCCTCAGCAGGGGCATCCCTTGTCCATGAAAATCACTGCTTTAATTTAAAGGAAAAGAAAACCTACAAGGCACTGTATGTCATTTAATTTTAAAGCCCTCAAAAGAGAACAAACAGGTATTAAGTGCCTACTCCAAGTGGTGGAACAGGCCAAAGAGCTTCCATTCTCCAGAGCAGTACAACAGTGAATAGATGAGCACCGGCTCATCAAACACTAAGGGGGGAGAGGATTCAGATGGGGGACAGCACCTGAGCTGTGCCTTGACAGGAGCCAATGACCCTCAAGAGCAAGACTGAGGAGGTCACATATACCCAGCCACTGGGCAGAAAGAGAGTGTGGAGGTTGAAGCTCTGAGTGCTGAGGCAGAAGAAGGCAAAGAAGGCTCTCCCTCCAGCCCCGGAGTGAGGGAAAATCCCTAAAGGTCACTCCTGCCTCCTCCCCACTCCTCTAGAATACAAGCTCTTAGAAAACCATCTGCAAGTCTAGCATTTTACATAAGGTCAGAAGTGATGCAAGCAGGCCCGTTATCACCAGTATTATTCAATACTATATTAGAAATGCTAACAGCAGCAATCTGAGAAAGAAACTGAAGGAATCCAAATGGGCAAAGAGGTAATTAAACTATCTCTGTTTGCAAACATGAGGTATTCTTGGAAAAGAAGTTAGCTGAAACTATCAATAACTTTAGCAAAGTAGCAGGATATAAAATAAACCTACATAAATCATCACCATTTCTATATAGCAATCACCAACAAAGCCCTGTAAGAAGAGACAGTAAGAGAGACCCATTTAAAAATCACCATAGGCAGCATAAAATACCTGGGAGCATAACCCTGCCAGAACATGTTTTATACAAAAAAGGTCAGATTTTTAAAACTGAAGAAATAGTCATTGTTCACGGATAGGCGGGAGCCAATATTGTAAAATTCTACCAAAATTAATCTATTCAGTGCCACCCCAATTAAATGATCAAAAAAAAGTATTTTGAGCTAGAAAAAAATAGTAACAAAATTCATCTGGAAGAACAAAAGGTGAAGGTTATCAGTGGAATTATTTCTTTTAAAGGAAAGAGAAGGTTCAGCACTACCAGATGTTAAAACTGTATTAATTGTCAATACTATCTGGTACTAGTTAAGAAATAGAAATGTTGATCAGTGGAATCGAGTACACATAGTAGTCAATGATTATCGTACCCCTGTGTCTGACAAATGTAATGATTCAAGTTTGTGGGATAAAGAATTCACTATTTGGTAAAAATTGCTGGGAAAAGTAGAAAGCAGTTTGGTAGAAACTAGGTAAAGACCAATATTTTACGCCATTTACTACCAAGATAGGTCAGAATGGCTACATAAAGGGAAGAACAAAGAACATACTACTATCAGATTTATAGATAGGAAAAGAATTTATGAATAAACCAAGAATAAGAGCATTGTGTGGCGTAAAATGGATAATCCTGATTATTTTAAAAAGGTTTTGAACAAATAAAACCAATGTGGCTACGAGTAGAAGGAAAGAAGAAAATTGGGTGGGGGTGGGGGGAGGATTTTATAGAAAGTTTCTTGGAGAGTCTCATCTAAAATAGAGAACTTTGTCAAATTTATAAGAATGACTCATTCCTCAAACGATAAAGGGTCAAAGAATATAAACGGGTCATTTTCAGAAGAAATCAAAGCTATATATTGTCATATGAAAAAATGCTCTAAATCATTGATTTGAGAAATACAAATTAAAACAATTCTAAGATATCTCAAACCTATACATAGACACACATACATATGCATACATACATACATACATACATACATATAAAAACACACTTTTTGTTGTGGCAAAATCTAGAAATTGAGGGGGTGGTCATCAACTGGGGAATGACTAAACAAGTTGTGGTATAAGAAATGATGAATAGATTGACTTTAGACAATCCTGGAAAGACTTATATGAACTGATGCAGGGAGGAACAAGCAGAGCCGTGTTGTAAATATGTCCACCTCCACAGAAAGAACTGATGAATGACCAAAAACATGCACGGTTATCACTTTCCATATACATAGCTCTTTGACCAAACAGCAGCCTTCTCTAGTGCAGAATGGGAAAGGGAGGGAGACAGCTCAGAACTTAACACATAACAAAGGAGTAAATAGAATTTTTTTAAAAAAGAACAGATGCCCTTGGCGACAGGGGATGGCCTTGTTGTCTTTTTATCTCCAGTGCCAGGTGCTGAATGATGGAGGAGTGGCTAAGGGGTATAACACACACAAAATTGCAGGGTGTGAAGTCAGGAAGACTCAAGCTCAAATCCAGCCTCAAACCTGTGTACAAATTCAGCTGTGTCCCTGGGCAAATCATTTAACTTCTGTCTTTCTCAGTTTCCTCTAAGGTAAAATGGTATTCTCCTCTCAAGGTTGTCTTGAGGTTAAAAGTAGCTAATATCTATCAGGGGGCACATAGATGCTGCAGCAGCTCTTATTCCCTTCCCCAATCAGCAAAATACAGACCCTTCCTGGTCTAATAGGGGAGGCAACATACAATTATTTTCAACCAGGATACAGACAGGATAAATTGGGGATCATCCAAAAAGGGGACAAGCACTAGCATTAACTAAGGAAGATTAGGAAAGACTTCCTGGATCAGATGTTGGGCTGGGACCTGAAGGAAGCCAGTGAAGACTAGACACAGATGGATTTTCCAAGTATGAGGGATAGATGGTGAACATGCCATGCCCAGCCAAGAGCTGGAGGGTCTTGTTTAAGGAACAGTCAGAAGGCCAGGGGTTCTGGGTCCCATAATGAGTCTGTGAGAGAAGGTTAAGATATAAAAAGATTAGAAGAGAGGAAAGAGGAGGGGGAGCCAGATCATCGAGGGCTATGAATGACCAACAGAGAACTTACTATTTAATCCTGGAGGCTATGAAGAGCCAGAGGAGTTCAATGGGCAAACGTGTGGTCAAGCCCTGCAGACTGACTCAAGAAGTAGAATAAGATCATTTAGTTCATTCCTTCGACAAATACTCCTCAAGGAGGTTGACAGAAAGTCAAACAATTAAAGATACAAATGACTAAAATGATCCCCCCACACCTAGCGCTTGGAGGTTTGCAAAGCCCTTTCCATTTACTGTCACTGCAGGCCAACAGCTACCTGGGGTGGCTGCCTTTATCACCCCTACTTTACAGAGAAGCAAACTGAGTCTCAAAGGAGTGCCCAGGGTCACTGATCTGGTATGTGTAAGGTAGAATTTGAAGTCAGCTCTTCCAGACCATGTCCAACACCGCCACATGAGAAGGGAGGGTCTCAAGCTTGGAGCAATCAATGAAAGGAGAAGTCCTATTATGTTGGAAAGGGAGATAAAAGAGAGGCTAGGGCAGCTGGGTAGCTCAGTGGATTGAGAACCAGACCTAGAGCCAGGAGGTCCTAGGTTCAAATCTGACTTCAGACACTTCCTAGCTGGGTGACCCTGGGCAAGTCACTTGACCCCCTTTGCCTACCCTTACCATTCTTCTGCCTTGGAGCCAATACATAGTATTGACTCCAAGATGGAAGGTAAGGGTTTAAAAAAAAAAAAAAAAGAGAGAGAGGCTAGCTGGGGGAGAAAGAATCTGGCAGTCACCAAGCAGGAGACTAGCCAGGGGAAGGATGGAGTCAGCTGGGTTTCAGAAAGATTATTATGGAGGAGAGAGCTATAGGGGGGGTGAACTTCAGGAAAGGAGAGAAGAAAGGCCATTAACTGCTCCTCGGTCTAGGGGAGAAATAATGAGGTCCTAAAGGAGGAGGTACAGAGCCACGGCCTGGGAACTGTCTGGAAGCACAGGGCAAAGAAGCTGGCGCCCAAAATGAGCCTTCTGGCAGGGGCTGCTGGAAGAAACAGGGCTGGGAATGTAAATCCAAAAGCTTTCTGCAGAACATGCTCTCCAATCCTTGGAATATTCTTTGCGATTCTGATACATTTGGAAGCTGGTTTCTATCGACCCAACATACTTGGCAGGGGAGGGGAGGTCCTCTGGAGCTGGGATTCTTCCCTGGAGTAATTCATTTGAACTTTTTAAATATGCTGATAAGTACTTCAACAATATTTTTTCCTTCCTGTTTTTTTTTTTCCCATTTAAAAATATTCTGGGGGCAGCTGGGTAGCTCAGTGGATTGAGAGTCAGGCCTAGAGATGGGAGGTCCTGGGTTCAAATCCGGCCTCAGACACTTCCTAGCTGTGTGGTCCCAGGCAAGTCACTTAACCCCCGCTGCCTAGCCCTTACCACTCTTCTGCCTTGGAACCGATACTAAGAGGGAAGGGAAGGCGACCTTGAAGAGAATCGGTGCTTACTTAGTAAAGGTTTCTTAGGCTTTCAGAGCCCAAACTTATTTTTAACCATTCCTGAGTCATAAGTCAAACATTCACTAACACAACTTTTGAGGGGAAGGAAAGGGGCTGGGAGGAGGGAATGAGCACAGCGCGGCACTTTTTGCTTGGACCCCCCCCCCCCCCGCCCATTAACTTGTTGCTCTAAGGGGAGGAAATGCAACACCCAGATAACTAGCTCAATCTCGACCTACAGATCTCCTCACCTGGTGGGCTCTTCACACTGTGGCTGAGTCCTGAAGAAGTTTAACCCAAAATTACTCACAGGAAGCTGATGATCATTTCCATGAGCGTGGGGGCGGCCCCGGCTTCATTCGACCCCCAGTAAATGGAAAAGGATCAGATCATGAGGTTCACCCAGTCTTTTCTTTCCAATCTGAAGAAATGGACAGCTTTCTTTCTGTTTTTTTCAGTTGGGATTCCCTTGTCCAAATGAAAACATCCCTCCCCCCTTACAGAGAAGACTGCTACTGTTCCAAAGTTGCATTAACACTTAATGCTCGGCGATTCTAGTCACTGTTAAGGAATAATGTCAAGAACAGGCGAGGCTGTTGCAAGCTTTGTACAAAATTGCCTCTCTAGGTTACAATATGATAGTCTTATAGCAAACTAATTCAGAGTTGGCATAACCTATGGTGGCTCTTGGTTGTTTTGCAAAAATAATTTTTAGAAGCTTAAACTTGAATGAAACAGAAATGCATTTTAATTTAACATCACAGAATTAAACACCCTTACACATTCAGTCAGTACAGGAGAAACAGCTGCCAGAAAGCAGGGGAAATCGTCTAAGTAAAGCTTTTAAAAGGCCCGTGACACCAGAGAGTATCCCATCTCCACACACAGAAAATGTAAGGAAAAGAGGAAGTCTGCATAGTGAATTAACCGCACCCAAAATGTACCAATTCCACAAGAAATATGAGTATATTAGTAAATCCTTACAATATTCACTAATTCAGGACGAACTTCCTTCTAAGAAATAGCATCTGAATGGCAAAGTGCACCCACCCACTTTTACAGGTTCGACTTGGTGGTCCATTGTTTGCTTTCTAAAAAGTGAATTCAATAAAACATAAAACTTTTCCAAGAAAAAGGGCAAAGTCAAGTCTCAGTGACAAACTAGAGAATAAAGAACTCTCTTACCACGAGCCCGGCCAGTCCAGCCAATCGTCCCCCCTGCTGGGGCTGTCCTGGGTCTTCCAAGGGCACTCAGCAATAATAGCAAGGAGGCCAGTGCTGTTGCCAGAACTGTTCTGAACAAAATCTTCCCCCCAAAAGGAGTCTCAAAAGGAGTTTTCCCAACTGCTTATCAAAAGACTAAGACATCAAAGAAAGGTGGCCCGGCTCTATTCTTGAACAATTGAAAATGTTCCCCAGATTCTCCCAGCCTGTGCCTGAAGCCTCTGGCCAGCAGCTGTTCAGGATATAGGCAGTTCACTGGGGTCCCCATCCGACCCTGCACCAATGGGAGCCTGACCCTGGTCCTTATCTACATGGCAAGAAGCTTATAGGATATTATGCTTCTGACCAAACCCTTCCTAGTATTTACAGTGAAAAACTGTCGGCTATTCTATAGCGCCAGCAAAAAACAATACAAGACTGTTCATCCCAAATGGAAAAGGTCCGGAATCTCACCAGCGATGGCTCCAGAAAGTTCATTGACAGTTTCTCTCTAGATAAATTGGTAAGCCAGGCTTCAACCTGGGCCCGGGGCCAGCAGAATCTTCCTCGAGATCTGGTACAATCAAGCCTTTGTCAGAAGGAACATTCAGGCTCTACCTGGGCACTGCAGAAACCATACGTGGCTTCCACTTGTACCTGAACTCCGGTTGTGGGGCTCCTGCTGTACTGCAGGCTGCAATATAAAGAAGCCTCCTAGGCACATGTCTATGACAATCATTCCATCTATTCAACAGCGGGGGTGGGATGGGTTGTGAATCTCTTTTTTCATCTTCATGTTGAAACTGTTCTTGACAATTGTTTCCTGCCGTGGTGCTTCAGATTCTCTCCCCCCACCCCAGAGGGGATCAATTGTCTGATAACGCTTATATCGGTGCATAAAGGGTTTTGGGGACAAATGGTCCTCCAAAATTAAGTTCTTATATAATCCATATATATTTATATGTGCACAATCAATATGTAAATATAGAAAACATACACACACACACACACACACACACACACACACACACACACACACACATCATTTTTAGGAAGACCAAAAGGAATCAGTGGCAAACAAGGCAACTTTGAATGGTCCTAATAATAACTAGCATTTAGGTAGCACTTTCAAGTTTGCAAAGAACACACTGAGAAAAGCAAGTTTTCTCCCCATCTGATAAATACTGCCAGGAAACTGGAAAGCAATCTGGCAGAAATCAGGCTTAGGCCATCATCTTATACCACACTCCCCGATATATTCTAAATGGCTATGTGACCCTAATCCTATTCTAAAAAATAAGAGGAACAGCTCAAGCACCTCTCACAGATATGAGCAGGGAATGGATTCTTGACAACAAGGGGCAGAGACAATTACAAAAGATAAAATCAACAACTTTGATTATATATAACAGAAAATTTTCTGTACAGACCACATTAATGCACTAGGATAAGGAGGGGGAGGGGGAAATAATTATGTATAAAACTTCTCCAATGAGGGTTTGGTAACCAAAATAGGTAAAAAAGAACAGATACATATGACAAAAAGCCATTCCCCAACTGATAAGTGGACCAAGGTTATAAATAAATAATTCCCAAAGAGCGGCTCTTAATCACCAATAAGAGAAAACCAAACTGGGAAAAGCTCCCAATAATAAATACTGGAGAGTCATTTCCACGTAAAATTCTGCCTTCTGTTCTACAATATATATGGAAATGTTTTATTTTATTTGGTGTTTTAAAGCTCAGAATCAAGACAAAAGGTAAAAAGAGTCTGTATATCCTAAACTGTCTTTTTTTCCTCTCCCTATCTGAGTTACTTGGGTTTTCTACATAGCTAATTGGCCCCAGTGTGTTTTTCCTTCAAGATTTGCGACTTCTCATGTGTGTACACAACTTGTGTTGTTAAGAATGAGGGTTGCTGTCTCCACTTTTAGCAGAAGGATTGTTTCATCAGTTCCTGGGAGAAGAATTTTTAAAATCCCCGCCATCCATCCTTCAAAACCATCCTATTCTTGGCCCCAGCCCGTCCCCCACCCCACTCTTCTCTTCTTTTCTCAGTTTACAAAAGGAGATTCCTTGCCCTTGCAAATACAGTCCTTGCGCTGTCCTCCCCCAATTTTCAGTTTCTGCTTGTCTATCCAATCCAATGGCTTCTTTCCAGATGCCTACAAACATGCACAGGTCTCCACCTTCAGACACCTTAGCCCAGCCCTCCCGTTTCCTCCCACTACTGACCCAGGCTTCCTTTACTAGCTCAAAAAAGCCATCCACAACCATCTTCCTCACCCCCCCCCCCCATCCTGTTAATGCTGTCTGTAAGTTCTCTCCAAGGCTGTCAAGGATTTCTTTATTGCCCAAGCCAACAGCCTTTTGCTCAGTTCCCATCCCTCTTGACTTCTCTATGACTGCTGACCATCTCCTTCTGGATACTCTGTCCTGCTTGGGTGTCCTACCCAGCTCTCTCTAGCCCATCTGTTTAACCATTATTCTTGACTCTGTCATCCGATTCTCCCTGCTTAGGTCCATGTTGGTGAACCTATAGCACATGTGACAGAGTGTGAGAAAAGGGGCTGCTCCCCTCCTCCTTTCCACACATGCCTGAGGATATTTCTCACATCACTCACCCCTCTGCCCAGCAGCCCAATAGGAGAACTTCCTCCCTCCCCTGTCTGGGTTAAGGCAGGGGGTTCACATGCAGCATGAGGGTTGTACTTTGGGCATGAGGGCACTCGCTCTCTAAAAGGTTCAAAGGTTTGCCACCACTGGCTTAGAACAGTGTTCTCTTTTCTTTCTAAAATGCCACCAGTGTTCTCATATGCCCATGTCCCTCAAATCACCGTACCTAAGGCTTTTCACAATCGGGCTTTGAGTCCACCTTTCCCAAGTGGTTCAATATTGCTCTCCTTCACATGTCACACACTGGCTGCTCCTCCTAGGAAACATTCCAGATCCCATCTCCACATCACTGCAGGTTCTCCTGGGCATGGAAGGCTCACCATGCTCCCCTCTAGCTTCCCTTCAAGACTCATAAGTCACCTCTTCAAGAGGCTACTTCAAGTCTCTAGCAGGTAAGTGTCCCTTTCCCTAAACTAATAACTGTGTTTTTCTGTGAATATGCTGGTTCTCCTAGAACAATGCGACCCAGTAACAAACAATGTAAAGGAAAGCCAAGGAGCTTCTGAGGAACTGGAGGACAGACAATGGCACAAATGTTCACCCTCACTTCAGAGAGTGGGAAGCCTCCTCTGGACCTGCATTGGGCTTTTCTTTGCTAAAAAGAAAGGTTTGAGGCATGGCCAACATGGTGGAGAAGGTACCCGCCTGATGTCTCCCCAATTACTCTCCAAAAAAAACTATGATAGTACATCTCAGAATGAATTCTGGAGCAGCATAACCCACAAAAAGATGAAATGAAGTAATTTTTCAACCTAAAATAACTTAGAAGGCTGGCAGGAGGGATCTAGCAGACCAGGGTGGATTTGGATTGCAAGACACCATAGCAGGCCCCATCACAGCAACAGCCACAAGCCTTGGGCAGAGCTGAAACAGCAGCAAAGGCTTCAGGAGTTCTCAGTCCCAGACAATAAGGGTCAGACAACTGCTCAGAAGGAGATTATAGGGATCCCCTTTGCTGGTTCTGGGTGCAAGACTCCTGTCACACTGCCCATACACAGAACCAGGAAGTAGTTCTTGGGTGCTGTTTCAAGGGGAAGAGAAGCACTAGCAGTCACAGGAGAGGAGAGGACACCAATCACAGTTCCAAGATGGAAAAGAGTGCTTGTGTTTACCCCCAGACCAGAGCAAAGGCCTGTTCTAAACACATCTCTCCTTACATCATACCACACTGGAAGAACTAAAAGCAGATAGATTCCCAAAGTCAATGCTAAGGGCAGCTGCACAAAGAACCTAAAGCCTAGAACAGTACTCTCTTCATCTCAGCTACAGACCCCAAATTTATCAGTTTTTTTAAATGAAAATAAAAAGACTATAAAATGAACAAACAAGATTTTAAAAGAAACACAACATAGAAAATTCTTTTGATGACAAGGAAGACCAAAACACAAACTCAGAAGACAACAAAGTCAATACTGCTGCACCTAAAACCTCCAAGAAAAAAATATTAATTGCTCTCAAGCCAAAAAAGAATGGAGGAACTCAAATGGAATTTTAAAAGTCAAATGAGGTGGAAGAAAAAATGAGAAAAGAAATGGGAATGATAAAATTATGAAAAAAGTCAACAGTTTGGTAAAGGAAACCCCAAAAATACTGAAGAAATTAATATTCTTAAAAAACAGAATTGGTAAAAGAGGTACAAAAATCCAAGGAAAAGAACTCCTTAAAAAGCAGAATTGGCCAAATGGAAAAATATACAGTAATGCACTGAAGAGAAGAACTTCCAGAATTCCAGAATTGGACATTTAGAAAAGGAGATACATAAATTCACTGAGGAAAAGAACTCTTCAAAAGGTAGAATTGGCCAAATGGCAAAGGAGGTGCAAAAGTAAATCATGCCTTAAAAATCAGAATTGGGCAAGTGGAAGCTAATGGACTCCCTTAAACATTAAGAAACAAAGTCAAAAGAAAAGAAAACATGAAATATATTACTGGAAAAATTGAGCTGGAAAATAAATACAGAAGAGATCATCTAAAAATCACTGGACTACTTAAAAGCCATGATAAAAAAAAAATTATCTTTCAAGAAATCATCAAGGAAAACCGCCCTGATATCTTAGAACCAGAGGGCAAAATATAAATGGAAAGAATCTACTGATCAACTCCTGAAAGAGATCCCAAAAGGCTAATTCCCAAGAATACTATAACCAAATTCCAACACTCCCAGTTTAAGGGCAAAATACTGCAAACAGCCGAAAAGAAACCAAATATCACAGAGCCAAAGTCAGGATTACCCAAGATTTAACAACTCATTTATTAAAAGACTGGAAGAGGGGCTCAGTGGATTGAGAGCCAGGCCTAGAAATAGGAGGTCCCAAGTTCAAATCTGGCCTCAGCCACTTCCCAGCTGTGTGACCCTGGGCAAGTCACTTGACCTCCATTGCCTAGCCCTTATCATTCTTCTGCCTTGGAGTCAACTCCAAGATGGAAAAGACTGGAAGGTCTAGAATATGATATTCCAGAGTCAGAGACTTCAACCAAGAATCACTCAGCAAAAGTGAGCATAATCCTTGGGGGGTAGAAAATAGATATTTAATAAAATAGGACTTTCAAACATTCCTGATGAAAAGACCAGAGCTGAATGGAAAATCTGACTCTCAAATACAAGATTCAAAAGAAGCATAAAAAGTTAACAGGAAAGAAAATCAAAAGACTTTCAATGAGGTTAAACTGTGTATACCCCTACTTGGGGAGATGATTTTTTTTAACTCCAAAGAACTTTATCATTATTAGAGCAATTAGAAGGAGTATATAAGACAGGGCAAGGGTGTAAGTTGAATATGATGGGATGGCATTAAAAAAAATAATAAAACTAAGGCATTAGAAAGAGGAATGCATTGGGAGGACAGGGAAGGGAAAAAATAGAATGGGGTAAATTATCTCACATGCAAGAGCTTTTATAGGGGAAGGAAAGATGGAGGAGGTAAGGAGGAATATGTGAACTTTTCTCTCCCTATAACTGGTTCAACAAGGGAAAAACACAATCTGGGTATAGAAATGTACCTTACCCTATAGGATAGTAGTAGGAGGGGAAGAGGACAAGAGAATGGGGGAAGGGGGATTGACTAATATAAAAGAGGACAAATTGGGGGGAGGGGGGGAGGTGTAAGTGGTCAGGAATCCCAACAGGGAGAAATACAATTAAGAGTAAGGTGCAGTAATCATAATGGTGCAAAATTTTACTAGTCTCTCTAATAAAAGCCTCATTTCTCAAATATATAGTTGAATATATAACAATACAAGTCATTTCCCAATTAAACGGCCAAAGAATAGAACAGGCAGTTCTCAAAGTAATTAAAGCTGTCTATAATAAAGTGAAAAAATGCTCAAATTCACTATTAAGAGAAATGCAAATAAAAACAACTCTTAGGTGCTACCCCACATCTATTAGACTGACTATTATGAAAGAAAAGGAAAATGACAAAACTTGGAGGGGATGTGGAAAAATGGAGACACTAATGCACTGTTGAGAGATTTGCGAAATGTTTCAATCATTCTGGAGAGCAATTTGGACCCATGCCCAAAGGGCTAGACAACAGTACATGCCTTTTGACCCAGCAATATCATTACTAGGCTTTTATCCCAAAGAAATAAAAAACAAACAGGGGAAGGATCTATATGTACAAAATTATTTATTTAAAGCAGCTCTTGTGGTGGGGGCAAAGAATGGAAAGTGAGGGGATCCCCATCAATTGAGGAATAGTTGAGTACGGTGTAGCACATGATTGTAATGGAATACTATTATGCCATAAGAAATGATAGTAAGAAGAGCTCAGAAAACCCGGGAAAGACATGAAATGAAGCAGAATGAAATGAGCGGAACCAGAACACTGTATACACATCCATAGCAATACTGCACAATGAACAACTGTGAATAACTTAGCTCTCCTCAGCAATACGGTGATCCAAACTATCCCAAAGGGCTCGAGATGCTGCCAGAGAAAAAGAACTGATGGACGCTGAATCCAGACCAAAGAAAACTTTTCACTTTTTTTTGAGTTTCCTCCCACAAAAGGATTAATATGGGAAAAGGCTTTACATGACTGCACACGTAAACTGTATATGAGATTTGCTTATCATCTCACGTCGGCGGGCTACTGGCCGAATGGACTGAAATAGATCATAAATGCATTTCTGTCCCCATGTGACATATGGAGGTCCAGAGGAAGTGAGCAGCAAGTTCAAAGTCACCCAGCTTAATGTCTAAGCTTGGCCCATACGAGATATCATCAGATGGCCATAGACTGACTGGCTCGGTCACCAAGCATTTCTTGGCACTGGGCTATGCCCTGGGAATACAGAGAAGGCCAAAACCAAGTCCTCCTAGGAAGACAAGACGGAGGATCACTAGGGACACACATTTAGCAGAGGGTTACATGGACAACACCACATCCGCGCCATTATCCTTTGGAAAGGAAATCTCTCCTCTTGAGGGTATTTAACAATCTCCAAAGTAGAGCTTTTTCCTTTTTGGGTTAAAAATCTTGCTACATGAACCATCCCATTAAAGTTCTCTCCCTAGGCTTTACTAAGAAAGAAGAGGAATGAAAGTCCTAGCCAAGGGCCAAGGGTATGGATGGCTCTCCCTAGGCCACATAGGACCAGAGGTCCTCCCAGGAGCCAGAGGCAGCCCCTTACCACAACCTGAAGGCCTGCATCCCAACTGGAGCCTTGTTAATGCCGGACAAAATGCTGCATCAAAAGAGAAGCGGCGCCCAAAAAGAGGCCAAATATTTATTCTACTCCTCTCTAAGGATGAGTAAGCAGTTTAGACAGGGAATTGGGAGTGTTAATAAGATCCTAAAAATGTCTTCCCTCACTAATGGATGAGTATCGATCCTGTGGAAGGTTCACTTCCACGTAGAGAATGGCTCCAGCCAAGGAGCTGTCACCCAGCTGACTGACCCCATCATGACTGGAAAATGGCTCACCTTGAGTAAATGAAAAGGAGAAGCTGCTCTTCCCTCCCGAGGAAAAAGGGGGAAGGGTGCTCAGGAAAATCTCCAGCCACCCCCCCACCACCACAGGTTACATGCCCCCATTTTAAAATAATAATGGCAAACAGTGAAATAAAGCCTCTCACTTGAAGCCCAACCAGTCACCGCTTGGCCATAGAAAGGAGAAATCTGAGGTTGGTTCTGGCCCCTTCATATTATTCGTAATCAAAAGGGCTTTCATTTCCCAACAGTTGCTCTCCTTCAGCTTCTCCCAGAAACCTCAGCATGATGATCTCATGGGATTCGCCCATCTTTAGTAGCCTTCCCCTCCCCCAGGCCCTCTCTCATTGGAAAGCAGAATGGAGAGCAGCTCTTCCCCAACCTCCACATAAGAACCATCATTCTTCGCTTCACCTGTGGCTGCCCTCCACTGAACTTTTCAATCATGCCAGCCCAGCGTGTACCCTACCCTTCTCTCCACCCCAAGGCTTCTTTTTGTTGTTCTGTTAGACGTAGGCCCCTTGGGGCCAGGGATTTGTATTTGCATCCGTATCCCCAGCATGGAGCACAGCATGGTGTCTTGGCCCAGAACAGAACTTAATAAGTGGGTACTGCCTGCCTTTCCTTCCATTTCAAAGCAGTCAAGATCCTCGACAGAAGCATGCTAAGGGTGTAGGTAGGCCCGGGCTCCCGGATGCCTCTCCGAGAGAAGGAATTTCTCTCCAACATCATTTTGTCTAGATTTCTTTGCATCTCGTGTTCTTTCTTCATTTACTCCCATGAAGCCCCTCTTCTGTATTAAAGCCTAGAGTAGGCCCAAAGACAAAGCAGAACAGGCCTAGCCTTCAGGAAAGGGCATGTCACGCATGGGCCCATCAGGGCGCCCCGGCCATGGCACCCAGGGCTCAGGAAGCTGTTCAGCCTGCTTCCCCCCCCTGATTCCGGGTGGCCAGCTCAGCTGACAGCTCTCTAAAAGTGCAGGCCTGGGGCCAGGCCAAGCTAACAATGAGAATGACATAATAGGATTTCATGAATACGTGGAAATTTTACAAGTCCACCAGCACCCTCTCAACAAAGCTCTCTCAATGGTGGCTTTATCACTTCCCATCTGGGCTGTCTCTTAGAACACCAGCTTTTGTTTCTGTGTTTAGGCTTGAGGAAGACCATTGTATCCAGAGAGCCCAGGCCAAGGCAGTATTTACATTTGTAAATGGCAGCCAGGCACTGAAAGAGAAGGGAATTCGGCATCCCTGGGAGAGCGCCCTCAGCAGCCAGGCCCTGGCACACTGGCACAGGCTCCTGGTCTTGCCCTGCCCAGGAAGGCCTGCACCCCCGAAGCCCACCACCAAGCCAGAATTCGGCCACTCGCTGTTAGCCCGCCTTCCTCCACCAGGGGGTGCAGCAGGACAGTTCTGGAGCCCCTGGGATCCAGCGCCCAGCAGAATGCACTTCTCTGCCAGCCGCCCCCTCAGGGAGATTTCTCATAAAAACCCATCACCCTGCTCAATGGACTGGCACTCGTTAAACCGGGCACTGTGCAAGCGCCACAAGAGACACCCAGCGAGCGAGAGTCTGGCTCCAGGGGACAGAGAGGGCTGGACAAGGGGGGATCTGGGCTGGGACTCCCCCACAGCCAGGGAAGGCTAAGGAGTCAGGAAGGAGGAGGGACAATGGCCAGGGCCAGGGTCCACTCATCCCCTTGGCCAGCAGTTCCAACAACAGTCCAGGCATGAGGCCATGAGGGGGCTGCACTGAGTGGGGACAAGGTCAGGGTCAGAGGAGAGCAGAGGCCGCACTCAAAAGACACTACGGAGGGGAAATCACCGGGTCCTGGCGCCATACTGGATATGGGGATGAGAGCTAATGAGGAAGCCCAGATGAGGCCAAGGCTGCAAGTCTGGGGGTTATTTAAGATGTCTGACGGGCAGGTGGAGATGGCAACTTTGGAAGTCAGTGGCGAGATTGGGGCAATCAAGGTAGATCCGAGAAGCATCTCTGGGAGCCGATGAGCTCTCCCAGCAAAGCAGGCTGAGGGAGAAGAGGGCCGCGGCCAGAACCTGGAGGGGGGACACCTATGCTTACAAGGGACAACTTTGAGGAGGCTCCAAGCACACCCCTGCTTCTGTATAATAGTCAGGCACTCTTCTGGGTGAGAAGGGATGACCCTGCTAGTGGACAATAACAACAAATGACCCTAACCCCCTCTCAGGCCCTGGGAGCTAGGTGATGCCAGAATTATACTCACTCGATGTTATAAGGAGTCGGGGCACTGCAGAGCCATTTCCTGGAAATACGTTTTTGTTTTTTTTTCCACTGAAAAATCATAAATTTAAAACTAGAAAAGAGCAACTAGTCCAACTCCTTTGTTATATTTTATATGAGAAAACTGAGAGCCGGAAGGTCCAGTGAACAAACCACGGTTTGCAGAAAGACCCCTGGCCTGGGTACAATACCCATGGATGTGCACACACATTCAAAGCTGCGGGTCCCCAATGAGAGCCCAAATCCACCACACGTGCCAAAATGTCAGGTTCTCTTTAAAGAGGTCAGAGGGCACCAGCTGAGGGAGTCAGAGAATCTGGCCTCCATCTCTCCTCAGATACTTACCACCTTTGGGACCTTGGACAAATCCTGTCACTCCTCAAGGCTCCAATGTCCTCCTCTCCTGTAAAACGAAGGGGTTGGACAAGATGATCTCTAATATCCTAATGGACTCTAAAGCCTAGGATTCAAAATGTTGGCATTTGCGGGAATCCATTAAATAGTCCTTTTGAGATTTAAAAAAACTGATGAAAATCACAACCAACTCCTGCTTTCCCATATTGGATCTCATCTGAGGGCTCCCAGAAATCCACCCAATAGCCAAGAGGGAGCAGCCTCCCTCTAGAGCTGCAGCTGGTGAGCCCTCACTCTTACCCTGTGGCTTCCAGACTTTCAGATCTCTCTGATGAAGTCCTCTGTGCCCCCTCACTCCTAGGAGGGGATTATAAGCCTGGACTGGGTAAATTCTCTCCCCAAGCATTATTCAGTACTTCCTAACAAGTCCTAGGCAGCACTGCCCTGGATGCTAGTCAACCACTGCCCTAGAAGAATGGCTGTGTCTACTGTCATCTATCCTAGCACAAAGCCTCTCTCCAGGGCCAGGCCCAAGGCTGGTCAGACAAACCTGGCTGAGAACCTGACAAACCGAGTGGTGATTCTGGGCAGCCCACTTACCTTCGCCCTCAGCTTTTTCAAGTGAGATAACACAGAATCACAGGATTCCAGTTGGAAGGACCCGCAAAGGTCATCTATCTAAGCCAACCAATACCTGAAAAAGAACGCTCAACAATGAATGGCCCCACAGCCTTTGTTGTAAGACTATTGAGCTGAAGGAGACTTGCCTCTCCCAAGCCAGGCGGTCCACTCCTTTCTGGGCCTCTATTTGTAAAGATGTTTTCTCTCCTGACCCACAGCCTACATTTAGCTCTGCACCTCCCACCACCGATCCCATTCTGCCTTCCAGGGCCAAGCACAACAAAGAGAATCCCTCCTCCACTAGACAGCTGGCACTTCAAATACCTGATGACACCCACAGCGTTGCCCTGAACAATCCCCATCTCTTCAACAGATACTCCTAAGAGTTCTGCCCCCACCCCCAACAAGAAGCCATTGGTCGCTGCCCTTTGGCTTTGCTCATTCAGGCAGCTCAGAATCCACCTAAACATCTCTGGCTCACAAAGAGAGACTAGACTGGCCACAGCATCTTCCCTGTCATGTTAAAAGACGATGAGCTCAGTCTGGGATGCCCTATTCTCAAAGGCCTCACTTGTTAATAAGCACACACACGGATACACACATACACAATCTCACTGTCTCAAGTCCGCCGAGCGCTCTCCCCCACTATGTCATGCTGGGGACTCCAAATACAGGGGCTAAAATCTGTCATCAAGGCAACTAGGCCTGGAGAAGATCCAAAACTATGCTAAGGTTTGCTCCCTCCACCCAATGCCATCCAGGCTCTACTTATTAGCAAAATACAAAAAAAAAGAGCAAAAACCAACCTTCTTCTAGCTTACTCATTTAGAAAATATTTTCTAGCCTCCCATCAGGACTCTTCACCTCCCCACAAGTCAATCTCTGTCTCTGTCTCTGTCTCTGTCTCTCTAACTTTCTCTGTCTCTCTCTGTCTCCCCCCCCCCTCTCTCTCTCTCTGTCTCTCTCTCTCTCTGTCTCTCTCTGTCTCTCTCTGTCTCTCTCTGTCTCTTCCTCCCTCTCTGTCTCTGTCTCTCTCTCTCATGTTTTAGACAGCCAAGAACTGACAGGCAGCTGCCTGGCTCAGTGGACCTAAAGGCAGGAGGTCCTGGGTTCATATCTGGCCTCAGACACTCCCTAGCTAGGTGACACTGGGCAAGTCACTTAACCCCCATTGCCTAGCCCTCACCACTCTTCTGCCTTGCAACCAATACATAGTATTGTTTCTAAGACAGAAGGTGAGGGTTTTTAAAAAAAAAAAAAGCCAAGATCTGAACTGTTGTTACTCTGCTGTCCAGAGGCCTTTCTCAGCTCTCCATTGCTCTCAGCCAGGCTCCCTCCACAAGCTCTAGCCTACTGGACCCAGACTTGGACAGGACCAGCACTTGGAACTCCCAAGCGCTGACATCCAAGGTAGGTATCAAGGTGACTGCCTTCCGATGAAAGTCAATGGAGCCGGGGTGGAGGGAGCCCTAACCCCTGTCCCCAGTCCCTCGGTCCCTCAGTCCCCCTTGAGTTGCCATCATTGTACTAATCAGCATTCTTGGAGCAGATGCAAGCAAATCCACTTACCTAGACTACCAAGGGAGCCACTATTTTCTATTTAGTTAGTCTAAAGGCCCTGTGCCTTATTAAACTGCACCAGCCTGCCAGCACTCCCAGGACCTACCAATTGCCAGCCCCTGCAGGTGACTCCCAGATGACCATAAGCAGCCCTAAGTCGTCCCAGCCTCTGCCCTGAGCTCTTCTTTCTCATCACTAACGGTCTTTTGGACATTTCCAACTAGATGTTTCACAATCACCTCAAACATAACAGCTAGCCAACAGCTAGCATTTATACAGCACCTACTATGTGCCAGCAACTATGCTAAGCTCTTGACAAAGATGAGCCAACTTGGCCCCAGAGAAAAGAGCAGGAGAGGGAGGGAGCGAAGGGCCTGGAATGTTAGGGTCACTTTGACAGTTGGTTTTGCCTAACAGAGGGAGTTGGAGGGGTTGGAGATAGGAGACAGCCAGAAAGGCCTGGTTTTTCTCAAAAAGCCAAAGGCATCACCAAGAGAAACAATTCAAGTAAGAAAAAGAAAAGCTGCCTGCAGGAATGTGGGGATGGGAGGCTACAGAAGCAGTTAGTTCTCCACCAACTTGGCTACTTCAGACCCAGATGAAAGAAGCCTGGGCACGTCACACTTCAAAACTCCCAAAGACCAGTACTCTCAGCTTGCTCATCAGGGTGGGTGCTCATGGGGGGGGAGGGGGGGGTCCTATCCCCTCCACACAACCTGAGTTCACTTATGCAGTCAGTCAATAAGTACTTTATTAAGCATCTACTTTGTGCCAGCCATCATGCTAAGTGCTGGGGATACAAAGCCAGTCTCTGTCCTCAAGGAGCTCAGTCTAACTGGGGAGGGGAGGAGGGTAAAGATGGCCAACAAATAAATGGCCACAAGCTCTAAAAAGAATAAAGAAGCAAGAATGAATGGAGGGAAAGCGCTAGAATTAAGGGAGATGGGGAGAGGCTGCCCAGAAAAGGTGGAACTTTAGTTGGGGCATGAAGGAAGCCACAAGGCAGAGCTGGAGGCCCCTGAGTTCACCACTGGTTCTCCTGACAATGCTTGGGTTACTCCAAGCTCAGGACTTGAGTTCACTAGATGGCAGATGATAAATACACAAACTACACGCTGTGAACCATTCAGAGTCTGAATGAGCAAAACCAGTGAGAAATGTGAAGAAATCGGGGCCTGAATCCTCAGGGAAATGTGAAGTATAGGCCAGTCACACAGCCAGCACTGACTGCCCACAGCCTGAAGGGAAAGAGCAGCAATGCACTGGAAGGGAGCAGAGTCCCTGAGCCGCGTGCCTCAGGAGAAATACCTCTAGGGAGCTTCGAGGGAAATAATCATAAATGTCTGCTCAACAGTACTGAAAAAGTGGCCCATGACTGAGCTGAGAAAGCTGAGGCTCAGTGGTTCAATGCCACAAGTCCAGGTCCAGCAGAAAAGCCACTATACCATGCTATCTCTCCAGAAGGGAAGTGGGAAGCAAGGCCCATACTAGGTTACAAACTGTGGAAATCAAGGAAGGGTCGTTCAGTGGACTGAGAGCCCTGAGCCTGGCCTCAGACACTGAAAAGCCATAAGACCGTGGCAATCGCTTCACCTACGCTTGCCTCAGTTTCCTCAATTATAAAATGGGGATCACAATAGCACTTGGCTCCCAGGCTTGTTGTGAGGATCCAATAGAATATTTGTAAAACACTCAAAAAAACAGTGCCAGGTGCTTAACAAATGCTAATTCCCTTCCCCCATGTAAGGGTATTAGAAGAGACATGAGGAGAAAGGAGGCGACTGGGAGAATATCCTGCTGGAATGGTGAGGTCAGCAGGGCCAAGAACTTGGTTACTTCCTCGTGAGCCTGGATATATACTTTCCAGTGTTGGGCTTTTCACCAACGTGCAGAAATCGTTTTTACAAACAAGTTCTTTTCTGACATTCTGTGATTCTCCCCCACTCCCTCCACGGGGATAAGCGAGTCTGATATAGGCTAGACCCAGTGTTTTCATGCCATCTAGATTTCCCCTGATTTTTTTTTATACTTGAAACTTCGCCTGTAATCCTCTTCCTTATCTTTGTAGAATGAAATATTTAATTCATAATAAAAATGTACTTCCAAATATCAGAGGCCTTGGGGTCAGGGGCCTGGATTACCCTGCCTAGATGGAGTTAAGGGCTGAATCCCAGCCATCTCTGGTCATGGCCTGGTACAGCCAGCCAAGTCATAGGCAAGCTCCAGCTTACAAGAGGGTGAGAAGGAACCTTGAGGAGGAGGCTCACAGAAATACCTGCAGAAGTTCAGAAAAGAGTCAGGAGGGGGCCACAAGAGCTGGTTCCAATAGCTGAAAGGCTGCCCACCCCAGTGAGGAAAGCTTCATTAACCTTGTTGTGCTGGCCCCAGAAGGTCAACCAGGTGTGGGGAGATGGGGATGCCCCCTCCCCTCCCAGGGAGCCTACCTCTACAAAGAGGGTGCAGGGCCCCACTGGGGGGGGGGGGCACACTCTCCAGACAGGGTCACTGCTCACATCTAGTTTGGACTGAAAAGCTTCTAATTGGGGAGTCTTAGATGTCTAAGACCAGCTAAACTAGGAGCCTGAGGTTCAAGAGAGAGGCCAAGGACCTGGCCCAGAGTCATGCTTGGGGACAGACTGAGAATAAATGCTTTGAGGCATCAATCACCAAGGATTTATTAGATTAAATGCCTATTCTGGGCTGGGCTAGGCCCTGTAAGAGACCAGGTGCTGGGGAGAGAAATCCAAAGAATGCCAACAATCCCAGTTCTCAAGGAGCTTCTTCCCATCCCTCCTTCTCAGCACTGAATGAAATCCTTTTCCACATTAAAAAGTCATTTTCTATAAAGATAATCCCTAATTTCTCACTGAGCTGGGCACATATTTTTGCAAGTTAAATCTTTAGAAGTGAAAACATTTTGCCAGAAAAGTAATGTTAGAAAGAGGAGTGGAAGTGATTTCCAAAACTTCCCACAAAAGTTTACTTTACCCAGAATGCTGCTGAACTATGAATTTAATAATGAATCCTGGGTCTGGGGACCAGGTAGGGGCAGAGGGGAGCCACAGGACAGACTCCCAGGCTCCATATTCAAATACGATCTCCTCCCTCCCTTTTAGTCACTCTCCCCTCTGATTCAATATACTTTGGTTCACTAGCTGGCCAGTGGGGATGGCCAAGACTGCCCACAAGAGCAGCATCAAATCTGTTCTTGCACAGAACTGCAACCACTTTACCACCTCCAACAGGGTAATTAATTCCCAATAGGTTGGATGGGAGTCAGATGCCCACTAACACGGATGGTTTTCCAGGAAGATGGAGACAAAAATGGTATGACTCCCCCAATGGACCATTGGACCCCAATGATTAAACAGAGATTTGTTACCCAGTAAGTGCAGGAAAAGAGGAGCTGCAGTTTTCCAGGATGATCAAGTGACAAATGAATTCACCAGAAGGCCATGGGGATAACCTTTCGAATGGAAGCCAAATCTGCAGTAGGACTAGCCAAGGGTCCACTTGTCTGGCCAAAAATGCAAAGAGTGACAAGACTCTCTGTTTGGGTCTTCTATGAATCTCTGTTCTCAACTTCCAGGTTAAGATGGCTGCAGAGTAGAAGCAGGGCTCTTAACTCTCTTAACCAATCGATACATGATACCTCAAAAGGACACAAAAACCAAGTCCACATGAACAAAGGGACCCCACAATAGGGCGCAGCATTGAAGGTATGTGGGATTTGGGCATTTCCACACTATAAGGGGGTGAAATAGCTCTCACTAAAATGCGAGCTGATCAATCCGCTGCCCCCTCCACCTGTAGTCCCAGAGCCAGCGCACAAGAGTTAGAGCAAGCGTGGGGCATTCACTAAGTCACTAAGTCCTTGGCAGCTACCTGGGATCACCAGGGCCTGCTCCTGAGAGCAGCAAGACTTAAGACCCCAAGAGGCTAAAGAATGCAGACTTTGAGTGCAGACGTAAGAGTGGAGGGGCGACAGACTGTGGAAGAGGCTCGCTTAGACTCATAAAGGAGCCTTGGGCAGAGAGGAGCAAGCAAGGGGACCACCAGAAGGCTTGACCCTGAGGACAGCTAGACTTGAGACCCCAGGAGCCTAAACAGCGCAGACCTTAGGCAAAAGGATAAAGCTGAGAGGGGCGGCACTGAGCTGTGCCTCCGGCAAAAACTGCTCCACAGCTGTATACACATTGAGAGCCTGCCTGCCTCACCCAGACTTCTGACTGAAAAGGAAAAACCAACATAATAATGGCAAGTAATGCCTAAGAATTAACCAAGAGAAAAAACAAGAGGAAAGCATAACAACTTTTACACAGAAAAAAAGCCAGACAATAGAGCAGACAGAAGAGGACAAACAAGGAAACACATCCAAACCTCCCCAAAAAATGAAAATTGGTCACAAGCTCTTGAAGAGTTCAAATCTGAGATCATGAGAAAGATGGAAGAGATTTGGCAAGAAAAGTGGGAAATAGCTCAAAAGGAAATTAACAAGTTAAAAGACAGAAACTCCCAATTGGAGAAAGATGCCCAAAAATCAAATGAAATGATAAGCAAACTGGAGACCCAAATTAAACAGCAGGAAACCAAGATAGACCAAATCGAAAAGGAAAATCAAAAGATCGGAGCAGAAGACCAGTCTCTAAAGACCAGAATTGGGCAAGTAGAAGCCAATGATCTCTCAAGACAGCAAGAACTAATAAAGCAAAGTCAAAAGACTGATAAAATAGAAGGAAACATGAAATATTTCACTGAGAAAATGACAGATCAAGAAAACGGGTCTAGAAGAGACAATTTGAGAATCATTGGTCTTCCTGAAAAAAATAAAAAAATGATAGAAATTTGGACTCCATACTACAAGAAATTATTCTTCTACAAGAGGGCAAAATAGACATTGAAAAGATCCATAGACCACCCTCTACACTAAACCATCAAAAGTCAACCCCCAGGAATATAATTGCCAAATTCAAAAGTCTCCAAGTTAAGGAAAAAATATTACAAGAAGTCAGAAAGAGACAATTTAGATATCAAGGAACGCCAATCAGGATCACACAGGATCTGGCAGCCTTCACACTAAAAGACTGTAAAGGCATGGAATATGATATTCAGAACTGCAAGAGATTTGAGTCTACAACCAAGGATCACCCACCCATCAAAACTGACTATATACTTCCAGGGGAAAGTATGGGCATTCAACAAGATTGAAGATTTCCAAGTATTTGCAAAGAAGAGACCAGAACTAATTGGAAAGTTTGATATCCAACCACAAAAAATCAAGAGAAACATGAAAAGGTCAATAAGAAAGAGAGGGGAAAGAAAAAGAAAAATTTTAAATTTGCCTCTTTAAGGGCTTCAATAAGATCAAAAAATTTGTAGGAGAAATGTTATGTGAATCTCTGTTCTCACCGCGTTTACCTGAGTTGAAATACTCACTCCTGGGCTAAAATACATTAAGCCTCAGAGTTTTCAGAAACAGAGAATCCCAGCAAATTCATCACCCTTTTGGGTGTCGATGGCTGCACTCCTAAAAGAAGGGAGGTAGACTATTTAAGTCAGAGGACCTCAAATTAGATCCAGGCAGCTGTTCTTTTAATATTTTGAAAAATGTCTTTCCATCTAATTGGTTTCCATTGTAATCCCTCTTATTTTAGGCATTTACAAACATTCTTCTGAGAAGTCTGGAGGTTTCACCAGGCTGACCAGGGGGCCCACAACATAGGGAAAGCTTCTGACATTCAATTAATCCTTTTCTACCACCCAGCAGCATGCCTCCTGACTTTCAGGACACAGTCCTTTCCACAATGAGTTTGGGGTCTGGCTCCCTAAGCGGCCTCTTCTCCCCAACTCTGATCTTAAACGTACATCCTCACGTGCCCAACCTCACTCATTTCCCATTACTGCCTCCTCCACCCCACCTCAGATAAACCCAAAGATTTTTGCCATCATCCAAAAACACATGCCAACTCTGAAATTCCCTTATGTAATCACAAATTGAGAGCCGGGCCTATAGACAAGAGTCCTGGGTTCAAATATGGTCTCAGATACTTCCTAGCTGTGTGACCCTGGGCAAGTTCCCATTGCCCAGCCCTTAATGCTCTTCTGCCTTGGAACCAATGCACAGTATTGATTCTAAGACGGAAGGTAACTGCTTAAAAAACAAATTACTCTCTTTGCCTTGCAGCCCCAAACCCTGTTCTTTGTCCACATTATGACCTCCAGTGCTTCAGTCCCTCAGTTCTTCCCTAGGCCATCACCCCTGCACTGTTTACCTTTCCCATTCTCACCAACACTACATTCTCTGGAGTCCCTTTCATCCTAATCATAAGGATGACCCTTTCTGGCCAAGTTGTGCCACTCCTACCATTCTCTCCCTGTTACTGTTGAACAGGGTGATAATAATTACAAATTGCTGCTCTCATTACCTCACTGCTACCAGATAATCTTACTATACCTTCCTTATAAGCTCCCTAGCCCTCCCCCCACAGGGACTTCCAAATCTTTCATCCCTCCCCAAAGCTCACCCTCTCAGCTGAGAGTCTTCCTTCATATTTGACTAGAAAAACTGAGGCCGTCTGCTAGAGCTAGTTCAATCCTGCTTCTTCTTCCCTCCTCCTCTCCCATCACCCAGACACCTGCCACACTATCTATTCCTTTGCCCCAGTGGTCTCGACTTCCTACCTTGAAGGGCCTAGTCATCCGTCTTCCCCAAAGGGCTCCTTCTAGCATCCCTACCATCTCAGTCATCTTTCATTTCTCCCTGGTTTCTGGTTGCTCCTCTTCTGCCTCTAAACATGTCTGTATCCTCCCCATCTTCAAGAAAAACTCACTTTAACCCACCCCCCACCCCCACCCCTAGCTTTGATCCCATAACTGTCCTCCTCTTCCCTTTTGTGGAGAAATACCCACAGAAAGTTGTCCATAATGGGTGCCTCTACTTCCTTTCCTGTCATCCTCATACTTCTCCTACAGTCTGGCTTCTAAGCTTTTCATCCAAATAAAGCTGCTCTTTCTAAAGTTACTCTAGATCCAGTGGCCTCATCTCCATCCTCTTTCAGGTTGACTTCTGGGAGATGGCTCTCCTCTCCTTGGGGACACTCCTCTCTCCTGGTTTTCCTCCAACCTGTCTTTGCTCCATTTTCACCTAAGTCACCCCAACTGACCATAGGTGTCCCCCAGGCCTCTTCCTTGGCTCCCTTTCTCGAGACTATTTCATCTGCCGATCTCCTCCTCATCTCTCAGATTCCATGATTACCTCTACACTGATGATTCTCAAGTGTCTCCTCCAGTCCTCACCTGTCTGCTGCACATCTTCAACAACATGTTCCAAAGAATGCCTCTCCCCCCTCCCCACAAATACTCCCCTCCTCCTAACTTCCTCTATGGCTGTTGAGGGAACCAGCACCATTACCCTCTCACATTCAGATTTGAACTCAGTTGCCACCCTCTGCTCCTCATTCTCCTAACATCCAGGCTATTGCCAAAGTCTCTTGATTTTCTTTTCCTAATTAATACTCTTGATCTGCCTTCTCTGCTCCTCCTTGCACCCTGGTGCAGGCCCTGGACATGACCTCACTCCCGTTTGATCTCCCAGGCACAAGTCCCTTCCCACTCCAATACATCCTCCATTCAACTAGGAATGATCTTCCTAGGGGCAGCTCAGTGGTTCAGTGGACAGAGAGCCAAGACCTAGAGACAGAAGATCCTGGGTTCAAATGTGACCTCAGACACTTCCTAAGTGGGTGACCCTGGGCAAACCACTTAATCCCAATTGCCTCAACACCTATACTTAGTATCAATTTGAAGACAGAAGGTAAGGGTTTACTTAAAAAAAGAAAAGATCTTCATTAAATATAGGTCTGACCATGTCACTCACAACCCCTCGCCCCCATCACCCCCAGGATCAAATATAAAATGGTGTTTGGCTTTTAAAGCCCTTTCATAACCTGTGGCGCCCACCCTTCACCTATCCTGTCTTTACACCTGATTCTCCTCCATGTACTCTGTGACCCAGAGTGACTTGCTATTCCTGGAATGACTCCCATCTTCAGATTCTGGACACCTTCCCTGGCTGTCCCCCATGTCTGGAATCCTCTTCTTGCAGGGCAGGAGCTCCCCACTTCCTGAGCTCCCTGGCTTCCTTCAAGTTTCAACTAAAATCCCATCTTCACCAAAAAGCCTTTCTCAGTCCTCCTTAACCCTAGCACATTCTCTCTACTGATCATCCCCAATTTAGCCTGCCCAGTTTGTTTGTTCAGGGTTCTTTGTATGCTGTCTCTGTCTCTCATTAGACTCAGCTCCTGGAGAGCAAGGCCAGTCCTTCAGCTCTTTGTGTGTCCTGGAGCTTAGTAGGGTGGAGGGCTAACAGGAGGTGTCTAATGAATGTTGATCAGCTGACTAAAGGCCCTTGGGACTAAATGACCTGAAAGATCTCCTCTACCTTCAACACTCTATTAAGCAAAAAGAGATTCATCATGATAAACTCTGAGGGTAAAACCTCCCAAGCCCATGGAAACCGAAGGACTTTTCAAAGGAGCGAAGACATTGCCACATGATCCACTAGAGCAGGGTCGGCAACCTTTTTGGCCCTGAGAGCCGTGCAGTGCTCCCAGTGCCGCTCCTGTAACAGCGCCTGAAAAAAAATGGACTTTATGGCTCCTGCAGAAAGAGCCAGACGTTGCTGACCCCTGCACTGGAGCCTCACTATCCTCAAACTCTGCACCTGGAGGGAAGTCTACCAACCCCACAAAAAGGAAGTTGGATGGTCCCAAGAAAAAAAGCCACACTAGCTTATCTGTTCCATCAATTCAGCCAATAACCATTTATTCGATGCCAGGAATACAACAAAGAAAGACAGTCCCTGCCCTCAAAGGGCTTCCACAAAGGGAAACATGCCTGGGGGAGGGGAGCCACCAGGGCATGCTGGGCAACACTACAGAGATTCAAAGCCAAGCTGAGCAGCTGAGGCAAAGGGAAGTTCACTGGACAGTCTGAGCCCTCTAGAAAGCAAAGGCCTTTCTAGCTCTACACTTGACGGCAGAGGTGCCTGGAAGAGATCTGAGAAGACCCAGGCATCAAGACTGGCTCAGGCTCCAGGCTGCCAGGGTCTCAGATGACAGGCTTGTCCTGAGGTCAAAGTCAAGCCACTTGGCTGAGGGAAAAGAAGTGAGCCACAAAGATTTTACAAGGTACCTCGGGAGAAAAACCTAACCCCCGATTAAAGGCTCAAAATTTTGCCAATAGCTTGCTCTTTTCTACTAAAGCTGAACTTCGTGCTTCTTCCTGGCTTCTCAAAGGCTGTGCCAGCAGAGAAGTTCTGGCAGTTCCTACAGATGGAGAAGGGCTTGGAGCACAGTCCTGTAAAGACTACTTACTGCTACTGGCCCAGTGAGACAGCTAGGTAGCACACTGGGCTGGGCCTGGAGTCAGGAAGACCAGAGTTAAAATCTGGCCTCAGATCCTTCCTAACTGGGTGAGCCTGGGTAACCTGTTTGCCTCAGTTTTTGCTCATCTGTGAAATGAGCTGGAGATGAACATGGCAAACCACCCCAGTATCTTTGCCCAGAAAACCCCAAAGGGGATCTCTGGAGAGTCAGACACGAACCTTTTAAAATGGGCTACAAACCAACACAGCTGGGCCAGGGGAGACTTGTCTCTAACTAGGCGCGCTGGGCCATTTTATGGTGGCCAAACTACCAAATGCCCTTCAGTCTTGTGTCTTTCTCCCAAACTGATTGCAACAGGGGCAGGAAAAATCTGGACACAGAATCAAGAGTTTCCAGATAATCTATAAATATCGAACGGGGTAAATTGGAGAGCCGCATTCCAATCACCCACAAGGTGACATCACAGGAAGTTGCCGAACCAGGTGGTTCTTAGAATCTCAGCTTCCAGGAAAGCTGAGCCTGCCTGGCTTTTGTGCTTCCCAATCCAGCACTTAAGAAAGCTTTCTCATTCACTCCCTGAAGGCAGAGACCCATTCCTCAGTGACTGGCACTTAACAAATGCTGGTTTGGTGACTGACATCAATGTTGACATTTCCATAAATGAAAACAGCAACAAGGAAGCATCCCTTAAAAGGCCTCATCTGGGATGATCCCAGGGGCTCCTCAAAGGCAACAAGACACTTCCGGGGCCGCGTCCCCTCACCTGGAAACTCCGGATTCTTTGGTAAGGAAGTACCTGCCCATTATGAAGAGATAAGAACTAACAGGGGAAGGAGAGCACCAAGGCCTGAAAAAGATGGTTCTGGGTTAAGAAATGAAGGCTCTCAGAAGACACTAAACAGGAGGATGAGAACAAGCTGAGGACACCAGGCAGGTGACAAGGGAGGGTGATCCCACAGAGGAAACCAAGAAGGAGCCTGTCCTCCAGGGTCAGGTACAGCCCTCCTCGGAAGAGGGAGATAAGACTCCTTCCAGGAGGAGACAAGGATCAGGCCAGAGGCACCCAAACACCAAAAGATCAGATAAAGGGAGCCCAAGGGAGGAGGCTTCTGCCTGGAAGAGCAGTCCCAGTCCCAGACAGCATCCCCAGCTGCACAGGGGACACGGGCCCAGGATGAGCAGTGAGAAAAAGGCACCCAGATTTGGGGAGAGTCAGGAGCGAAGGCCTCTGCTGGAAAGGTCTCCGCTACCAAATGGCTCTGGGAGCGGGCAGCATTCCTCAGACCCAGGAACGCCATCTCCAACAAGAGTGAGCCATCAAAGGCCAAGGAAGAATGACAAATCGTCCTCACCTGGGCGGCAAAGGAGGCTCCAAACCATTAAGAGGAGAGCTGAGGAAGAAGCTAAACACCTAGTCCACAGCTGGAAAGGGGCACCACTTATGGGCAGTGCCCCTGGCCTGCCGGCTGGCCTTCCAGAAGCCATCTGGGGCCTGTGCCCTTGAACCCCCAGTGCCCTCTGCTAGGCAGGATGCTCGGGGAAGGTCACGGCAAGGCCCCACAGACAGCGGACAGCGCCCAAGCACAACACGTGGAGCCAGGCTGGGTCTCACAGGGACTGGCTGGGAAAGACTTAAAGAGGAACCAGGGCAGCCTGGAGGAAGTGGCCCCGGGGAAAGGGCACCCTCCACTACAGCTCCAGGAGGGCAGTGCACCCTGGGGGGGAAGGAGGCTCAGCCTGAGTGCCCCCTCCCTTTGGGGAGCAGCCCATGGGCTCCTCTGACCTGCCAGCCTGCTGCTTCTTTTGGGAAGGGCCAAAGGGTCGGGGGCAGAGACTGCTGGAAAGGAGCTTTGGAATCGGGTTGGAGCCTGGCCGCCTGCACGGCTCTCCCTGGCCCTTGTCCCCGAGGACTCGGCCATTTCTGGCCCTTCGGGCTGGGCCCTCTAAAACAAAGGGGCCCGAAGTGCGGGGAGGCAGGGGGTGCCTCCCGCGTGTCTCGGGCTGAATTGCGACGCTGTCACCGGGGGAGCGGACAAGGTGGGGGCACCCAGCATTAGGTTGGCCCCGCAGGGCAGCCTCTCAGCCCCCGGTGCGCTCGAGCTCAGAGTCCGACCTTTCCAGGCCGCGGCTCCACTGGGGAGGTCGGGCCCAGGCCAGAGTTGCCTCCTTCCAGATGGTTCGGAATAGTGCTGGCCCCGCCGCTCCGCCACTGGATCACCAAAGTCCCGGCCCAGAGGCGTCTCCAGGGCTGCAAACCCCGGTCCCGTGGAGGAGGGAAAGCCAGAGCGCCCGGAGGACCCCTGACCTCTCCAGACCGCAAACAGATTGGGCCCACCAGAACCCGCCCCCACACCCACGACACCATGCGCGCCTCCCACGCTCCGGGGGGCCCGGGCCCTCCTCACTCACCGGCCTCCTCCTCCTCCTCCTCCTCCTCCTCCTCGCCCCGACCCCGTCCTCGTCCTCGCCCTCCTCCCCCTCGTCGTCTCCCGCCGCCGCGCTCAGCTCAGCGCCATGGCCCGGGCCCGCCGCCCCGCCGCCCCCGGGGCCCTGGGCGGGCGAGCTGGGCCGGGGGCTCCCGGGGCCGCGCGGGGGCCGCGGGGGCGCGCGCTCCGTCCCTCGGGGCCTCGGGCCGTCCGTCCGTCAGTCCGGGGAGGCTGTGGGGGCGGCGGGGGGAGGAGACCGCGGCTGCCGAGAGGCGGCGGGGGGTCGCGGGCGAGCGGCTCACGCAGCGGCGGCGGCGGCGAGGGCGCGAGCTCGGGCCTCCCGCGCCGGATGTGAGG